>NC_134457.1:122501472-123116293 GCF_047948215.1 Lycorma delicatula
GTAAAACTTGCCTACTTTAATAATATGAATTCAATCATTTGAATGGTTTCGTGCAGCTTTACAAGATTCTCTTTCTAGTCCCAACTCTTTCATTTAATTAACTTATTTATATCTTTAGCCTGTAACAATTTGTTTTAAATATTCTAAAACTTGCCTACTTGAATAATATTAATTCAATCATTTGAATATACTTGTTTGGAATAGTGAGACCTAACTTAGGTATTGTATCAAGGCGAATATTGTTGTACAATAACTTATGTTCAATTTTGAATTTAGAAATCTGGTTTCATGTAGTCAAGGGTTAATTCATTGATACATGTGAATTAAAGCACAAAATATATATGAAGCACAATTAGATATAGAAAATAGTTTTTACATAGTAATTATCAAGGTTTAAACCTAACCGTGACTGTTGTAAGAGCTAACAAAAGTTTACTCATGTTGTTGATGCAGTTGAAAACTATTGAGTGTTTTGTATTACATATACTATTTATATGTGTTAAACTGTAACACACAGGTGCAGAAAAATAAATACTTATTTCTATCTTTATACTGTTTGTTAAATTTGATTTGCTGGGTTAATAACATAATTTAATTGATATACCATAAAAAATTAATTTGTTCAATCGATTTTAAAAAAATTGTCAGTTTTATGATTATATTAATGATTGGTTCATCAAAATAATTGTAATTTAAAATTATAATGAAAATTTTAAAAAAATAAAATTAAAAGCTGTTAGAACAGAAAAGTTTTACTCAATATGTTTTACACAATTTGAGAATATTGATTTATAATGTGACTATGTCAGTTTTCTACCAAATTATGTTGTAGGGGTTCTGAAAAGATAAAGTAGCTTAACTATTTACAGAAACTAAAAAATCTGATCCTAGATGCAAACTTTCAAATTTATAAATATAAAAACAGCACCTATTTATACATGAAAGTCTATAAGAGAAATATTAATAATAAAAAATAAATAAATGAAAAAGTTGTATGTTTGGAACACAAAGTGTATTTCTATCTTCTTTCTGTTGTGCTTTATACTAGGATTAATTTTTATTTATTATTTATTTATTGTTAATATTTCTTTGATAACTTATTTATTTTACATTTTACAAATTCTTCTATTACCTGGTTATGGTGATCATTGAGCATTCTCTTGTTGATATTATTTCAATTAAATATAGACAATTTTTATATAAAATGTAACAGGAGTAACAATTAGTATTGTTATGTTATTTATTGCATTACTTAATCTATAATTTAAATTCTACAATTATTTTTTCATATAAAAAGTGATTGTTCTTTTTTTGACATTTCTAATAATATACCATGCTCTTTTTTTGACATTTCTAGTAATATACCATAATTAAAAATATAAAAAAGATGCTTATGAATATCAGTGATAATACAGTAAATGTAAGTTTAAAAATTGTCCTGTAATGTGTTGGTTATTTTCAATATATCAATAACAGAATAACATAGATGTTCTCTGATGTTAGGCATAACATTTTTCAATAAAATAATATAAAATACAAATGGCTAGTTTCTCTTTCCGCTTTTCATTTTTTTATTATTATGAACATTAAAAATTTAACTATCCACACAACAATTTTATGTGTATACATATAAATATATATATATGTCATATATACACATAATACAAACTAAGCAGAGCATATCAAAACAAGACTGTGAAGATATCCCATATTGTCTTCAGGAAGTACTTGGTTACAGAAGTTTAAATGCTAATTAAGGAAACTTTCTCTGCCTTACAATTGTCAACTTAAGGGTGTTTTGTTTGGACATTAATCTGTTTAAAGTTAGTCCTTGAAAGTTTCTACTGCAGTTGGGTGGGGTTGTAGTGGAAGTTATGGGAACAATTCCAAAACCTCCCAAAGGACGCAAACCCAAAACATCAACTCTATCCTCACTCTTGTCTAATAAACTTTTTAGTTTATAAGGATTTTATAGTCTTTTATTCTAACAAAAGTAAATATAACAGGGTTCATTAAACAAATTTTTAAACAGTAATATTACATTTTCATTAATATATCTTAAATGTACTTAAATACATCCACAAACTGCCTCATGCTAAATACGCATGCTTAAATAAAAGCAATTTTGTTCACAGATTTACTAAAATCATTATTCATAATTCAAAAGTAGAAAAGTATCTTCATGTACAATTGAAATTAAATTTATCTTCCTTTAAATTCAAGTACGGATATTTTTTGTAAAAAATAAGGACAAATTTCTATATGTAAGTGATTTAATTAGAAAAGACAGTGAACCAGACAAGATTTATTACTATAAAGAAGTTTAAAAGAACAAATTATTGGAATGGGCAAAAACAAAAAAATCTTTAAAGAAATACGGCTTTCTGTTTTTCTCTTATCATACAAAAAGATTAAAGGACATATAAATTTGTTAATGGCCAAAAAAGGAATACTTTATAAAATAAAATTAAAGTATTTATTAAACTATTAAGTTTACTCTTTTCCAGAATTATTTACAAATTTAAATATATAATTAAAAAAAAACACAAAGCCAAGATTTACAAGAAACTAAAAACAATTTAAATATATTACAAATGTAAAAGATTATCAGATATATTAATTATGTAACATACATAATTAGAAGTTTTAGAATTAGAAATAACACATTCACAACAAAAAGAGCCTTGTGGTAAAAGAGACGTGTAATAAGACTCACAAACACACTGGAAAATTATGTTTCTTATTCGTTAGAGTTATAAATTTAATAATATAAAACCAAAAAAAAAAAAACAGAAAAATGAAAGTTTGTTATGCAATAAATTTTAGATAAAAATAATTTCCAATTTAGACATAAAATATTTAAGATGTTTAAAATTGCACTTAATATGAACAATTGCAATTACTTCTGAATGTCCTTAATTCTTCATCTTGGTCTAACATCCATTCTAGTAATTCTCTACGTTCTAGATCTAAGAAGGATTTAATGAATAAGTTGTTCAACCTATAATACATTATTTTTACACACAACTTCTTTTTTTTATTTTTAACAAACTTTTTTAACATTTTTTGTCTCCTCTTTTGTTTTTAAGGGTCTTTTAAAAATATTATATCGTTTCCCATTATTCGAAAAGATTAATTATATAGAAAATATATTTAGGAAAAAACAAATTTGTTAGAAGTTTGTGATAAATGTAATCAACCAAACAGTTAATTGACCTTATTAACAAAACCATCCCCAAGCTTCCTCTACAAAAAACAATTCTTTGAAATAATATTTTCTCACTCATTATAAGGTTATTCATTTATTAAGAATTATTTTTTTATTACATAAAGAAAATTGTAGATTAATATTAACTATTTTTAATTTTTTAAAAATGCACTAAAATTTAGGCTAGAAAAAAATTTAAAAGAAACACAGATGATTTTAAAAATGGGTAATAATTAAATTTTATTTTAATCCTGCATTATCTATTTTAAAAGTAAAATTGCAAAATACATCTTTAGTATTTTTTCCAAGAATTAAAAAAAATTTCCTTGTTTAATCTGTGTCATTAATAGGGTACAAAGATTAATATCTTTACATTTAGGGGTTGTTATTTTTTTATTGTCAGATTTTTAATATAAAGTGCAGATATAGTTTCACAGATTATTCATTATTATTTCCAGAATTATTTTGGAAAAAATTCTGGAAATTTTTTCCAGAAAATAATTTTCTAAAACCTACAAACTAGAATTTTAATTCTGGTTTGTAGGTTTTAAATTAATCTAAATATTAATTAAATATTACCACCAACAAATGTAAATGTAATTAAATTTGAGATAGCAAAATCTTTTATATTCATATTTAGTTTTGATAAAATTCTGAGTTGTGGAAATACAAGTTGTTACTATGTCAAATACTAACTTGACTTACTAGCGTTTCTATTTGAATTTGTGATTAATCTTTTGTTATCGACTTTGAGTTACCAAAATCTCGGTCATTAAGATTTTGGTATCGTATTTGATAATTAGTTTTTGTATTTTAAAAAAAACCGGTTATTACATAAAACAAAACTGAATTTAAGACAAATAAATTTATCTGAATATAGAATAGAGCTATCTGAAAAGATAATTTGGTAGCTATCTTTTTTTGTTGAGAAAGAAACTTTTCCAATAAAATGGAATCGAGAAAATATTTTTGCAAACTGTATCATTCTAATTTAGAATTTTCATACGGGAGAGCAGGAATTCGAAATGACATCAAAAAAGTCCAGGTAGATTTTCAATGCTTATGAAAAAATCGTGAAAACGATTTTTTTTCACTTGTTATCACTATTTAAGCTTGAAGCTTGTGTGTTAGGATATGGAAATGGAATTTTGTAGCGTATGAAAAATGCCACGGCTAATCTATATGATAGATAACATAATATCGATCTAGACAAATTTATAGCTGCCGCAATGGATCTTGAAGCTTGGACTACGACGGCTAGTATGGTGACTGCTACCCAAACTGAAAATATTCAGTTTAGTTTTCACGAGCAGAAACAAACTGTTTTCTGGTAAATACAACTTATTATCTTATGTTACTGATGGTGTTATGGATTACTTTTAAATATTTTCTAATTCCGCTGTTTATACTTTATATACAAATGATTAAATATTTTGCCATAAAAAGAAAGGTTACGGTATTATCTTTAAACGTTATAAAAATGTAGGCCCCTTTCCTCAAGTAATTACGTCAGTAGACAAACGCTAAATGATAAATTAAATAACACTAAAAAAATTCTGACATATATCAACATAATTTATAATATGTCGTGGTTTTATTTATCAAAAAAGTAAACACAAACAAGTTAGAAGTTTTCTAACTTCGGAAATGAGTAACCTTTCTTAGAATCATTTCAAGCAACAATATAGCTAGCTATATTATTTTCTATGTGCTCATAGTTATCAAATACAGCCAATATAACCCGTAAGCCTATTGTTGGGTAAAGTTAACAAAAATAAAAGAAAACACAGCTCGTATTTGCCAACAGAAATTGGACTTTAATTGGAAAGAAAACAAATGAACTTAAGTTAAATCATAACCTTAAAAAATAAAAATAAATCATGAAATTAACAAAACTTAATGATAATTAATAAATATCAGCTGAATCAACATATGAATAATGATATTAAATGAGAAAATACATGAATAAACATTTTTCAAATACACGTTTTGAAAATATACAATTTAACAAAGCCTGAAAACAAGAGAACATAAAACACCATATTTACAATTATATACTTAGAAAACATAACATCAATAAACATAGCAAGACTGGAAAACTATTGCATTACTGACATATGCTGTAATATTGAAAAATTAGCAATGAACAAATGTCATTAGCTTAGACAAATAAACTACAGTAAATCTTAATTATTGGCACTGGCCTTTCCTGATTTATAAACAACAAACTTATCATTAAATAATTAAAGCATGTAATTCTAGTTTAGTATAGAGAAAAGGCCACAATAATATTCTAGTACAAAAGGAATTAATTACAATAATCAAATTGAAATAAGTAAACATATAAATAGAGTTCATTTTAGTAGTAAGGTTTCTTGAAAATATAAAATTACAAAGAAGTCCTAAAACATAACTTCACATCAGGAGTAATTTTCTTTAGATTAATTTAAGAGAAGAGATAATGTACAATTAATTGAATGTTCCACAAATTTTAATGATAAAATAACTGTTTAACGTAATAAATAATGAAAATTGAACTTACCTGTAGCACACAAATATTAGCAAGAGACGAACTCGTGAATGAAGGTAAATGAATACATACAGTAATCCTGGGCGTAGTCTGCAGTGGTGTATCAGGAATGCAGGGGTGAGACGTGGTTTAGAGGTAGAATAATACGTAGCATCTCAAATATGTAGCAACGACTTTGGAGATTCTGCATCGATGAAAATATAATCAGCAACTAGAGAAGATTCGGCGTCGATAGAATTGGCAGTTTGTAGTAATTGAAGCACTTTCAACATAGACGTAATATACAGAATTTGCAGATTAAACTTGACAAAGAAACGAGGCAAAACCAAACATAGAGATCGGTGAAGTTACGAGACACTGCCGAGTAGAGCTAGAGAATATTTCGACAGAGAAATACCGCAACATTTATGGGAGTATGAATGCGATGAAAATATTTAAACAATTATTGAAGAGAGAAAATTGCAAGCTGATCCATCCAAGGCTGGAAGGATCAGCGTTGCGGAACCGCACAACGTGAAAGTCAGGACTAGAATGACCAAAGCTGGCGTGGTGAGAGGTAGGGGAAGCGAACAAAGCAATGGACAAAAGAGTGTGTGTGTGTGTGTTAACAACAAGAGTAGTGTCTAAGTGTTAGTATGAGAACGATTAGAGAAAACGTGCGGAATTCGGGAACGAAGACATAACAAAAATAATTTACAAGCAAGCAGGCCACTAAAGAATTACGTAAGACAGATAAAATAAATTTCTGAATACGCAAGTTGAAGAAATGACATCAGGGCAAACAAAGAGAAATAGACTTCTAGGAACTATGACAATATTGAAATTGGTTGAGAATAAAAAACACTTAAGAATAATATATATATTAAGACTAAACAGTATTAAATAATGCAAGATATGAAATACGTTGACACCAATATGATGATGCAATCAGTAAGTCAAACTGGAGACTGAGGGAAATTATATCGAAAACAAACCCAATCAACCTATTTAAAAATACACGTAGATAAGCCTTACAAAAATGCAAAATAAAATTACCAAGCCTGTAAACTACAAGACTCAACCATAACCTTGAATTCATTAAAATAAAACGACTTTACGCAAACGGCGTAAACACCTACGTTATTGAATGCTTCAGTATAATCCAATTAATTAGCTGTCCTGTATTTGTTAATCCTGTAAGAGCATTTCTTAAAATTCCATTTTTTTATTCCAGTTTAAAGTAATCACATTTTATAACCGATCGACTATATAACCAAAAAACTACAAACTAGAACGGCAGGCCCGGGAAATAATAAATAGTGTGTATGAGTCTATGAAATAAGAAGGTAATCGATTTCCGAAGTCGGAAAAAGAAGATTAACACCTGATTCATACTAAAAAAATGTGAAGAAAGAACGTAGCTGCGTATCGGGTGTCACGATTCCAACCAAGTCCAATGAGTGAGAAAAGAGAAAAGCGTTGCTAGAAAAATTAGCCTAAAAACCGGTGAAGACTTCTTTCTCTATTCCAATAAAATATAAATCCTCGTGAAATCCCTGCAACGGGAATAGATGACTTTGACAAGTATGTGATGAGACGGACTATAAACGAAATTCATATACTACTGTCGACGCGCGACGGTGAGCGCTTAAAGAGGCCGTCGGGTTATTCAGGAAAAGGAACGAGTTTGAGAAAAATAACAAAAAGAATTAGGCTTTAGGTGGAGAAAACCTGAAAATAACTGGAAGGTTCTTACTGAGCGACATGACGTAAGGTTTAAGCGTATTTAGTGATTGATTGATTAGTATTTAGTATCTGATGTTTAAGCGTATTTAGTAAAATATTTAACACCGAAATAGGCCGATAGTACACCTCGACGAGTCATATATTATCTTCTCATAAAAAAATAAATCGTGGTGTAGTGATTCAGGTGACGGACTGAAAATTCCTATTTCAAAAGGATCAGACTTATTACAGTGCATGCCGGAGGAGAAATGGGTTTTACACCAAACGCCTTACTAACTTGGCAAGCAAGTTTAAAACGTGGTGATTACAAAGGTCAAATGAAAGCGGAAAAATACTTAAAATGGTCAGATGTTAATTCCAAACTTTTCCGATAATTCCGTGGTAATTTCTGGCAACGCATCCTATCGTAATGCCGTTTTAGAAAAATCACTACTTTCCAATTCAAATATTGAAAATATGATAAAGTGGTTGCAGAAGTATTTTCTTCCTCGTTCTTTATCGATGCTGAAACCACAGTTGTACGAATTGGTAAAAGCAAACAGGGAAAAAATTATTGTCTGTGTTTGAGGAACTTTTACAAAAAAAGGCTTGACGTTCTCTAACTGCCTCCATACCACCACCCGATAGGATTTAAATCCTATCGAGATGGTTCGGTCAGAAGTTAAACAATATGCAGTAAGTCATAACGTAACTTTTGACATCAAAGATGTTCAAGGACTAAGTGAAAATAAAGTGACCGAAATAAATGAAAACAATTGAGGAGTATTGTGATAAAGTTAAACGAAAGAGAAGCTGAATAAATGCAATAAGAACTCATTATTGACAATATTATGAAATAATTTATTCTTTATAAAAAGATAATGAAAGTGACAGTGATGATTACGATGATGATTTTGATGATGGTAATTCGGAAATTCTAATATTTCTTGCGAAGTGGATTGCGTTCACTCTAAACAAAATAATTTTATTTTGTTCTAACATTTAAAAATAATTTATTTTAAAATAATTTATTTTCTGCTACAGTTTCCGATTCCATTATTTAGTGTATTTAATTGTTATCTTGCATTAAGTTTAGAATATTTGTTTATTAAGGAGGGAGGTAATATTTGGTTGTTTATAAAGGAGGGAGGTAATATTTGATTTGTATGTTACAGCATTTTATATGTAAGCCTACTATTGTACTATTTCCAGCTTCAAATAAGCAGTTATGTAATTCTTGTCATGTTTACCATTTTGAAAAATGCCTAACACACACACACACACACACACACACACACACACACACACACACACACATACATATACACATCATTAAATCAAATTAAATTTTAAAATTTAATAATGTTCAAAATATTAGTTATACACTGAGGTCATTAAAATTTCAAACAATGGTGTTCTGTAATCCAGTACTAACTCCACAACACATTTTTACGAAGGTAATGAAACAAATGTTATGCTAAAAGGATAGTAGAATGATTCGAATTGTGACCGTCGCTACCATCGCACCAAGCATCTCAAGATTGGTTGCACTACTACTAGATTCGGGGATAGGATAAATTATTTACTGTTAATGGATCTAGTATATTTAAGTACATTAAAATCTAAGGTCGACAATTGAAAATGTTTTCCTTATTTAGGGAAGTTAGATAAAATTCATAAACATGCTCGTAAACATATTTTTAGGAAATTAACAAGTTGCGATTAAATAGATGCAAACTTTATTTTTGTGGCGATTAACAGAAGTATTATGTATGTTGGGAAGAAAACATAAGCAATCTTTTGATTTGATGTTTGATAAATCCAAGTACTGAAATTCGCTTTTGAAAAAATAAAAAAAATTTACGGGATAAACATGTGCCGTATACTTGTTAAATTTGATACTAGAATATTACCCATCGGGTTGGTCTAATAGAGAACGCGTCTTCCCAAATCAACTGATTTGGAAGTCGAAACTTCCAGCGTTCAAGTCCTAGTAAAGTCAGTTATTTTTACACGGATTTGAATACTAGATCGTGGATCTAGTATTCAAATCTTTGGTGTTGGTATTCAATTCTTTGGTATTCAAATTTTTGATCTAGTCTTTGGTGGCTGGGTTTCAATTAACCACACATCTCAGGAATGGTCGAACTGAGGCCGTACTAGACTACACTCATACATATCATCTTCATTCATCCTCAGAAGTATTATCTGAAAGGTAATTACTGGAGGCTAAACAGGAAAAATAAAAGAATATTAAAATATTTAAATTATGAAGAAGTATTTAAATTAGGATATTTAGGATTTAATAAGGCAACAAAGATAAAATTATTTAAATCTAGCTTAAATATTGCATTTGTTGTACAATATAGTAATTTTGTAAAGAAAATTTTAATTTTAATTATTTTGTTGTAGAATTAATATTTGTAAAATTCTCAAATGGAATGCGATTATTATTAGTGATAACGTGTCACGAGCTATTTTATTATCTCTTTTTGTCTCGTAGAAAGTGTTCTTAGTACTTAGAAGTTAGGGAAATTTTTTTTTAAAATTTTATCATATTTTTAGTTGTAAATTGTTACATTTAGTTTTTTAGAATTCTGAAAATAACTAAGTGTTTTATCTATCGTTTTTTTTTTATTGAAAATGTTACAGCTTTCTGGGGTGTAAATATTTAGAATATATATATATATATATGTAATATATTATTATTTTATTTTCAAAATTTTTCGATAAATTTTAAGAAGAAAATTATATGATATTTTTTCAACATTTAACGATAGTTGGTTAGCTTATAGAGAATTAAAAATATTCTTTAAATCCGTTGTTCATTTTAACGAATCGTTTATTTCGTTTTCTGACTTTACAATTAGGCAGTATCGTCTGTAAAACGGAATAAACTCTCCTTTAATTTTAAATTTGTTTTTCTATTAATGCAAATATTAAATAATAATTAGCTTGCTAATATAACACCCTTATGTAACTCCCATTAGATATATTTAATCCGTTCCGAGAACTTGTATTTAACTTTTGTTATGCAATATCTATCGTTGATATAAAAATTAAAAAGTTTCCAAGCATTTATTTTAATTCCAATTTTCTCTAGTTTAAGCATAACAATTTAAGTATCTGTTGTATCATATGCTTTATGGAAATTCAGAAATACGACAATTGTGTTCGACTCAATTTTAGACATTAATTTAGAAATAGAGTTTTCTGTGTTTGTTTTTCTCTAAAACCAAACTGATAATATGGAAGAATTTTTTAAATACATATTTTTAAACCAAAGAGTTTAGTTTATCATATAGGAATTTTTGAAAAATCTTTGCAGATATTGAAAACAAAGAGATTGGTTAACTTTTTGGCTCACATATAACTTCAGAATTTTTGTAAAGAGGAATAATGTTTGTTTTGTTTAAATTCGTTTAAAAATATCCTTTCTCTAAATATAAATTTAAAAAAAAAAACACGATGATATTTTAACGATATGTTTTTCTAGTTATTTTTTTTAAATTTAGTAGAAATATTAAAATAATTTCGGCCACATACATCGCTTTGTTTAATAATTTAATTTTGTTAGATATTTTTTATTCTGTTATAGGTTTTAGATGTGTACTATTTACATTTATCAATTTTTTGTGTAGTGCTTGATTGCGGAACTGGCCTCAGGATGGGGAGTTGATGAAGTGGTAGGTTTAGTCGGTAGGGTGCAGGCAAACATACGCACTTTAACAACTAGCGGAACCTGTTACGAGTCCGACACTTTGTCCGTAAATGGAATTCCCCCCTCATCAGGGAAAAAAATATATTTTCAAGAAAGTGTTTTTATTTTTATTCTGTTATTTATGGCAAAAAATATAATTTATTAATAACTCATTTAAACTTTTCCGATGCAATGAAGAAATGTTTGTGAACTGTTGGGTGTTTAAAGCTGTCGATAGTCGTTAAATAAACGATTTTATAAAATATTTAATTTTGTAGGTGCTTGTAGAATAGATAAGTTTTATCAGAAATTTATAAATATTTAAATACTTGCAATGAAATTTTGTTAATGTTTACATTTAAACTTTATATTAGGAGTCCTGTAGATGTGGTAGTTAACAATTTCAATAAGATCTGACAGTTCTAGTAAGATTTTGTAAAAGATTTATTTAATAAAATGTAAAAAACTAAAATCTTGCAGACATTTAGAATTACAAAGGCTTGTAGAATAGATATTTGTAGTTATTTTGAGTTAAATTTTAGAAACCTTTTGTAAAATACAAAAAGGTTTTACTAGTTTTAATTTGCTTTAGAATAAAACTTTATAACGTTCAGTTTTTACTAGATTCTTATCAAACGCAAATTTATAAATCTAACGTTGTTGAAATTTGTATAATTTAAAATTTACTAGACGATTGTACTATTATAAATAAAAAAGAAATTCTACCTTTCCCTTTCACAAGTTTTAAAAATTAATCTTCTGTATAAGTTCACCAAGCAAAAGTTAGTGTAAAAATATGAAAACTGAATGGTTGATTTTCGTCTTTGTTGAAAATTTCAAAAACTTTCAGGTTTTTATTCTTAGAAATTGGAAATTAGAATCTAATTATTCTATTTTATTAATAATTAAACAGAATTTGCCAGTAGATCAACATATGGACAGAGATCCTTTGCTGTTGGTTTTAGCACATGAATTTGAGGGGGAAAGTGGAAACATTATCTGCTGAGGGTACTTGCCCTCACCAGATAATGTTTTAATAAGAAAATAATAGTGTAAGCACTTACAAATTTTTGACCGGTTAAATATTTATAGGCAGTCTTAAAATTGTATGAATTTATATTAAAAAAAATAATTAAGAGCTGGGCAATTAAAAAAATAAAAATAAACGATAATTTACTAAAAGTATCAAATAAACAGCAATGTAATTTCAGGGCGTAAAGACTCTTCCAATTAGGACAATCGTATTCGGTTCAGATGTGGTAGTTTTAAAACAGACGGCTATTCGTGAGAGCCAATAATCATAAAGTTTACTCCCTTTTCCAGTTCTAGTAAAGTGCACCCTTTGGGAGCAATACACAATCCACCCCTCTAGGTGACTGAGTATATGCCTGCAGATAAATGTTTTTCCCATTACATTTATTTCTCTTAACTACATAGAAATACAAACACGATTGCTTTAAACGGGCAAATTGAAAATAAAATTATTAAAATAAAAACAGAAGTAACTTATGAAATAATAAATTTATTTAATGCAATGTATCCTCTAAATATTTTGAAATGATTTTAAAAATTCTTTTCATAACTATTTTACAGTCCTTCACCGTGCTTATCTTAATAGAGTTAAATGAATGTAATTATGTATACAAGAAGTAGATTAGAGTAGCTTTCCCTAAGAGGAATTGTGTTCACTATACAGTAAATATCTGTGGCAAACAGATTAAAAGTGTCAAATATAAAGTTTAATATTCGGTAATCTGTATTTTGGAGGTTTCAACATGCTGACTGATATGCAGAATATATTTTACTCCGTGAAGAAGACAAGCAAAGAAACCACTACTTTCCTTATTTTCCTGGTAAGCCTGGAACTGGCTACACGTTATACTTGAAAAAGGTTTCACCGTTTTCAAGAATGACTTGCGAGGTCATCTGAAATTTCATAGTTATGGCATCCAATGAACAAAGATTTTAACAATTTGCATGTTCATAAAACACCCTGTGACTCAAGGTCATTAAATCAAATTCTATGACAAAAAATTAGCATTTTTGCCTTTCATCTTCATTGTTCTGAATTTGAATCCTAGTCAGATTTGATATTTTTCACATGTTATAAAATTCACTTCTTATGCCGATTATAAAACGACTAATAGGGCATTAATCTACATTTGGTGAAGCTAATAAATAAATAGTATTTTTATGCGTACTGAATGGGCACAGATACACACGCACAAACACACACATACAATCAGATGATAATTAGTGGTATTATATTCTATCTGAAAGTTCTTCGAAAACTCGATTAATAAAAAATTCGATATCGTTCAGATGAGTCACTCTAAATGCAAATTAGATTTAGGGAAGATCACTCACTAGGGGAAGAAAGCATTATACATTCAACCCTCCGACCTCTTCTCAATTCGTAACACCAAAACAAATCACAATAACTCCTTAATGTCGAATATTAAAACAATTTTGAGACATTTATAATTCCTGTATCAATCATGTATTTTTTATACAAACACGCGTGCGCATACACACCGTGCGCGTGCGTGTTTGTACGCTATACTAGATAAACACAACTCTTAACCAGATCATTATAAAAATTCTTTAAAGCAATGTGATCTAAAAATAAATACATAGAAAAATTAATAATTAATTCCTCTACAGTTCAACATTACTTTCTTTCATTATACATTTTACCCAATACACATCTAATAAATATCACGACTGCTGTGCCTGCAAAATATGTTTCAGTTGACATAATCTCTGAAATAAAATCAAATGATGATTTAAACGCCAGTTAAAGAGATATTGTTACCATTTCTGCGAAGATCAATATGTTCAAAATGCCAAATGTTATATTCTTTTCGTTATATATATATATATATATATATATATATTTGTACATATGAAGAAACTTGTCCTGACTCATTCATCAACGCCCAGCAAAAAAAAAAACCTGAAGCTAAATTGATGAAAATTTGTATACATGTTCTTCTTTACATGGTGTAAGAAAGGATTTTTTGAAATTCCGAGTTTAAAGGGTTAAAATGATGTAACAATGAGATTTATTTATTTTTTTTAATTCCTCTGTAAAAAATGAAGATATCAACTTGATTTTTGGTGTGTGTAATCTTCATGTGAATATCTAAAAACAAATTTTTAGGTTTTTTCCAAATTCGAGCTTGAAACGGGTGAAGAAAGATAAAAAAAAAATTGAACAATGATTGCAAATTTTCCCCACTTCCAACTATAATAAACAAGATATTCACTGGATTGAGGCCTGCAAATACTCTTTAGATAACTAGATCATTATAAAAATCATCTTCAAAAATTAAATTATACTAAATTTTACAGGCAATATAAAAGAAATAAAGTCATCAACTTTAACGAATGGCTGAAAAAAAATTGAAAGAATACTGTTAACATCGATTCAATAATTAAACTAACAGTTTGTTCAAAGTTATCTAAATATATATAAAAATCAACTTCGGGTTTTCTGAATTTCGATTTTTTAAGGGGTGCGACGGTGTACGGCGCGATGACTCGTCCAACACAGTCACTGACACTGTTACTAATGTATTAGTGTGCGTGCGACGCGACTGGTTGCACCTGCCTCCGATTATTTGCCTAAAAACATAAAATAAAATAAATTAAAAATTAAAAAAAGAGAGAAATAAATTACGGTCATCTCCTAGTAGTGTTTGTCGGGTAACGCTTAGAACCGGGAAAAATTCATATTTACCCAACCAAAGGAAGGGTAACTAGTTATAACTAATATCTTTAAGGTGGTAGCCAACTTTTTGGGTCCTGTACTGAACAAAATGTCGCTCGGAACAAATTAAAATAAATTGATAATTTTTTTTTTTAATTGAACAGGCTTTAATTTCTCTTTATCATTATTATTCTCACAAGCATGAGCTTAATGAACACAGAGGAGTTCAAGTGGCAGATCTCTCTAGCTAGACGGGAAGGGCGAACGAAGTGAGTCATGACCGGCTAAATATCCTTTGACCGCGACAGGAAACGCAAGTAACGATATAGCGCGTTATATATAAATTATTTACCTACCCTTAACGTATATTTTTCTGTTAAAAAATTTATCAGAAAAAGTACTCATTATTACATAGAGGTAGCTAATGCAAACAGTCCATAATTTATAAATTAATAGAAATATAGAATCGTGCAACTAAATGTTAGAAAACAGAAATTTTAATATAGAGTTCTGCAAAAAAACTTTAAATATTAGGAAATAAAATTCTTCTCCAAACTTAAATGTTTTATTTTTAACGTTAATCAGACATCGCTTATATTCAAGGCTGCAATCAATCAAGACGTTGCTGCTATTTTCAAGAATATAATCTAGGTAGGGTTTTCGGCGGTTTGTTTAGGGTATAGAAAATGACCAAAATTTATATATTACACGATACTATAAAATTAAATTAGGCTACCATAAAAGAAATAGCCATCAACTTTAAAAAATCGGTGAAAAAAATTTTGAAAGGATACTGTTAATGTCGATTCAATAATTAAACTAACAATTTGTTCAAAGTTCTGCAATTATCGATCTTGAACACAAGTTTAGGGATCACAAAAAATTCAGCTCTCTGTTTTATCTCAATTTTAATAATTCTAGGATGAAAATGACAACAACGTACTTAAACTAGATATCGTTACTAAGTCACTGAATAAAATTTCTAGTTTAGCTAGACAAAACCAAGTTTTTGAGTTAGACACGTCTATTTAACGATACATAAAATGGAAGATTGAAATTCTAATGGCACATG
Source organism: Lycorma delicatula (assembly GCF_047948215.1). Taxonomy (NCBI): domain Eukaryota; kingdom Metazoa; phylum Arthropoda; class Insecta; order Hemiptera; family Fulgoridae; genus Lycorma; species Lycorma delicatula. The sequence goes on from NC_134457.1 coordinate 122,517,399, forward strand.
CAAAGAGATTAATAAAGAATTTGAAAAAATCATATAAAGATTGCAAGTGATTTAGCAAAAGATTTAAAAGTGAAAGGGGAGCAAAGATTTAGTTATTAGATCCGTCATTTATAGTCTATTTTTCTTTTTTTTTTTGAAATGTAAGTTTCTTAAAATTAGTAAAACAGTATTTACGGATAAGTCCTAGTTCATTTTTTAAATGAACTTATACTGAAAGAGAAACACCATTCTCCTTATATACAAGCTGATGGGGAAAAACTGTCATAATAAGTTCACTGAATTACTTCAGATACTATAAATCACTTTTAAATATTTACCAGTTATTTTACGATAAAGCTTGTAATCACGTTTTTTTTTTGTTTTAGTAAATTGTAGAAAAGTTTTTATTTTGCTCAATGCAACTATTCAGTCTCGGATAGTTATTATGTAAAATTTAAACTATATACAAATTTCAGAAAAACTAAACATAGCGAAAATAATACTACTTTAACATTAAATTAATTCAGACGATTAAATAATAGATAGATTTTTAAAACACAAATTTTTAGAGGGTAGTAGATTTATATATAGATTTATTTTATAAATATATGCAAAACATTTTCCTAAGACTCTTAAGGTTCATCGCTCAACCCTAGCTTACTAGATAATTATTTTAGACTTCTATCTTGACTTTGAATTTAGTTTCTAAATAAAATTCTTTTCGGTATGCAAATAAAAGCAACAAATACTTACGAGGTTATTATATAAATAACATGAAGGAATAAAGTTATTTCAATAATTTCAACAATTAGGTTTAAGTCATTTACCCAAAATTCAGATCAATTACAAGGAATATTTTCGTGATCAATACTATAATTAACTGGTTTAGGTTATCTTTTAAGTTTGGTGAAGTGGATGATGTGGATTTCAAAAATATATCACAATTGTTACATTTTTGTATCGTAAAACTTCAAGAAAATTTGTTTTAGTAAGGTGTACAATTATTTTAACTGTACTCATGAAACTTATAATAAAAAATAAGCGTAAATACCTCCGTTAAGATAATTATGAATAACATTAAAATTAAAGTTTTTAAGAATAAATTACAGCATTTATTACTTTCTCACAGCTATATTAACGGATTTTTGGGTATAGTACTTTGGTAACGATTAATGTATGTACTAGTAGTTCACATGTTCTCTCGTAGATAGCGTGCAATATCACTTATAGTCTTGTAGCTTCCTAGACGGCAATTCAGTAAAAGAAAAAACCTTTCCTGTTATATTAACGGACTTAAAAAAAAGGTTCTCAATTCAGCCCGCATGTATTTTTTTATGTATGTTAAAACCTTGGTTTTTATCATCCATTTCAATGATTCTTTTTTATTATGTAAATGAGGTTTCTTTGGTGGTCCAGCAGAAAGTTTTTTTTAACTTTAAATATAAGTTATTTTAAAAGAAAAGTAACATGGTTTACAAAGACCAACGGATGATATTTATCTAAAGATAAATGAAGCGAATGGAAGCTTCTGCCATTACGCTTCAGCTGGTTAGCAATATAAGCATATAACTAATAAATAATACATAACTAATAAAGATGACTTTCTTTTAAATAATAATAATAATAATAATAATAATAATAATAATAATAATCAATTATAAATATATTTTTAAAAAATCAAAAATGGATTAAGAATAAAAAACATTTGATCAACTATTCTCTAAATTTCGATTTTTTGAGATCAGTGTAAATAAAAACCTGTTTGACAATTTATGTAACTCTTAATCTGGCAGCGACTTAAAGAAGTTGAAAAAAGTTATTGCCTCCTTTTTATTATTATCTTTTAGTCATTATATATATATATATATATATATATATATATATATATATATATATTGGTTTTATATGTATATATATTTCAGTTTGTCTAAGTGTTTAATCTTTTAAGTTTTATTTTAAGCTAAAATATGAACAGGTCTACAAAAAAACATTATCGGTATGAATAAACCAATCACACGAAGCACAAAATCGCGAAATCTGAAATCTTTATAACTTCTAAGAAAAGAATTTATTGAAACAGTGTAATGAGAATATATGCAGCTAAGGCTCCAAAAATGGTGAAATATGTATTTTTTACATTTTCTAACCAACCTTTTGAATTTTTGTGTAAAAACTCTTTGAATTTTGGTATGCTATTATATTATAACTGTATCAATCCAATTAAATCGCAATGATGCGTCTAAAAGCACTTCCGATTTTTTCTCAATTAAAATTTCCTTACATAATCGGCCTACATTTCAAAAGTAATATGTGAGGGTACACATATTACTTTTGAGGTTCATTTTCTGTTTAAAAGGTTCCTTTTTTTCTGTTTAGCCTCCAGGACCACAGTGGTCCTGGACCACCCTCATTCATCCTTCAAAGAATGAATGAGGATGATATGTATGAATGAAAATAAAATGTAGCCTTGTGCACTATTAGGTTGACCAATCCTGAGATGTATGGTTAATTGAAACCCAACCACCAAAGAGCCCGGTATCCACGATCTAGTATTCAAATCCATATAAAAGTAACTCAAGGTCCCTGATCATTTGAAATTGGTATTTAGTTTCATTTTTTAAGATCAAAGATAATAAACCATTTCCTGCAAATTATGCATTTCCTAAAAATCAGCGTATTACAAAATTGTTGATGTTTAATCTTAAAAAAGTGCTAAAAAAATTTTACATGATAATTTACAGTATATTTTATTTTATACTTAAAAAGTTCTACGGAACATTTTACTTCCTGTTTCCAGGAATCTGTTTCCTGTTTCCAATCTTTATGAAATAAATAATGATTTGCCTAAATTTATGAGAGAATTACAAAAATGTTCTAAGAAACTAGAAAATTATTGACAAAAATCATGATTATGTCTAAATATTTAAACATTTTCTACATATTTTTCAATACATTTTTTTTTTCAGATAGGGAAAGTTTTTTATGTTCTTAAGAAATTACACGAGGACAGTTTGCTGTGATATGTATTCATTTATATAAGCATACATCTAATGTATTTTATTTATTATGATCTGGGCCAACCACGACACGCGTGACACTTGTGGCGCGCAGTCATGGTGAGTAGCACGCGGAGGATATAAAAATAAAAACGTTTTTGGAATGTCAACGTTGGACAAAAGAATAAAATCTGCCATAATTTGAAAACATAACCGAAATAATAATTAATACTTACGTCCACTAGTAAGTATAATGAATACTCGTACATTCTACTGAAAACAACGTAATTTGTTTTCAGTAGAATATACGAGTATTCAGATTACATTTAACATAAACTTTGTTAAGTTGCGACATTGTACAGTTAACATTTACGAGTGCCGGTATATGTAATTTTTATTTCCTTTTAATTGTTATTTTTGCGTTGCTTTACAGTGGCGCCAGGCATGTCTGGTAAAACCCACCGGGTTGGTCTAGTGGTTAACGCGTCTTCCCAAATCAGCTGATTTGGAAGTCGAGAGTTACAGTGTTCAAATCCTAGTAAAGCCAGTTATTTTTACACGGATTTGAATTCTAGATCGTGGATACCGGTGTTCTTTGGTGGCTGGGTTTACCCAACCACCAAAGGAGGTTACCGGAGGCTAAATAGGGGGAAAAAAAGGCATGTCTGGTAGATGGCGCCAGTACTATGGGTGCCCAATAGCTTTTACAGCTCGCTGTTCTCTTCGATAAGCCGCAGTAACTGTCTTCGGTAACAGTAATCTTATGAAATCGATTTCCGATCAGATTACGTGTATATTACTTTTATTTTTGGTGCGTATCGTTTAATTTGTCTTGTATTACGTCTTTCATCTACTTCAAAACGAAAATATGATAAATATTATTTTTCTTCGTGAATTCAATAATTCGCGGGAGGAACTCTTCTTGTTTACAAATCAAAATATATCGAAACCAGTTTGTTTAATTTATGTTGCTAGTGTAGCAGTGCCTAAAAAATTTAACTTTCAAGGAAAATAATGGCAATTTTAATGAAACGTATCCTCTCGATTCTTCTTTGAGGACGGAATTCGTTAACAAAAAAATAAATCTTTAATGAGCCAACAAATGGTTTAAAAAAAAAAGAAGAATATGTCAATGGTCAAAGCTTCTTACAAAATTCCTTTTATTCTAGCCGAAAGAAGAAACCTTACTCTGGTGGGGAAAAAATTATCAAAACTAATCTGCAAATCTTTGCTAATTATGCTTTCGCCACGAAAATTAAAAAAAAAAAAAAATGATGTACAAATTTCCCTTTCGCGAAATACGGTTATGCGTCGCGTAGATGACCTGGTGGCTGTGAATGTTAATACGAAAATTGTGTCTGCATTAGCCCCATGAAAATATTTATTCTCTTTAGCTGTTAATGAAAGCACTAATAATACTGACACTGATCTATTAAGTATTTTTGTGTGTTGTGTCAATGAAATTTTGATATTAATGAAGAACTTTTAGACTTGCGGCAATTAACAACGAGAGGCAAAGACATCTTTAATGAAATGAAATCAGTCAATGAGAACAATAACTTATAATGGGTTAAATTAGATAGCATATGCGTGGATGGAGCCCTAGCTATGATTGGTAAAAATAAAGGTTGTTTATCACTACTCCAAAATTACTTGAAAAGAGACATTTTTAAGTACCACTGCATACTGCTAAGGGGGACACTTTGCGCTAAATTGATCCGGTAGTGTAAATAGGATTCGGCGCGCTTAATCATCGAGAATTTCGTTACTTGTTTTGCCAAGTGGAAGTAGACAGTGAATTAATCCTGTATTGTAATGTATGCTGGCTTTCAACAGCCAAGGCACTTGACAGATTTTGGAATATTCACGAGAGCGTCTTAGATTTTTTGAAGAAAAAGGCAAGCAGTCAATGGCACAATGACTGCTTGCTTCTAAAAAATAAAAATTGGCTGTGGGATCTGGCCTTTTTTACAGATATTATGGAACATGTGAACATTTTAAATGTAAAACTATAAGATAAAGATAGCTTGTTTCCTATGTTATTTAGTTCTACATCTTCTTTTCTAGTTAAACTTTCTCTTTTTTTTTAACGATTTTAATAGAAAAAACTGATAAATTTGAAACGAATGATAGAGTTATCGATCAAACTTGAAATCTTCTTAATTATGACAGATATGAAAACTTAATTTCTAAATTAAAAGTCTCATTTGAAACAAGATTTAATAATTTCCAAAAGGACAATAAAAATGTTAAACTTTTTACAAACCCATTTTCTATTGTTATTGAAGGCTTGTACCACTATCCTTCTGAAATTCATACAGAAATAATTGATCTTCAGCACCATAATGTTTTTAAAAATAAATTTAAGGAAGTAATTTCAATCCCAGGTAATGAAAATTGTATTGAGTTTTGGAAATTTCTCTCAGCTACTGATTTCTCAAATTTGTACGTGTTTCCTCTAAATATTTGTTGTAGGTTTGGCTCCAAATATGTTTGTGAACAGTTATTCACAATTATGAATATGATAAAAAATAAATTCCGATCAAAGCTAACTGATTCTCATTTAAAAAACTTGTTATTGTTGGCTTCTGCAAAAATCAACCCAGATGTAGATGAAATTGTACAGATCTTGCAAATTCAAAAACCTCATTAGAGATAGTTTCCTTTCCGTTGAAATAGTCTGCTCCTTAAAAACAATTTCGTAAAAAATTAATTTTTTGTAGGATGTATTATTTCTGAATAACTCTTATTACTTTTACTGTAATTTACATCTGCAATAAATTTATATGTTTGAATTAATTGTTAATAATTATATTTCGTAACACATTAGCATTCAACTGCCAATAATTCATTGAGAAATTAAATATTTAGACTCTTATTGCTAAATCAACTTGTCTATATATTGTTTTTATTAATATTACATTAGTATCATAGATTTGTACAGTAACTAATTAAATTACAAGGCATATTCATAAAGTAAGAGCCGTTTGGTCATTAAAAAAAATTATAATATGTAAAATTATATGTAATATGAATTGCTATTTGTGTATCCGTAACCATCTAAATAAAAGTTATGTTGAACAGAAAGGTTTTTCGTTTAATTTTTTTCATTTTTGTTGCTGCATGATGTGATATTTAGGGTAATATTTAAAAATAAGTCTGGTAAAAAAATTATCACGTAAGATGCAAAAAAAAATGATGTTAAAGATAAAGAAAAGATAGAGGCTGGAAAGAAGTTGGTCATGAAAGTGGCACTTTTTAGATTCAACTCTCAAAAGAGGCATCTTATTGAAAACGGTTGGCCACGGATGTATTATAGTGACGTCAGTGGTAATTAGTCATAAATAAATGTCAAAAAAAGTTTTTTTTAATTACTTTAATATTTTTTAGTCGAGTAACCGGAGGCAGGTGCAACCAGTCGCGTCGTAAATACAGTAACAGGGATTGCGTTATTTAAGCCGCCGCGCCGTGCACCGTTGCACCCCTAAAAAAATCGAAATTAAAAAAAAAGCCGAAATTGGTTTTTATATATTTATCTAAAGAGTATTTGCAAGCCCAAAACTAGTGAATATCTCGTTTAGTACAGTCAGAAATGGCGAACATTTGAAATCATTGTTAAAAGTTTTACCTTTTTCCACCCCTTTTAAGGTAGAATTTTGAAAAATTTAGAAATTGGTTTGTAGATATTTACATAAAAATAACACGCATCAAAAATCAAGTTGATAACATCATTTGTTACCGAGAGATAAAAAAAAAAATAGCCGGGTTTCAAAAAAAATTCAAAACCCATTTTAATCTTTTAAACTAGGAATTTCAAGAAACCTAGGAATCAGTTTTTAGATATTTACATGAAGATTACACACACCAAAAATCAATTAATATCTTCATTTGTCACCGTGAAATTAAAAAAAAGTAAATTTCATTGTTTTACCATTTTAATATTTTAAACTCTGAATCTCAATTAATCCTTTCTTAATGAGTATTTACACCGTATGAACATGGGTATAAATGTTCATTAATTTAACTTCAGTAGTTTTTCTGGGTGTTGATGAATCAGTCAGTTAGGACATTTTGTTCTATATATATTGATTAATTGATTATAATTATACTATGTTACAGAGACTGTGATATAAATGAATGCAAGAAAAAAAGTCTTTCTTTTAGATCAGATTAAATATTCTTTAGTTTTTATTTTTTACTTCCTTTTACTTCCCTGTACGAGATAATGGAAGTATTGTGGTCGCGAAAAATTTCGTTTTTCAGATTTCAACGGAAATATCCATTTTGACTACTTTCGGCGTGACACCTGTACGTACGTACAAAAAAAAAATTGATACGTACATACGTATATATACGATCGTACTTACGTACATATGCACTTACGTAAGTATGTGAGTACGTGCATACGTAAGTACGAACGTATGTATCTCGCATAACTCAAAAACGATTAGCCGTAGGATGTTGAAATTTTGTATTTAAGACGTTGTAACATCTAGTTGTGCACCTCCCCTCTTGACTGCAGTCAACTGAACCAAAAGTGTTCAAAAAAGCCCAAAATCCAAAAATTTGGATTGTGATACTTATTTTCATTGATTCCAGAGCTATAGCCAAATGAAATTTTAATTAATGATATATTTGGATCTTACAAGGGAAGCCACATCGATTCGAATCAGACTTATCTCCTTTTTTTATAATTTAAATATATTGATTTATTAATCTCTGTTTGTAAAAAAAAAATACGATAAATAATAATTCAATATTAACTTATTGTTAATATTGAATTAACAATAAAAGTTTCATACGACTTTTTTTTATAAAAAAGTCATGAAAAGATATCAGAAGTTATTAATGAAAAAAAAATGTATGCACTTTTAAAAATGTGCACATATAATTTAATAGGCGTACAAGGAAGTCATGTGGTGTCCACATCAGATCTTTTAAATTCACTGCTATTTAATTTATTAAATATATTAGTAAATCAAAATCTATATAGTAAAGTTAGAAAATTTTGAATGAAAAATATTGCTGTTTTCCGCTATCATTTAACTTTTTGATGTTACTTTTAACAATAGATTAACCGTTTTGTTTAAAACTTTATTTTTTACAGTTATAACTCAATCATTCGTTTATTTATTAAAAAATTGTAATTCCCAATACTACTTATAAAAGTGTAATTTTCTTTAATTAAAAAAAAATAATAATTATATTTTATGAAATGTTATGTAACAATTTGATCTCCTTGCCGAAGTGGTAGCGTTTAGGCCTTTCAACCGAGGGTCCCAGGTTTGAATCCTGGTCAGGCATGAAATTTTTCATAAACTTCAAAATTCCATTTTAATAGTCCCACATACAAATTTTTCAAAGCTTCTGTGGTGAATTAGTTCATAAAGAAAAAAAATTATAATAGCAAGTACATTTGCATTCATGTATTCGTATTTTTTTTTTTAATTTAAAATATTCTGCTTGAAATTTCAAGTCACATCTTCAATCCTCTTGGATAATAAAAATAAAACTAACAAAATTTTCCAATAATATATATATATACATTTCCTTTTGTGAATTTATCATAATTTTATGATCAATATCCTGCAAAATTTCACTTCACTTGTATTCTACTGTACAATATTTTTTTACGCGTACTTTAGTTGGTATTCGAAATTTAGCGTAAGTAACGGCTGAGATCACCCATTACTGTAGTATCTACAGTTATCATGTAATTCAATAAAATTATGTAGCATATTTTGGAACAAGTAAAAACGTGAATTAAAGCAAATTATTGGAGTGAAATTTCATTTTTAAGATTTTTAATTCTAGGTAACAGTGATAAGCATCATAATTCATTAAGTTTTTAATTTAAATTCATTAAGCCTATTTTTTTCAATACATTTAAAAATACAATTATGGCACTATTATTATATGTATCATGTAAAACTTTATATTTCACAATATAATTATTCGAAGCAAAATGAAACGTTGAACCGAGTCCGGATAATAATTTTTTACTCTTAACGAAAGAACCATCTTTTTATGTGTCCTGAAGCATTAAACACGTGTTTCCTAAATAACTGTATGCAGAAATGTATATAAAATGGTAGCGGGATCAGAATCAAGGGACCGAGGAGCTGAGTTGCATACATTACGGACGTAAAAGTTCCGCATTGCGATCAAATGTTACATATAAGAAAACAAAAGCAGCTGATTTATTTTGTTATAAATATGTTTTAAAATATATCATGCTAAACATAAAAGCAAACATAATTTTTAATGTAAAACTGAAAAGTGGTGCAATTTTACGTGCTGAAGCATAAAATGTATGATGTAAAATGAAACCTTTTTTTTACGCTTTTATTATATTGTTTAGTCAAAATATCGACTTAGTTAAATTAAAATTTATAACAGGAATATTTCTTCATTAATTAAAATTATAAGAAATAAAATACTAGCAAACATTTTATTAAAAGAAACCTTAGGTTTAAGAATAGATTTTTTACAACTTGTATACAAAAACATTAAAAAAAAGTTATTTCCCTTAGTAATGTTTAAATAAATTTAATTTTAAATTTATTCCAGGGGCACTGCATTTGTTTAAAAATTGCGTTCTATGTGCAAATATTATTTAAAAACTCATTAACAAAGATATTTTAAAAGGAAATGTTAAATTAATTCTCTACTTAGAATCTTGAGGGGAAAATATTACTCATACAAAATATGAATGGACATTTATTAGAAATTATAAGATTATAAACAATCTTTTAAACCTTCTAGAAAAAACTGATGCTAAAGAAATAAAATGTTGAAGCAAATTGCGTCTTAATCTTAAGCAATAACTATAATGCGAGATCTGTTCCTACGTAAGATAAAAAGGTGTGCATAGAATATTTACGTGTAGCTTTACCATTATGCACTTCTATTATTGCACGCGCGCGAATGGCTTGTGTGTGTGTGTGTGTGTGTGTGTGTCTGTGTGTGTGTGTGTGTGTGTGTGTGTTGTGTTGTGTTAAGTATGAGATTAATGTAGTGGTGGTATAATAAAAGAGATAGCAATACGACGGCTCTATCAGGTACTACAGTGAAACGTACTATTCTCGTTAGATTTATTCTATCTGTGTTATGTATTGTCCTAGTGCAGCGCAGTATTATCTTTAAACAGCCACCTTAGAACTTTCCAAGTTTGTTTTCGACTCATTCACTTCTATTGGGGTACTTAAATTATGCATAGAGAAATTACAGCCTACTGTTTTAAACCGAAACATAAGTTTCCACATGCTAGAACTATCAATAATTACATAAAATATAATGTAATGTACTTTCTAAAATATTATAACGATCTGGCTCAGTTAAACATTTAATCGGCACGTAAAACCTAACACGAGTAACTAATTTTCTATACATCAACGGTGAACTATACATTAACAACAATCATTAAATTTTATACAATAATAACAGTTATGGTTATTTCAATTAATCTAGCTTAGAAATATTTGTAAATTACTTACCGTAATATTATTAGATAATATGAATGTTTAATTATTAACTGATATGATTTAAATTTATTTTTATAAATTTACATCGGTACACAACAGAATGAGACTATGTGTTTCGTAATCGGTCAGAATCTCAACTTAACTTTTATCATTCACTTAACTTTTAAAGTAATAAAAAATGATTAACTACTCATTTTAAAATCGTGTAGAAATAATTTTTCCAGAAGATCTTTTTGGGACTTTTTCTAAGAATAATTTACGCATTATTTGAAAGCGATTGGTTTACAATTTTTAATATTTTGAAATATATTACCAAGTTTCGTCTTGCTAATCAGCATTATTGTATAAATTTATAATTGCATGTATTAAAATGACAATAATTTTGGGGTAAGTGATTATGTTTATTTCTCCCTCATATTATTACTAATTAATGACTGCATTAGAGGCTGTATGCGTAAGATCACAACAAAATAAGCCAAAGAATTCATCAGAGCTAAAACAATATAATGTCGGCTGTAAAATAAAACTATAAAAAACTTTATAATGTTTAGTAATATAATAAATGTATATTTATGTAGGGATTTTTTAATAATAATAATAATAACAATAACATTTTATCGTTACTAATAATTTCATGCTAGTATTTAAAAAAATTAATTTAAGGACATTGTAATTAATTTCTGTAATCAATAGAAGGACCAGTCTTTTCGCTTTCCAAACATTTTTTCCAGTTGAAAGAATTGAGTATTGTGAAAATTAAGCAAAACAATGAAAACAATAATTAATTAAAATGATTGCAAGCTCAAGCCTGCAAAACAAAACATAGCCTTAAGAAATTTAGAATAAGAGTTTGCTTTATTTCTTCTTTTATTTATTATTTTTTATTTTTTAAATGTATATTTAATTAACTGTTGCGTACCTGATAAATAAAAAGATATATTAAAAGTAAAAATTTTAATCTCAATTAAAATTGTTGGTTCATTATTAATAAAACTAAAACAGATTAATATATTTTTTTAATTACACTTTAAAATAATAGTAAAAATGAAATAACGTACAATAAAGCCATATGAGAAATAAGAAAGAATTAAAATGAAAAAATAACGAGAATGTTTTCAATTTAATAAGGCTTCAAGATTCATGAAATTAGTTATTATTTACTAATACTGAGTATTAAAAAAAAATTAAATGATTTAATTAAATTTTGTAATCGAACAACCACGGTAAAGTGTTTCGGTTAATGATTGATGCGAGTATTAAAATGGGTGGATCCGATCCGTATAATTGACGTGCAACTTTACTCCAAAGGTGATAACTTAAAGTGCTCTCTACAAATACAGCAACAAAATTCCGATAATTATCACCTCTGAAAATAAATAACCTTTTTTTATAAAATAATTAATCAAACGGATTCAGCAATATTACTTTTCAAATTGAATCAGATGTATTTTTAAGATTATTCAAAAAAATAAAAGTCGGCATTTGGAACTGCTTCTTCGTAGGAAGGATCATGTTATCTCTGAGAGACAGCCCCATTTGGGAGGGGGTGGGAGGACATCATTTTTGACGTTTTTTTTATAGACAACGATCTGTAAATTCACGAGGGACATAGGAATAAATGATTCAAAGGGCATCGATGGAGTGGTAAAGCGGCTTAACTAGAATAATATATGTTGTTTGGAATTCAACTTCAGAAATGAACGAAAAATAATTTTTTATGATCATACATAAACAATCAAAATCTTTGCAGTCTTTGTCAAACAATGTCTATAGAAAGTATGGCAAACTTAAGAAATCCTTTGGATAAGACTACTTTTAACAATGTAACTCGAAATCTAGAAAGGATTATCTTTAAAGTATAATAATGAAGCGATGATGGAATACTTAGAATATCTTTTTCCACCAAATCGGGATAATTATTCTCTGTGGAAGTTGTTAATGAATGTGTAATGACCGAAGAAGTCGTACCAACACTCAAATGATCTATGGAAGTTAAGTAAACAAGAGAAAATATAACAAAGAAAAGGATGAAACATTTTCCAACCATCTAACAAACGTCTTTATGGCGTTCCACTCAGAGTCTATTCACGAACAAGAAAAATCTGTTGCGGCACCCTTCCTTGTATACAAATTAAATTCCATATATACATTTTTAAAAGTACATAAAATTTTATTTCACTAATTGAGATAAGTCGTAACAAAGTAGATGTTCTGGAAAGTGTATCCAGAAACGGATTTTGGGATTTATTTATTTACAATAAATATTTTAACTGTGCAATTCAATTGAATCTGTTGGTTTTTTTTTAAAGAAAAAGTGTTTTTTTATGTTCACTTGTGATGTTTTTTCATATTTTTTTTTTTATTGTTGTTATTGAATTATTATTTACTGTAAGATTTTTTTACGATCAGAAATTAATAATTATTTATAAATCAATATACTTAAATTTAAAAAGAAAGTTAAAAAAAGGAAATGAAGTCTGATTCGACCCATGTGCCCCTTCCCCTTCCCCTTATAGGATCCAAATATTTCATTAATTAAAATTTTATTTGACTGTAACTCTAGAACCAATGAAAATAAGTAAGTATGATATCGTTGAAAAGTTCTCAATGAGGGCTTATCTCCGCAGTTATGAAAAAGTCAAGAATCCAATTTTTTTGGATTATGGGTTTTTTTGGACACTTTTGGTTCTATCGATTGCAATCAAAAGGGAAGGAGCACAACTAGATGTTACAAGTCCTAAATACAAAATTTCAACATTCTACGGCTAATCGTTTTTGAGTTATGCGAGATAAATACGTACGTACAGACGTCACGCTGAAACTAGTCAAAATGGATTCAGGGATGCTCAAATTTGATGCTCAGATTTTAACGGAAACGTCCAGACGTTTCCGTTAAAATCTGAAAACCGAAATTTAGATGCACTAATTTAAATGTCACCACTTATCCGTCCCTTTACGTTAAGAAACGACCTCAATTCTAAAAATAATAGACTTCTTAATGATTGCAAAAATTCTGAAATAGTTTCCTGATAAAGTGTTGCGTTTGGTACAATCATACAATATTTAACTTGAGAACTGCAGCCCCCGATCGATGAAAAGTGGATCGATGAAAAGTGGATTGAAGTTTGGAGAAAATTGTTTGTTATATTCGTATAAGATATAACGTAAAATGTTTCATACTCTTGGTAAATTGTTAATTAATATAATGAAAATCGCAATTAAATCTGATTAAAGTGTCTTGAGCTTTAAGGTAAACCCTTCATAAAGATTTTAGAATTTTAGTTTGATACTGCAATTTCATTAAAACAATGGGACATGACTGCAGTGTTGTAGGATGCTAAATGTCATTGTAACCTTTTAAAATTTTTGGATTTATGCAGAAATATTATTAAAGTACTGTGTTATTGTAAGGGAAGCTCGAAATAATCCTAGAAATAAGCATTTAAAAAAGGAATTTACTTTTTATTTGAGTGTATATTCAACGGTAACAATAACTTGTGTTGGATAATAAGTTAGTAAAAAATAACTGTGATTTTTAGTTTGCTTATATAAATAAAACTTAAAAAGCGTACTACTCGAAAGAGCACGTCCCCTTAAATGTACTTTGATCTTGCTCTTTAAAGAGAAACTGCTTCAGCTTAGCCAACTAAAAAATATTAGTGATTGAGTTTATATAATTTTGTTAAACTAGTTGTAAAAAAATAAAAATCATTAAATTACCAACTGTATTAATGGCCAATTGTTTTCTAAATTATTTTATTAGGAATTCATTTACATAAAAAAATTTTGTATATATTTTTACAGCGATGAAAAAAAAAATTTGACCTCTCTTTTACATACGTTATATAATAATTTTATGATTATTACAAAACAATTTATAAGAAAGGTAGCTAATATGTGTTAAAATAAGATCGCTGATTTTTCTTAGTTACAAGCCTTCTTAGTTAATAAAACATTAACTAAATTTTTTCTTTCGCTTTTCAAAAAGGATGAAAATCAAGTTAAAAAAAATAGTTAGTTTTTCTTAATTTTTATTTCAGTAATGATATGAAATTACACATCATTTAGACGCGTGTGTATTTTTTCCTAGAGATGAATTAGCCTAACAAAATTTCCTTTTTTTAAATTTACTATATTATGTTTTTTACTGACACAAATATATTAGTAAATGTGTTTGAGTGTAAGTTAAGAAGGTGATTAATTAAACGCGTAATTAGAATGGTTACTTTAAAATTAGATATGTTTACAAAATATTAAAAAACTTTTTTTTGACAAAAAAAATTAATACGTTCATTAATTTTATTATGCTAATCGGTGAAATATCTAATTTACTACGGACACATTTAATTTATTAAGCTTTTATGGTGAATTAATTCATCAGTCAAATTGTGGAACTTGGATATGTCCTTGTACGGTAGGAGACAGTACATATTACAGGGTTATCGCCTGAAGAAATTACTAGTTTTCTAAGTATACATTTTATTAGTTAAAATCTTTTAAGTTTACAAATGTAAAAAAAATGTAATCCTTTTATAATGATTATAACGATAGCAGGGATCCCCAAAACTTAATTTTTAATTTCTCAGCCATTTACATTATCGAATTGTTATTTTATATTTTTTAAGTTTAATCATGGTTTATAAAATTTAACGGACTTAACATTTAAAAAAAATATTATTTCCTTCATTCAGCAGTGGAATTTTTTGTTTATTTAATAATTTTAAATTAAAGTTAGACTTCGTTGGATATTCAACATTTCCCATTGTAACAGATATGAAGCCTGATGAAATTATTATCTGTTACAGACAGAATGTATGGTTAAAAAAATGAAATCTAAAAAAAATTAATTTCCGAGTAAAGAAATATCATTTATTGATAATTTATGGGGCTTTTTTAAATCTTGATGTAGTAAGTCAAAATAGGAGTTTCGTCAATAACATTGAACTTCACTTTATGTAGAAGAAAAAAATGGTTGATATAAATCAAATAATAAAACTTATTAACAAGAAAAGTCTTTAACAATTTTTTGATCTATTGGAACTGAACGGTTTTGTTATAAACTTTATTACAAAAGCTTTAAAAGAAAACAGGCATTTGGGCATTTTCAGACGCTTAGGCTATGTTTTTTTAAATTTTCTAAAATAATTTTATTAAAAACCACAATGAAGCTTCTCCAAATATGTCATTAAGTATATCAAACCATGAAAGTTATTTTAAACCAAGAAATGGTTACTTTAAATTAGTTTAGGTACAACTACAATGAATATATTAAGCTAAATTCGTAGGATGAGATTGAAGAACTGAATAAAAATTATTCAGTTATAGTGTTTTTGGAATATTTTATTCCCTAGATTCCCTTTTTTATAAAATAATAAATCTGTCCATCATTTTCGACAATGCTATAATTTAAAAAGACGCAAAAGCTGTTATTAGTCAAATTTAAACATTTTAAAAAATAAATAAAGATAAAACAACAAAAAAACCAATATTAATTTAGATATTTAAAGAATACAATTTTAATTCTAAACCATTAAACTCTGATTAGGGTAGAAAAATTTTCTCACTGTCTTCTCCAATTTCTCCTTTTTTTGACGATTGGCCGTTTTTCAAATAGTAATATCTTTTCCAATCAGGAATGGTTGGTTTTAAAAATTAAAAAAAAACTGATATATTTATTTTGATGAGATAAGTAAGAAAAGTAGCAATTAAAGAAACACGAATATTATTACCGCGGATGAAGTGATATTTATAAATAAAAATGGAAATAAATGCTCTATTTAGTTTTTTACAGACGATATACATTAGTAATCTTTTGTAATAAACAATTAGCAGTTGCCTTGTCTTACAAGCAGCAGGCCATAAATAGCAGTTGCGTAGTTTACATGATATTTATAATGCTCTCCTCTATCAATTTTCTGAGATCAGAGTTAAAATCAATTTTTAGTAATGTCCATCATATGTTCTCTAATAGTCATCATGTTATTGTCATAAAATAGTACTTGCTTACTTGTGTTTTTTTACCGCAGTTGAAAATCTTCTCTGTAACATATATACATAGGAAATCGTAGGAACAATTAGTGTACAATTATTATTAGATAATAATTATTTTATATTTAAATTTTCTAAAATAATTTTATTAAAAAATACAATGAAGTTTCTCCAAATATGTCATTAATTATTTCAAACCAAGATAGTTATTTTAAACAAAAAAAAAAGTTATGAAAAGTTATTTTCAACGATAAAAGCATGTACGTGTGTACATGTGTGTGGAGTGTAAGTCCACATCATATCTCAACTTTACCTTCAGGCGACGGCAAGAAGGTGCTTAATTACAATATTTTCAATATAAAATACAAACGATGGTAAAAAAAATAGGTATCATTAATTATAATAAAATCATTGAAAATATGAATAGGTTTCTGGGCAAACACGGGGGTATGTTATTAACAGAATGAAGGCTAAAATCGAAAAATACAGAATATAAATATATATATATATATATATATATGTATTATATATATAATATATATTTATTATAAATAATTTATGCCGAAAAGTAGTTACAGAGCGTATTCATGTATTCAAAAATAGTCAGGACATCTATTAATAACCTTTAATTTTTACAACGATATTTTAAACAATTAAAATTGAACAATGTAAACAATACTTTAAACGATCCATTTGAATCAATTTAAAATTAAAATAAATTCTACGATCATACAGCAGTGACGGTTGTGAATTCTAAACAGTGGATGTATTATACAGCCTATTATATGAAGGTAAACCACACATACGACGTATTAAATCATATTGGAGCGAAGCTTGCCCTAAGGCGTCCGCTATCCGGTTGGTACAATAAGACTGGACGAGGCCCCCTCTTGCCAGCTTACTCGGCTGGCAGTCAGATTTAAGAGATGCATGGTTATTGACTTGTTTAGTGAGTAATGATCGTCGGATCGTGACGCCATCTAGATATCTTAATTTCATTCTCTGATCATCGCAATTTGCGACAATTATCTTGCCATTTCACAGACGCCTTTGATTTATCGCTGAATAAACAACCGACTAAAAAGCCCACCCGATTCTTTTCCGTTAGGAAACTGATTGAAATTTTCATCTTCTTGTTTTTAATAGAAATTAAATATATACAACGGTTCATATAACATAACAGACTGTGTATTCTACCTCCGATCAGAATTATAAATTTCATCGTGAGAAAAATTTATCAAGGATTACTTTTTAATACGATATATATCTGCAAGTTGTATTTAAATAATAGTAATATAATAAGATAGTTTTATAATCTAAAATTAACTTACATAATCTACTTAGTAAATGGGATAAAATGTTTCTTATGCGTAGAATATTACTTTATTATTTATAAATCTATGTCCCAGTTTATAGATATATCAACGATAAAAAGATAAGGTTTGTAGAAGTTGTAAGAAACTATATTGGTTGACTTTTGAAACATGGTGCATTTAACTATTTTTAAAAATTAAAAAATTAAGAATTTAATAATTATTACTTTTCTTTTAGGTAGAAAAACTAAAACTCAACGTTATACGTCTAAATACTCAAAATATTTTAATCACAAAGAACAAAATTCAAACAATTTAGAAACTTAAAAATAAATTAATCATTTTAATCTGTTTATTCTTTACTAAAAACAAGATTACTAAATAAAACATAAATACTTAACTTTTTAAACAGTTTTCATAAGTATAAAAAATAAAATAATTTCCGGTAATAATAATCTCATCGCAAACTAATGAACTTATGGTGCTACGGTCAAGTTAAGGCCACACTGGTATGATGACCTGATCGTTTAAAATAATGACTTTTGAACAATCACGGGAAAAGCGATTTTACCCTGGAATATAATTTTGAGAACTGATAAATATTTGCAGCTAATATTTTTTATACATGTCCTTTTATTGAATTGTCGATATATATAATATATGCTTTATTGGATATCTATATATAAAAGCTTATGCATAATTTATCAAGGTTCAGCCAATTATCAGTAATTATTATTTATTATATGTCACCACGCAAGATTAAGACTGTAGATTTTGTGAACAAAATAGACTGGAATATCTTCTTTTACTCGTATAACTCTTTCTCCATATTCCGCTAAACTTGTGATTTTTATTTAATTTATTTTTTTTATTATAACGACACAGCAACTTTAAAATCTTTTCAGCAAGATAATTGTACAATAAGGAAATAAGACCTATATTTGAATTAACATTAAATAGTCACAGACCCAGCTGCTGGTGACTTAATAATAACAACGAAATTAAATAAAAGAGCATTCTTACAGCCAGACATAAAGTCAGAAACGATAATGCAAACCAAGAATATTGTTCCTTAGCAATCTTGAAAAATCATTGATCGTGTTATCCAATAAATTGACCGCCAAGTAATTTGAGTGCCGATCCAAATGATTTTGGTACCGTAGGCTGACCAGAGAGATTTCCTGCCGAACGGTTCGGAACTTAAGATCATTATGTATGAGGCTATTGCTTATGTACCAGGGTATGTTTATCATTTTTCGCAATGTTTTGTCTGGTAGCGTTCAAATATGTCAATACTGGACTTGCATGCTGTACCCCACAATTCAAGCCCGCAAGTCCAAACAGGGCTTCAAAACTGATTTATAAATCAATAATTTACTTTCTATTGAAAGCCGAGATCTACGCCCTATCAGCCAATACATGTTTTTAAACTTGAGATGCAACTATTTCCGCGTAGGTTTGATATGTTTCGCCCAAGTAAGTCGTCGGTCAAGATGAAAACCTAAATATTTACAGTCCTAAAATCTCGGAATCGAAATATTCAAGATACAGGGGGACAGTGTTCCTTACGAAGGGTGAACGTGACGTGCTTTGATTTTGTTTCGTTTATTTTTATTTTCCAACAAGTAAGTCGCGATTAAAAATAAAAAAAAATAAAAAAATAATTAAATTTTATTTTCATTTATTTAACAAAATTTTAAAAAGTTCTATGAAGGAAGGGCTTGCCAAGAGGCTGAAATGAGGCCGAAGCGGGTACAAGCAAGGTGATAGTGTTATTTTTTTATATTACTTTACATATAACAGTTAAAAAATATTCATTTCATTTAATGAATGAACCAAAAAAAGGTAAGTTATTGTTAACGATTTACAGTGCTGGCGAATCGATATCACCGAGCGGTTTATACATTTTAATCTAACAAGTAACAACAGGTATGCACTATTTTGTTTTATATCATAAATTATCCGATTCCATATTCAATTTTACACTGATAAATTAACTAGAAAAAGTGGAAAAAAGAATATTAATCATGTAATTTTAGTTTTACCTTAAAGCAGGCAGGTATTGTAAAAGTTACGAGGCTAAACACTTTTTAAGGCTAGGCTATACATGATCGCTTATTTGCTTAATCCACAGAGAATTCCGAAAGAAAAATCTCGGTTGAATTTTATTTTTATATTTCTTCTAAACTTTTCTCCTACATTTAATTGCTGTTGAAATGTTTGTAGGTCCGATTTCTTTTCTTTGATAATTTGTCTAGCAAGAGGTTTCAATTGAACGTCCTCAATTTTTCTCAGTTCCGAGTATCTTCCTTTATTTCTTTATAGTCCCTTAACAACATCTCTTAAGCATCCGCATCCTATTTCTTCCTCTTCTTCTAATTCCATCTAATTTTTCTTTGTGACTCTTCAGAAAAAAAATTCTGCATAGAATATGCTTCAAGCACATAGATAGTTTTTCTATATATCTTATTTACATAAAATTCTGCTTTTCTTCTATCCTCAATACTTCCTCAAAACTCATTCTGTCAGTCCATATTTTTCATCCTTTCTGTCATCATATTTAAAAGTTATCAATGTACTTCTTCTCTTCCTTCTTTCTAACCGTCTACGATTAAGATCCAAATGCAAGTTAATACAATTTATCATTTTAAAATAATAATACTGAGCTGTTGCAGACCTATTATGAGTATACGGTTTTAAAAAAATGCGCTTAATGTAAATAAAGTACTATATGCTGGAAGTTGGAAGTTGCATTTATAACAATCAATAAATAAAATAAATTTTGCGGTCTGGTAAAATTATCCCAAAAACCAACTGAGGAGAAATTAATTTTTTTCCATCCAGATATATTAATTGCTTTTTACATTATGTGCATATTAAATATGATAATGGTTCCGTGATTTCGGTTCATGCTTGAAAACGTATTACATTCCTATAGCAAAATGTTTATTTTTGATAGATTTCTTTTTAATATTGATTTTTCATCTCTAGAATATTGTATTCTAATGGAACTTTTTGCATTAATTCAGCCACCACATAAGATGGGATCTTTAGAAATAACTTCAAATTATGTATTTTAATATATATTCCGCCCTCAAGATCCCAAATATCATCATTCTTTTTTAATGCTATAGATTCTACATTCATAGTAGTTTCTTGCAAGTAAAAACTTAGAAAACCTTCAGTAAAACTAATAATATAGAATGCAAATTTATGACTACTTATTTCACATTTAGCTAGTTCTAATGAAACCTTTTTGAATTAAACAGATTATATTTAAACTATTTCATGACGACACTAGAGAAATCAATCCAATATCTATAGAGTATTATAGTGAGGTAATAATAAACTATTTAATCTTTTATCCTTCAGATTGAAATTAAAAAAGCAATATAAAAGATTTTATTTAATCTTCGCTGTTATTTAGCCAAAATATTTGATTCATACATCAATATTTTATATCAAATCTTACGGAAAAATTTGATGAATTTTCAGAAGCTTTAAAATTCTGAAAGACTGAGTTTACAGAAAGAAAAGTCAAATATATATATATTTATTTTAAATTAGTTTAGTTCAAAGGTAAGCGACTTATATCAATCTAGTTGTGTCTCTGAGAGGTAGTCTCTGAAAAAAGGTCATCGCTAACGATTTTAGTATTTAATATTCAAGAGGATTTTTCTAACACAGATCATTCTTTTATTTAAAATTTTGGTTTTATTCATTGTTTTGTGTATTGATTGCTTCCTTTGAAACATTTTTTAGACTAATACTAATATAAACTTATCATAAGTTCTATTATGAGATAGCTATGATTTTATTCTAATTATGATATTTTTTTTATTCTGAAAATTACGTAGTCAGTCTGGGTACTACTACCAAGTACGCACAGCTGATATCTGTTAAGTAAACAATCTGAATAAATATTACAAATTATTTTTTAAGGTGCTGTTTTTGTACTAAACAAAAACTTTCTGTATATATAACAGTTACTTTAGAAATAACTTAAAAAAGTAATTCTTTTACGCAGGGAAAGGGGAAAATAATTGTCCATCTGAATACCAAAATTCCTTAATGTCGTTGAAAACCAAGTGTTGACTTAACCTTGTGAGAAAATTAATTTAAAAATAAAACATATGAACCATATCAAATAAAGCAGATAAAGAACGGTTTTTAAACGTAAAAAACTTTTTGATACATAAAAAATTAATTTCATTTAAGGTATTTTAATGAGGAATCAATACATCACTTTTAATTTAGTTATGCACTAGTTACAGGAAGACGCAGATTTATCAAGATTCTGGTTCGGTAGTCAGATCAAATTTCCGTTATTTTTTTGTCATTTCACGATCAACTGCCTTCTAAATTACCGGAGTTACGCAGTTATTTGAAAAAAATTAATCTTAATTGTTATGATGTACTAAAAATATCAAGAAATTAATTCATACCGGAATAAACATCTGGATAATGTCGTACAGCACGTAAGTAAACAAAAAATGGTAGCGCTTAGAAATCTAAATAGGAACAATTAAAAAATTCAAACAAGGCTAAAATATTTTTTAAAAGTAATACACTCATATTAATATAAGTTAGATAAGATAGAAGACAATTTATTAAATTTTGGTTAAATGGACGTTAATTAATAAAAAATAGTAAACAAACTTTTTATTCTAATAAATCCTTTGGAAAAACTTTTCTGATCATCTGTGTGATAAATAATTAATTAAAGTCATTTATAACAAAATTTTAAAAAAATGAGAATTTCTATCATATAATAATATTATATATGTATATACGAGTACAAATAAAGGAAAAAATAAAAATAAACCTACTTGACCTACTACATAACAGATCTATAGAATCCGTTAACTTAGAGTTAATGTGTTTTGTTTTAAGAAAGATTAGTAGGCATGGATTTACTCGATCAGCCTTTTAGTTGTAAGGGCTTATTGTGCAGTAACCGAACAGGAAACATATGTTTTAAAAACAAAATACTCGGTCATAAAGGAAAAATTTCAAGTTAATATATTTTGGGGGTATTAAAACAAAAATTAAAGCTTTATCTCTCTGTGATGTAGGTAACATATTGTTTCCACCTTTATATACTTCATTTAGAAAAAAAAAACAGTTTCAAGTCAAAACAGCTTTGTAAGCTTACAGAAAATTGATAAAAACTTATACATTTTAGGGATGGGTATGTTGTCCTTACTTTCTTCTCATAAAACAGGTGTAGAAGCTAATACATAATTTACGGAAAAATAATTAAAAAAACTTCACGTTCTCCGGTTGAGCTACCAACAAAAGTTAGAAAAACTGATAAAACTTACAATTTTTATATTACAGGTGATTTTACTCTCAAAAACATTTCTTCGCTATTATTCCTAATGGAATTTGCAGACAGAATTACTTATTGATAAGATAAGAGTAATGAAGTAAACGTTTCAAGATGAGAATTCCCTTTCAAGTACAACACTTTCTTAATATCTAACCATTTCAGATTCAATTTTTTGCAAATTTAATTGAAACAATCTTCTTGACGCTTAAGCTCAACAGATTAAATATCATAATTGTATGTTAAACTATTTATGATGTACCGGATGGCTTAAGTAAGTTTCTTCATACTTAAAAGACACACTTAAGTTATAAGAAATACTTATAAAAAAATAGTTAAGCAAAAATATACAAAAAAATCTAATTTCGGCAGAACATGACTTCCTTGTACGCCTATTAGATAACATATACAAATTTTTGGCTGTACTTTATTTAAACTTATTTCATCCTTCAATTCTTTAATAGAGTGGACAGTTACACAGAAAAATGGCCCTAAAAATTTCCTTAGCATTTTATATTGGTTTATATATTAATTTTATTTCACGACGCTCAAGTAGATATGTGGTGTTAAGTGAGAACGTGTCGGAACCCAAACCATGCGCACATCAATTCGAATCCGACTTCATATACATATATTTTTTTAAACTTTTTTTAAATTTTAATATATTGATTTATTAATACATATTAACCTCTGACTGTAAAAAGTTATGAATTAAAATGAAAAGTACATAAAATTTTATTTCACTAATAACTTCTGATATTTTTTTGCATATTCTTTTTGTGTTGTTATTATTGAATTATTATTTATTGTTACTTTTTTTTTACAATCAGAGGTTAATAATTATTAATAAATTAATATATTTAAATTTAAAAAAAGTTTTAAAAAAATGTATATGTCGGATTCGAACCGAAGTGCTTTTCCCTTGTAAGATCCAAATATTTCATAAATTAAATTTTTATTTGGCTATAACTTTGGAACCAATGAAAATAAGTACCATTTATATATATATATATATATATATATCTTTGAAAAGCTCTCAACGAAAACTTATTACTGCAATTAAGAAAAAGTGCAAAATCCAAATATTTCAGAATTGAAATCCCGTTTTATTTAGAGGTATGACGCTATACACATTTTTGGCCCAGTCGATTGCAATCAAAAGGGGAGGTGCACACCTAGATGTTATAACAGTCCTAAATACAATTTCTTTTAATTCTACGGTTAATCGTTATTGAGATGCGAGATAAATACGTACGTACGTACGTGTAGAAGTCAAGCTGAAACTAGTCAAAATGGACTCAGGAAAGTCAAAATGGATATTTCCGTTGAAATCTGAAAACCGAAATTTTTTGCGATTACAGTACTTCCTTTACTTCGTACAAGGAAGTAAAAAGTTGTGTTATATAAGGTGAAGTGTTTAAAATGTGGTACTTTGCCCCTAATGAATTTTTGGCAGAATTTAACCACTACATAAAAAATTTTTTCTAATAAAATTTTATTCTTATACATAAAATATACCGAGATTTTAATCGCTAGGTTCAAATCATTTGGATTTGAAAAATTCATTCTCTTGCGATTTCCCAGAAAGAAAAATTCTAACAAAATAAACGCGGCGATATTCTCTTGCTCCTCGGCGACTAAGCATCCATCCAGAAAACGTTTTATTAAGGTAGTCTCTAAGTTAAAGACCATTGCGGAAGTCCCAAATCTGCTGCTAATGATAGGGGTGGGCATTGTCAAACATAAGGTTATTACTAATAACTAAAATTGCTCGGGGTATATACTAAAAGGTATATAGGTATATACTAAAATTGCTCGGGAATAACATTTCAAGATACCAGTCGCCTGCTACACTTCCGTCAAAGATATATGACCCAAATACTTCTTATTTGTCATATTCACAAAAAAATGAGCTTCAAATGTATTAATTTCCTCTCCATAATTAGTTGAGGATTTTCATTACATCAATAAACAAAATTATAACGATTTACTAGGCAATATCAGTGAGCTAGAAAAATTATCTGCCTTCACGATTAAATTAAAAAATTTCTCACAAAATTTCATCCTTCAGACAAAATCATCTTCACAAGACGAACGAATTAATTTTGTTAATAAAATCTAAACTTCAATTCTTTTAGAATCATTCGTAAAATTGTTTTAGATATTTCCACCCTAACAGAAAATCTATGGTTGACGTTTATGTTGACTTTACTGATGTCTTCGGAAGTTATTTGATTTTTAAATGTCTAATTTTAGTACTATCTGATCGTGAACTACGTCTCTAGTATTTTTAAATTTTATGTTCAACTTATACAAATTTTGATGATCGGTAGTGGAAAATTAGAGAATCTTGCAAGGAATATCCATGGACGACACCAGTACCCTTATAATATTTTTCCGCAACAATAAATCATTAATGCTCATTCTTGTTTTGTAAATTTTAGCGCCATTATTCTTAACACTGATACAAAAATAAACTGAATAAGAATTACGGAAATTATATCAGATGATTTCTACTGACTCCAAAACAAAAATTTCCTGCCTTTTATAGAAATTTACAGAACTTAATTCTGCATACCGTTTATATATTTAGCGAATCAAGTACAATCTTAAAAATTTGATGGCTTATGGAAATTTATTTAGATTACTTACAGAAACTGTTAAGGAGTCATTTGATAGAAAAACCTATCAAGCTTTTCATAAAACAATCATTTTGTTTCGATGTGAGCACCACTGATAGTGCCGTGGAAATCTTACCTGAAATCAATTTCTGACAAATTTGATTCAGTATATCCGGTGTCACCTTTTCCAACTGCAGAGGTGGAATTTATGATTTTAGCAAGATTAGAAACTAAGGGCGATACAAAAATTTGATCTTTAATAAAACTTCATAAAAAAAATTGAATTGCGTCAAATCTTGGGAAAGAGGAGGTCACGAAATAGGGCCAGCTTAACTAATCCATCGACCTGGGAAACAGTTGTTACGGAAATCCCAGACTTCATGCTGTATTGTAATGGTATTCATGCTGTATGTAGTGGTATCATGCTGTAGTGTAGTGTAATGGTCTAGCTGGAAGTGAAAGTGTCCTTCTTGGTCAGCGTTTAACTGAGGATAAGAATATTTTCTCAAAAAAACAAGATAGGGACTGTGCAATTACGTTAAATAAATCCACAAAAAACTTTTAAAAGAACAATATTAGATCACATTGGTGGATCTATAGGCTCTGATGAAGATGGTCCAAAAATTCGTGTGAATTTTTGGTGGTTTAGATTCTTCTGTTGATATTACTTGACCCATATATATAATGATTTTGTTTTCAAGGAACATCTTGTTTCTCTTTATCTGATGTAAAATTTCTGCATAGAATTCCTAAGATATCGCATCTCATCTGCATCGATAATCTCTTGAGTAATGGTAAATCTATGTGATTTCAAGAGTATGTTTAACATTCGCCAAATATTTATAGAATACTTGATTTAGAGAAGCACGTTGGGTCGATTTTTAGAGTCTATGAACAAAGCTTTCCTTAAACTGCTTTAGCAGAATCATATGTGCAACCAGTTGATGTATAACGTTTGAATAACACAAACGGTCTCAACAAAATTCTAGCTTCAAGAATAAATTGTAAGTCTACTGACAGGATCCTTATCTTACGGTCGCAAAATTATTTGAACTGCAATATTGGATTTCGTTTCAAGAAACAAACACACTCAGCGAGTATCCCTCGCACTAATGAAAGTAGTCAGCCATTTTGCTTGTTGAACTGAAAGGATTAATTGAAGGAATTTTTACTACTTCAGTAAGTAATTCAAAACTTGATATGTTTTTCTACAAATGATACCTAAACGACCGATTACTGTACTGTGTACTGTGAATATACCTCTATATGCCTTTAAAGGAGTTATAAATAACTCTTGTGAATGCATATATGTATATATTCAAAGATAGAGATATTATTAAAGGCTGGATTGCATGGTGCATTCCTACCAGATAAAGTAACTCTGAAGGGAGTTACTCCCACATAAAAATCAAAATTACATTCTTTCATATTATTATTTAATTTTTTTTTTTTTTTTTGACTGAAGCAAGGTAATTTTATAATTTAATTAGTTTTAAAGTAGACAACGTAAAGCACTTCTTCTGTATAAAATAATGATCGATTGTTTTGTTTGCGATCTGTCAATATTTAACGGCACATAAAAATCAAAAATGTTTACAGTTGTATAATAAAGAATTGAGCGTCCAAATATTTTAACAGCAAATTGTACCTTTATCAGTTCTAATCATCAACAAGACCTTAAATAAATTGATAAGAATAATAATAAGGTAGATAAATGGAATAAGTGGGATGAGATACAAATATTAAATATGTGATAAACAAGAAGAATAATGTAGATGTTTAAAGAACGATCACAGATTCGAGTTTTGACAGATACGTATATTTTTAAAACATATTTGAACAAAAGATTCTTAAATGAGAGAAAAAACTTAAGGTGCCTTTTAATTCGAACAAGATTATAAATTCAAAAAGTACTTAACAATTTATGAAATATTATTTACTTATAATGGCTTTCGTTTTAAAATAATTTAGATCCGATAAGTTTAATTACGTAATTCCAAATACATAAGTGTACAAATAATCTGTACTTTATTGCTTAGCTACAGATCTAGTCCGTAGAAAGATAATGGAAATCATTATATACTAATAAAATTACATACTTTCGTATAATTATTTAATATTTTTGTAAACTGAAATAGCGGTTTTATAAATTAAATAAGTTATTAAATAGATGATATAAAGTACATTTTTCTTTATAGTATAATGATCGGGTTATTTTGTTTGCGATTTGTCGATATTAGCAGCGCATAGAGGTTAGATATTAAAGGTGGCTAGTGATAGATCATAAGGTGTCTGCTCGTATCGACTGGCAGGGTGCTCCCCCAGCCAGATAAAGCAACACTGCCAGTCCGGAATAAATAATAACGTCCTAATAACAGGTTTCGGGGTCAGGATGATGTCTTCATTGAGAAGACCAACCACATTCTCGTAGCTTGGAGGAGGGTAGGAGCAGGGTCTTGAGATAAACCACCGCACTAAATTGTTCTCGGGATAATATTTAACAAACAGTCAAATTATTTTTTATAACCCGATAAACAAATAAATTACTTCATTTTTTATATATAATATAATATACTGCACTACGTAGGTACACGAATAAAGTAATACAGATATAATGTAACTTTTTATAAACTAGAAGACAAATACGTGTTTAATAACATTACTTTAACGCTTACGTTATTATGAATACATATATTAATTCGAGTGATTAATAGTATTAATAAGTTAAGGCTATTTTCCACTTCGCTGGGTAACTTATCGATTGTACAAATCGGATAATAATTAAATAATTTAAAACTCAGAATGTATCGCGATTGAAAGCTTAATAAAATTAATGTAATTAAGCATTAAATAATAAATTAAATGGATATAATAAGGTCTGTAAGCAAAAATAAAATTTAACGTCTTTTTTTTAGTATTACTATTATTGTTAGATAAATAAAAAAAATAATAACGACTAATTTTTGTTAGACATATTTTATCTTTTGAATTAGATGACTAACTACTTTATCAGTTTCATTCCTAAAATTATTATAGAACCGGCCGTAAATAATGACAGGATATTTTTTCAAAATTTCTATCGCGATCCTTTCTCCCTATCACAAAGTATAAGAATATTCCCCCTGACTTACACTAAATTACAAACTAAAAAAATAAAAATTAACAGAATATATTGACTCGGTACAAACAGAATATGTGTGTAGAATGATAATGCTTGATTCATGAAGAGTGTGATTTTAATGTAACAAATAAATTGACAACTTACTGATCGTGAGATCAACTTACTATAAATCAGACTAGATTACTAGAAGAGCGTACCACTGCAAAAATTAGCCTAAAATGGTTTTTGTGTTGCCTGATTTTTTAGTTTTATCAGCAGTGTTGAAAATCCATACACAGAAATATATCACAGTCTGTGTCTGGGGAAGAGAGGATAATTCAAAAATTGTATTTCTTTTTAGATTATTTCACATTCTAGAAATAAATAAAATCTAGAGTTCCCGTTGAATCGTTGATAGAATGGAAAATTTGAGTCTTCTTGGTTAGAGTTTTCAAATTGTTTTTTAACTTACCGTATTCAGTTAAGAAAATCTAATCATTACACTCTAAAAAGAATAAAATTGTAAGAGTTTTTTGATTTCTTCAATGAGAAACCTATAAAATTTGTCTAAGGACTTGGTTTGTCATCGACTAATAATTTCCTCAGAGTTTGCTGTTTGACTACTGTTTTAGATAAACTGTC
This sequence comes from Lycorma delicatula, assembly GCF_047948215.1. Lineage (NCBI taxonomy): Eukaryota > Metazoa > Arthropoda > Insecta > Hemiptera > Fulgoridae > Lycorma > Lycorma delicatula. Next base: position 122,546,851 of record NC_134457.1, read on the forward strand.
ATGTTAACTTCTCAGGCAGATCAAGGTACAATGAATGATAAGTTTGCATCTTTTTTTTCAGAAAGTCAGCTCTGTCATAATCCTGAATCGCTGAGTATCCAAGCACTCTTCTCAGTTCAAATTTTTGTAGAATAACAGACATGAAAGCTATGGAAGGCATTCCCAAATCAATAAAGGGTAAAATTAGTTCGAGTAAGAGTTTTAAATCCTATTCGAATGTCTGAGTATGATAAAGCGTTTTTAATACACTTCCCTTTTACTTAGTTGTACGAAGAAAAGGAAGTATTGTGATCGCGAAAATTTTCGATTTTTAGATTTCAATGGAAACATTCATTTTGACCATCCCTGAATCCATTTTAACTAGTTTCGGCTGACGTCTGTACGTACGTACAGACGTATATGTATCTCTCATATCTCAAAAACGATTAGCCGTAGGATGTTGAAATTTTGGATTTAGGACTGTTGTAATATCCAGTTGTGCATCTCATTTTTTGATTGCAATCGACTGGACCAAAAGTGTTCTAAAAAAATCCAAAAATGAAAAAAAAAATGGTTTTTGGACTTTTTCTTAGCTGCAGTAATACGCCTTCATTGAGAGCTTTTCAACAATATATATCATAAGTGATACTTACTTTCACTGGTTCCAATGTTATAGCCAAATAAAGTTTTAATTATTGAAATATTTGGATCTCACAAGGGGAAGGCACATCGGTTCGAATCAGACATTTCCTTTTTTTAACCTTTTTTTTTAATTTAAATATATTGATTTATTAATAATTGTTAACCTCTGATTGTAAAAAAAAAAAAATTACGATGAATAATAATACAATAATAAGAAAAAAGAAGAATGAATATCTGATTGTAAAAAAAAAATACGATGAATAATAACAATAATAAGAAAAAATATCAGAAGTTATTAACGAAATAAAATTGTATGTACGTTTCATTTAAAAAAATGTGTATATGTAATTTAATAGGCGTACAAGGAAGTCATGTAGTATCCACATCAGATTTTTTCTAATTATAGTAATTCATATTTATAATAAATAAATACTTTTTTGTATTTTATTATAATATGCTAATAATTTGTTAGTCAAATCTTATTTGAGAGTAAATTCCTTGCTATATAAGAGGAAAGAGAGTAAGTAACATGGTAAAGGATCTTCACTCACATCTATGTTACCTGCCTATGCATAACACTCCACCTTGTCTTATAAGATGTAAATAATCAACAACCTTCATCTTTTTTTAGTGATTTAAATGTTACACTTTATGTACCCAAACAAAAATTATCTTACATCAATTCTTTAACTTCTGATTGATTATAATGACTGACTGATTAGATAATAACCATCGATAATGTAAACCAGTTTAAAAAAACAATGAAGCGGACACGTCAGGTAAGCATCTAGTTATCGTATTGTGACAACCAAGCTTGTAACAGTCACTTATTTCACGGTGTTTATACGAACCAAGAAGTCACAGTTGACCGCAATACAGTGGTTTCAGCAAAAACTGACTTTCTCCGTGGGAACGAACGCAAATCAAGTGACAAAATCAACCGATTGTAACTCGACTCAGCTCCGATCGACTTCATCCTTGGGTGATGTGATAAACTGTAGTTATCATTGTGAATAAACTGAATTCATTTCCTGGACTTAATTAAATCGAACCAAGAAAACGAAAGTAATCTTTTGGGAAATTTCTTTTAAATGAAACTAAAATATATATATATATATATATATATATATATTAGTATGTACATGATTTCCGTTAGGGGATGTTAGAAGGAAATTAAAAAAGAAGAAGAGAAAGGAAAATAAAAACACATTAAATCATTGAAAAGAAACTAATTTAGTCACGATTACATCATTCAGATTTCTTTCGATTGTTTTCTTAAATGATATTTTTTTTTACCTATGCTTCTGAACCGGTCTCGTTTAAAATTAAATCAAACACTTCAGTAAAAAGAAACAAAAGAACAATAGGCGTATGGAAATCAAATTATGCAATGGGAAAATTCTAAATATTTTTCAATAAAAAGAATTAAATGAAAATTCTTTTTTTAATATAAATATCTCTAGTGTATTTTATCTAACGTTAAGCTTAGGCCATAAGTTAATGTGAGTAGGAATGAAGGTAGAGATTTTTTATAAAATTTCATAAAATAATTCAAGATCTTAACGTTCTTTGTCTTGAAGATGATAGGAAAATGACAATTAAGGAACAAAATTCAAATTATTTTCTCTTCTTCTCAAGTAAATAAATCAAATTAAATGTGTAAAATAACTACCGTAGAACTAATTATATAACAAATGTAGTTTAATTTCTTACATCGGATATAGGTTTTCACTAAAACCATAATATGGTTTTCACTATTTTATCTGAAATAATCATTACATTAATAAACTGCTTATTACGTTTCCATTACTATAACCAATTTTTTTCATAATATTAGGATGTTATGAAGAGAAACCTACCACTGAAGTCCTATGATGAGAAGTCTTTCTATCATGCTACCCAATTATTTCAACGAACTCAAAATTTGTAAAATGAGAATAACAATTGTACGCTGTTGTAAAATGAATTTTTTTTATTTTCCCTTGCCTAAAAATGACTAAAATTATTATTTTTTCAATATTTGAGGGCTGTAATTAAAATTATATTAATATATATTTTACACCTCCTGTAAAAGTAACAAACCTTACTTAATGGAAGACCGATATCCATCTTTATAAGCGGAATTCATATAAGGCTGTAATTCTGTTTTTATCAGGCGTAGTGGCCAATACAGGTGAAGTTTTAAGGTTATATGTACTTACTGTAAACCATTTGTTTTAGTCTGGTCTGTTCAGCTGGATAATGTTATTTTTTAGCTCACTAATGTTTTACAATTACTAACGATACCGTTTAACAATCGATATGAGCATCAAGATAGACTTTTAGTAAAAGGTAATTGAATATTTTGTCTCGAGCAAACAACCGTTTTGTGTAGTTCATTCTTTATCTACCAAATAAATTGCTCAAAAGTTATAATAAAATAATAAATACTTTTATTACTTTAACTATAATATGAAATAATAAAAAAATGTAAATGAATGAATTGCTTTCATGTAAAACAAATTGCATACATGTCTAAATCAACGGGTTCATTTTATTAACACTGATTCACAGCTACACAAGAGCAGTCAAGCAGATGCGACCGCTAACAGAAAAAAAAACCTTTTGGAATTGTTCGTGATTTCATGAATCTGAAAACAATCATAAGTTGTAATTATATAATGTAAATAAACTCAATGAAACAAAAGAAAAATAAATATATTAATGATCTGTATTAAGTCAGTTTGTGTCAAAAAGTACTATTTATATATTTGAATACGTTTGTTGAAGTAGAATAAAGTACACCTGTTATTTAATTATAATTATTTTAGTAGGAAAGAACAATTTGCATTATTACCCCGTATCATTGACCTACATAACTAAACCGGACATTTTTTTATCAAGTATGTAAAATCATGATAATTAATTTTAATAATTTTCTTAAAGGTGTATTTTCGCTCGGTTGTAAATAAAAATTACGAATACCTTCTCTTTTATTATAAAAATTTACTTAGGTCATCCACAACAAAAAGAATCCTTAATAGGTAATCCTTAACACACAAAAAAAAAAATTAAGCAGTAACTATAAATCTCTTCTGTAGTTATTTCAGAAGTTCTTTAAAAGCGAATGATTCTTAATGAAACCTAAATTTAAATTTGATTAATATTAATGTAGAAAAGAATGAAATGGGTCGGTAAAGAACAATCGACATCAGCTTTGAATATTGTAGTTTAGATCATATGATGGATTTGATCGTAAAAAAAGAAAGGTAATAATTCAGCTGAAATTTTTCTACAAAAAAAATATAAAATTTTTAACTCAAAAAGCGAGTAATCGGTTAGGATGTCCGCTCTACCATTTACGCGACCTTCGAAATAGTTGTTAGGAGATTCTTTAATTAACACTTCAGTCAAGTTCGTAGAAAGGTAAAATCCGTTCAGAAATTAAGTTTTAAGGTAAGATATAAATGCGAATATACCAATATTTCCTTCTATTCGTTAAATCTAGATTACTTATATATTTTCCTCGTACAGGCACTCCAGCTCACCTGAAGTGCCTGTACGAGTACAGATCATAGATGATCTTTTAATTTACCTGAATATTTTAGTTCAAAACTGAATGACCAGTTTCAGTTTTTGGAGTAACATAATTCAAATGCTGCTCTTACTGATTGGAAACGGTATATTTTATGTACTTTTCTTACAAAAAAGCATACATTAGTATGTTATTTATCCCTATTTATTCCAGTATTAGTATAGTTGTGACGCTAGGAAAAAATCTGATGATGTAATAAAAACTTCTCTTTTAAAAATGTAGTATGTTAATTTTTATTTCATACTTTACTTCTTCAGAGATATATACATTCGAGTATATATATATATATAAAACATCTAAAGTCTATGAATTTTTAAGCTAGGATACTTTAAATAAATGTAATAATGTTTTCCGAAGTGTGGAGTTTAGGCTAAGACCAAAAGCCCTAACTTCTTAAAATATTTATTGAATAATAATAATAACTGAATAATAAGGTTTTCTTTAAAATTAATTGTAATTTTTTCATTTCTACTTTAAAAATTTGGTAAAAATGAATCTTTTAAAAAATAAATAAAGTTATGCTACTGAGTTTTATTCAATCTACTATGAGTAAATACTTTTCAAATTATATCACATAATTGTCAGACAATTTTGTGATTAAGAAGGCAGATATTACATATTTTATTATTTACAATGCTCGTAAAAATGAAAATCAGTGTTTTTTTCAGATTTTTTAACCGTACGATTTCTAGAAAGATCTGGTAGTTAAAATTCTATAGTCTAAGAACTAAAGAATTGTAAAAAAAATTGAAAAATCACCCTTTCCGAATCAAAATTTACTCAATATGATTTTCCATTAGCCAATTCTCCAAAACTGTAATAAATAAAATTTAAGTAATTTTATTACCTAATTAGATAATTTTAAACCCATTTTCAATTTCGTTTATACTTAAAGATAGATTAATTCCACGCTTAAAACCATATTTTTTGTTTTGAGTGCAGTTTGGTTTGATTTACATAAATAATCGCATTAAAAATACAAGAAATATCTTAATAATTAGAATAATACCTTCCAATAATATGCAGTAGGTTCTTATATTAGTACGTACTGCATTATTACTGTGTTATTCCACTAAATTATAACACACGAAAAGATTATAACACGATTATCTGTGGTTTATTTATGGACTTGTTTAAACCACTGTCAAAACCATTAAAACTAGTTTAACTGGGAAAAAATCCATGTTCATCATATTATCTCCTAACCTATAAAGAGAAAGTATCCGGAAATTTGTGGTTAAATTTTTAATAGTTGCTGTAAAGAGTGGATTTAAATGCTCGAAAAGGATTAATTGTTACGGTCAATTCGATATTGTATATAAAAAATATTGCTGCAAATGCCCTATAAACGTACAAATGAAAATTCTCATTCAGGGTGCATACTCGTACGTGTAGTGTTTATGTAAGTGCGTGATGCATAGGTTTCAATTAATAATCAATCTTTTAGTGAAATAATATTTCGAAACGTAATCGGATTGGATGAAAAGGCGTGAGCACAATTGTATTTTTATAATTTTGATTTTTTTTTACCTAGGAAAAACTGTAATGGATGGTCTATAAATGTTGAACCTGAAAGGGAGATTATTCTGCAGTAGGAATAAATTTTTCGAGATTGTAAATCTTTTTTTTGGAGTCAGGTTTTCCGTTATTAAACAATGTTTCTGGTACATATATTTATACGCATTATAAAATATTACTATTTGTAATAATAGGATATGTATTTAAATTAATATGACTTAAGTAAGAGTTTTGATGTGTAATGAGGAGCTGTTTTTAATTTTCTGATATATGTTATTCAGGATGAAATTAACGTATACTGTAAATATTAAAAACAAAAGCTTGGTACAGTTTACTACATCTAAAAAATGTATTTGTTCTTCGTAAGGACCAGTATTAAATCTTTAACCTCATTTTGCTTCATTTATAAAGAAAAAATATAGTCGTAAATAAATAAGTTCATTAAGAACCTTTGTAGATTTATCATCACCCTTCAAACACAAATAAACATTTAGAAGTTTTCCGAATAAGTTACGAAACAATAAATCACTGTTTTTATTACGCATATATGTCATACACATATATTACACAATCATCTACACATGTATTGTAGACGATACTTGTTTTATTTTCATCATCTAAACGACTTCTCTATTTTAAACTAAATTACATCTAAAAAGGTCTTGTGATCTGATCCCAAGGGGATACAGTTTTGGAGCAAACATGAAGAGATAATCGATATGATTGTACGACAGGTTACAAAATTGTAGCTTTACTTCATTATTTACCATAATATCAGTAATTTATTCTGAAATTTACTTCCTGATAATTTGCAAGATTCAATGATTCGGAACAGTCAAGATCACAATCAACACTTTTATTTCACGCTTATTTAAAAATTATTTACAATTCATTCTTTAAAAGAATAAATAACAGTTGTTTTTTTACGTTTGTTAAAAAAATAAATTTTATAAAATTTCTTCATTTATATAAAATTGTACAATTATTATTTTAATTAGCCTGTTTGTTGCGTTTTCTGCAGATCAAACAAAAATTTGAAAAGAAATTCCGGTTAGTACGCTTACTTTTCCGTTTAGTCTTGTGACATATGATCTTATGAAAAGAAAGATAATCAACCTACAAACGTCTTAAGTTACAATATGGAATATCTAATACATTTTTATGTTTAAATATTATAAAAATTAATACAAATATTTTTATGATAAAAAACATGAAACGATGATAAACTTTTGCGGTAGTAAAACGTAGCGTTTAGTTCTGTAATACACGAACAATTATTTAAACAAGTTAAATAAATTGTTCTTTCTTTTTTCTATTTTTTTGATTTATCATTTCATCTTATTATCTGACTGTAGTACCAGTAACGTTTATAAAGGGTTTAATGGAGTCTTTTTTCTTGAAATTTTTTTTACAACGTAATCAACCGAGCATTTCCGCTGCCTCGGGAGACTTGTCTTGTCAACAACTTTAATGGACTTCTTTACAAACTCTTCCGCTCCCATGAATAAATAGTCTTATGTTTATATTCGTAATTTTTTTTTTTTTACAATAAATTTAACTTACTGAAATAATAAAGTTAAAATAAAAATATACATTTTATTAATGAAAAACAAAAACTGCAAATTCAGAAAGATTTCAAACCAAATTTGTATAGGTGGTATTATCCTATTAACCAATAACAAAATTTCTATAAGTATCTTAAATACAACTCTTAGCAAGCTGAATTAATGGAATGAAAATATTGTTGTTAATGGTCCTTGAAGTTGTTCTAACAATAAACTTACCTTTATATATACTCATAGATCAATGGACTATTATCGGTGATTATAAGAGTTTAGTAATACTCCTCGATCCAGTATTAAAATCCAAAGGAGACAATTTTTTATATACAAGTGGAGCTATTCAACATCTCACTCAGGGTAATTTGGATATAAATGAAGAAAACCTAATGTTCATAAGCTTATAACGTGTATATATGAATAACGAATATTTTTTACTAAGTACCGTTTTGGGATCATCATCTAAACAAAATTTACAAATAATTTTTCCAATACTGAAGAGTCATTATATATGCATAATCAAGAGAAGTATGTAGAATAATAAATGAAATATGTAGAATATTTTTGTTAAAATTCTGTAATTAATCAGTGTTCCTTTACTTTTAATTTAAAAAAAAAAATTAGTAATTAAATAAATTATTATTTTACTTAATTTATTCATTTTGAAATTATTAATAATTATGAAAAAAATTATAACTAGTTCATAACTAGTTTTAGTTTTGAAGCAAGTAATTAAAACATTCATAATTACGACATAATAGATTGAACAAAAGGTTTATAGGAATGTGTAAAATTACATTATTTGAATTTAAATCATCTTATGTAAATGCTAATAGAAAAGTTATTGTATAATACTGGTAACTGGTACCTGTGATACTAGATTTGTTTTAAAAGGCTAAATCAGTTTTTAATTGAAATAAAAAAAACACGTTTCACTCCATTGAAGAAATCCTTTTCTTCTTTAATCGTAAGTAGGTCAAAGATATAATTTTTTTGTTTAAGACTATTAGAATTAGAAAATTTACAAGAATTTTTAAGGTAAAATTAAACGTAAGTAATTAGACATGTAGATGGTCTCCGTGGCGCGAGTGGTGTCGTTTCGGCCTTTCAACCGTAGGTCCCGGGTTCGAATCCCGGTCAGGTATGGCATTTTCACACGCTACAAATCATTCATCTCATCCTCTGAAGCAATGTCTAACGGCGGTCCAAAGGTTAAAAAAAAAATTAGAGATGTAATTAAGGTTTTTTCAGACCGATTAATTAATTCATTTTAAAAATATTGAAAATTGGTTAATTATATTTAACAAATATTTTTTAAATATAATGTATATTATTGTTACGAGAATATTATATTTTATATATATATATATATATATATATATATACTAGCATCCTCCTTCAGCCGCGCTATATGGTTACTTGCGTTTCCCGCCGCGGTCAGGGGATGTTTAGCCGGTCAAGAGGCTTGCCCTTCGGATTCCTTTGTGTTCATTAACATCATGCCTATGAAAATTATAATAATTATTAAAAATTTAAGAGTGTTCAATTTAAAAAAAAAACTATCCGTGTATTGTAATTTCTTCAGAGCAACAGTTAATTCAGTACATTTCCCAGTTACTGATTATTAGATTTCCCATCGCCGCTTGGCTCGCGAAATACATAATCAGAATTACAAAAATAAATTACTACCACAATGTTACCAAATTTCATAACCATTGATTCAATAGAGATAGTACAAAATGGCAAAAATGTAAAAATCGGAAATGAGGAAAATTTGAAATCACTGTTCAAATTTTTTTACCTTTCTTCACCTCTTTGAAGATCGAATTTTGTAAATCTAGAAATTGGTTTTTAGATATTAATATGAAAATTACACACACCAAAAGTCAAGTTGATATCTTCATTTGTTACCGAGAAATTAAAAAAGTAGTAAATTTTATTGTTACTCCATTTTAACCCTTTAAATTCGGAATTTCAGATAATTCTTTCTCAGTGTGAGTTTACACCGTAAGAAGAACTTTTATATAAATTTTCATCAATTTATTTTCAGTAGTTTTTGCTGGGCGTTGATGAATCAGTCAGTCAGTTAGGCAGAACAAGTTGCTTTATAGATGCATACGCGTATATATAGATATAGATATATTTGAATATAACAAATATTTTTAGAAATATTTGTATTTATATTACTAAAAATAAAAAAAATTATAAGTGAATTTCTCAAAAAACAAAGTTTTGATGTGATTTTAGCAGGTTTATTATTGTGCGGATTACTAAATATATGTATTCCTCACATCTTCGCTGATTTTCATTAACAATGATTTTCATGGTAATAGAAAATCACTTTCTGCAGTACAATCACATTTATAAGAGTCTTACAGCTGCTTCCATTTCAAAAATACTGATCAGAATAATTTTATAACAATGTTATGTTCTTGCTACAAAAGTTCGTTAAAGATAAACATTAGAAAATCGGTTTAAAAAATTTGGTACAGAAGTGGAACCCGTATGCTGAAATATCTAAGCAAGAAGGTTTTGTTAAAATCCGAAAGAAGGTAGATTCAGTTTAACCGAAACTATTTTCCTTTTTCTTCTTATTGATTTTAAAACTTTCAAGAAAGTTTCACTTTTAACGGTAACAAATTAGATATATTAATTAATATATGTAATGAGTAATGTTAAATTTTATATATTGTGATATTCATTCTACTGATTTAAAAGTTACGTCTTTGTGATTCAACTTTAAAAAGAAAATTTAGAAAAATGGATAAAAGAAAAAGTTTAATAGTGTTTAATATAAACAGAAATTTATGAACTTGTATTACTTACAACTTAAAGTAATAATGATATAACGAGTATTTCAGTATAAAATAATAAAAACCACAATTACTCTTATAACTTATTTCCTAAAATGTAAATTGAAATTGTAATTTGTAGATTTATTCCATTTTGAAGGTTTTACCAAGCCAGATATTAAAACAACTAATTAATATACACCTGCAAAAGTCTGGTTCGTATTATCAACGGCGGTGGAATGGTAGCGTTTCTGTTTTTCATTCGGAGATTCCGGTTTCAAGTCCAGTCAGGTGCAGAACTTTTCATACGCTAAAATATTTTTAATCATTCACCACAGTGACTACTATGGGACTTCAGCATGGTTTTGCAGATAAATAAAAAAATAAAAGTCAGTGACTTTAATGCAATTTTTCATCTGGAGGGTTCTGGATTTGAATCCCAGCTAAGAGTTGGGATTCTTACCAAGCTATAAATTCCCATTTTTTATATCCTTAGTAGGTCGGCGCCTGGAATCACGCCATAAAATTCTGCTTAGCTGCAGAAAACCAAAGAAATTGGGAATAAAAAAAAAATATTAATATAAACCAAAATTAAAAATTCTAAAAGTTGTAGATTCTATTAAGGAAATAACGGATTTTTTTGCTTTTTTAATTTTCTTTAATCGGCAAGTTTATGAATTCAAATTCAATGTTAATAATTTAAAAAAATATATATTTATTTATTTTTTAATATCTTAATTTTCATAAAAATTTAATTAATTGTTTCTATAATCATAAAGGCTTTGGTAATCATAACATGAACTTTTCACTTTTCATAAATAAATCAAATTAGGTTATATTGAAAAATATAAAATAATTAAATGTGCAAGAAGTTCTTAATTTAATGGTTTTATATGTAATAACTAACTAATGGTTAAGTTAAACAGTAATAATTTTAAGGTTTAGGCCTTTTCAGTTTTCATTAGAAAAATTCACTCATAGTAAAATAAAATAAAATAAATCTGATGTAATTCAAGAGTTCGGAGATTGAAAAGACTGAAAAATGCGCTAGATATTGATAATAAGAAAATGCCGCAATTTTAAGAACTTTATATTTTATTGAGGTGTAAAAAAATTTTGTTTTAAATAAAATTTTATCCAAATGTTTCCTGAATATTAAGAATACGTTCGTTCCAAAATTATAATAATGTAACAGTTTATTTATTACTTACAAAAGTTAAGTTCTGATGGAAAAATAGTGTAATTAACAAATTGTTTCAATAAAAAAAAAAAATAATTAAATATTAAAAACTCAAAAAGAATGACGGTTAGGAAATACTATCGAACGTTGCTGCCAAATAATTGTTTCAACGGTCGTTTGTTTTTTTTTTTTTTTTTTTTTACAAATGCTTAATGGATTCTAAAGAGTGAGAAATAGTGTAAAGGATGCGAATAAAATGACTCGGTGACTTGCAGGATACTCGTACGCGGTAACTACTCTGTTCATTCTGAGGCTCATTGTGAATGGAAAAGTTCGTTAGCAGTTGGCGGTAGCTGTACACCTGTTACAGAGTAGGTAAAATCGTAGATGTTGCGATGTCTTTTAGGACTTTAACCCCTTAGTATTACTACTGTTATTAGGTGTTTTACAATTTTACGTACATTTAATTTACTATGTGTGTAGTTAATTATATTTTGTTTGTTATTCTTTATGCATACACTTCATTTAAATTGTTCGAATTCTACACTATATTTATCGAATATTATTGATCAGCATACTACTGACTAAAATTTACAATTAAAATAAATGAAATAATAATGATAAATAAAAACAGTAACAGTAAAAGTGCGCTGTTTATTTAATAGTCAAACATCTTCAAGAATCAAGAAATAGAGATGTAAATAATTTTGTTAAATAATAGTTCTACTAGTATCGTTTAAACGTATCGGATCATTTCATAGTTTTTCTCGTCTTGTCAAAGAGAATATGCAGTAAAGTGATTATGAGACTTTTACTTCGTAAACGTTTACTTTGTATCATTAGCACGTACTTTCTTTAAGTATCATTTTGATACTAATCGTATCAATTCACTATTTTCTTAATTTATATCTCAATTTATTTCCGACTGCAAAATCAGCTCGCTTCTGCAAATTAGCTGTGGCTTCCTTCATTTTCATCCATTATTTGCTAACAAAAAATATAACAGAGCTTTCGAGACTTTACTTTCATCATATAACCTTTTCATCCACCTTCCATATTTTCATTCATATCACCTTTAACCACTAACCTTTTCAATTTATTTACTCACCTTTTGCCAATACTTTTTCATCTCCATTCTTTTTTCTTTTGAACCGATAGAAGGATCGGTATTATTTATCTCATTTTAACAAATTTTCTCCGATTTTTCAATTTCGCAGGCTATTTTTCTTTAAACATCTTGCGTAAGAATTTTATTGAAATTATGCAAAAATACAAAACAATAGAAAAAATGGAAACAAACTGAAGGAAAAACATATGAAAAATCATACATTTGATTACTAAGGCATTCACTGCGACAATGACACGGTGAATAGATTCAAGCCCGCGACCATACTGCCTAATCGAGTTACGTATCGTCCTTTGATGTGATGAGAAAAAACCAAAAATATAGTGGATCAATTATACTGATACGCGTCTTATCATAATTTCACACAGCGTATATCATACTATGATAAGATTTGATAAAATTACTCCTGTAATTTATATAATTTACAAGGTATTTTTAGAGTATCATGATATTCTAAAAAATACGAATAAAAGATAAAAGTGGATACCTACATTAAAACACGTTCACAGTTGCATCTGTTTGACGTACCCGTATCTGTGCCACCACAGTATTTATGAGTGGGAGCGGAAATTAATGTAAAGAAATAATACCTGTAGGCTTTAAAAATTATGTCTTTACTATTAATGTATCACCAAAGACACTGTGCTGAAGTTATATCATTAGGCTTAAAAACAAACGCTGAGTGAACATTGTGTTATGTTTTAGATACGTAAACCTATTGTGTTTGACAAATTTATCCTGCATTATCTATCATCAAATCATCTTCCAGATCTTGAAAGTGGAACCTTTTAGTTAAATAAATTATTTGCAAGATGACAATCTATCAGACTAAAAAATCTCTATCTAGAAAAAAAATTCATTAATTTTTTTTTGTAAATTACCTTTCAAACTTATTGTGCAGTGATGAACCAACAAGTGCATCTAATTAAATCCCTAACCTCAAAATCCTATTCTACCTCTGATACACAGTGGAGATAAGTCGAAACGTTGGTATTTATTGCCAGAAGTTTACGGAATTAAACGAAAACTGAATTTCACGGTAAGTAGAGATCACATGAATTTCTAGAATCTTATTATTCCATATTATAAAGAAAATTTCGTTATTTCTAATCAATGAAAAAAGTTTTATCAGATACCAGAATTTAATTAATTAGTATAAAAACGTTTTTTTTTTTATTATTTAAAACAACTCAGATTTGAACGCCGGTACATTTAGTTCTAATATACACACCAGTTCTTATGTTCAAATATGGAACTTCATAAAAAATAGTACAAAAATTCAAATTTATGGGACGGTTTTAAATATTCTTAATGACAAAACGGTAAAATGATTTTTTTTATTAAGTTTAGGTTTTTACTTAAGAACCATTTTATATGAAAGTTAGATTTACATAAAATTGTAAAATATCTACTTTTAGATTTTAGAAAATAAAGCAAATAAATGAATTGAACTTAAAATTAATAAGTCAAAGTATTTTTTGGCAGTCGATGTATTAAATATTTAGGGTAATTCACCATAAACTTCACATGAATATACAAATCGTGTAACAGCAAGAACATTCCTTATCGTAACATGAATATTCTTACGATTAAAATATTCAACTTCAAATAAATTCATAAAATAAATTAATCATAATTGAAATTTATTGATACAAATTTAATGTTTACTCTACTTTACTTGTTTAAATTTAATGTTTAATCGTTTACCAACGGACCGTGAGAAAAACCTGTTTGCTATATCTGTATTGCAAACAGGCAACAGGTAAATTTACATCGGCCGGTAAGCGTGAAAATATGCTTTAAGGCAGGTAAAGGAACAGGTGGTTAATGAGTTTAGCATGTTAAAGGCCGACGCGGCGTCTCCCTGACTGTGTTAAAGGGCTAGGGACTCGCTCGCAACACCATATGGCTTAACGGTCGACTGGATCAAACTCCTAAAGGATGCTTTCTAACTATTACTTAACTAATGTTAAATGCGCAGGTGTGAGTGTGTGTGTAAATTATTTTTAATTGCTGCGTTTTTATTTGTGACAGCAAAAACGAAAAAAATCAATAAATTAAGCCATAACAATTTTTTACTTAAACAAATATAAGAAGAAAAATGCATTAAAAAAGGCACCAGAATTCTTAATTTAAATACAAATCTTATTTTTACGAAATAGAGAAAAAGATAAAAGAAAGTGAAAGAAAGCAACGTTTGAAAAAACTTCACTGCTACAAAAATGAACGAACGCTAGTATATTTTTACCTACTTCCCAAGAGAAGGCTTATATGTCTGAATTTGACTCAATAATCAACTCATTATGTTTGTATTTAACTCAATAATTCCAAAATATTTTCATCGATTTTCATTAAACAGCTATCAAATAAGCTTACCTCAGTTACGCTACACGAAAAATATTACAACTAAAAGAAAATGCATTAGTGGACGGTAGGTAGAAATCATTTTCTTTTATATAAAAACTAAATTTTCTTAGAATTCAATATGTATGTTATCAAATGGTGCGCTTCAAACGTAAATTAAAAAAAAATATATATTATTATCTTCCATAATAATATTATGCATGAAAAATAATAATGAATGAAAAAAATATTTAATAAGAATAATCAAGAATTATTAATAAAAAAATAAATTTATATTTGAATAAATTTAAAACATCGCATTAATATGTATTAAAATTAATATGAATAAATAATTTAAATTAAATAAAAATAGAACTCATCAGAGAAATTATTCAAAATTCACACTGCAAATAAGAAAAGATCGGATGTTATAAATTAGTAAATATAATTTAAAATAACGATTTAAAATATTTATTAATGAATTTAATTTATTTATGAATTTATTAAAATTCTTAATTAATCTCTCAACTCTTTTGCTATGCAAGTGATACTGATTATTTTTCTTAACCTCCAGGACCAATACCGTTAGGTATAGCTTTAGAGGATGAGATGAATGATTTATAGCGTGTATGAAAATGTCATGTCTGTCCGGGATTCGAACCCGGGACCTCCGGATGAAACTGATAATACTGATTATTTATTATTTCTAAACTACACTGATGGGTTAGTTAACGTAGTGGTTAACACATCACTTTCTATATAGTTTGGTTTTCTGTCGAATTCAGCAAGTAATTTTTGCACTTATATTATCATTGTTGTTAAAACACATATGGAAGCTTCCTCGAGGGATTAAAATTAAAAATAAATAAGTGAAAAGAATAAAAACTAATATAATTTAATATTTGTGACACTCCTACAGTAGTTCCTGATAATGAATCCCTCTCCAAAAAAAAATCATGTAGTTTTCTTATTTCTCTTTTATTATTTCATAATAAAATTAGTTAATTTTCTCATTCGGTAGAAGTATCGACATAATTTACTGAATATCGATTATAATGCAGCATTTCGTTGTAGTCGACATTTTTACAATACGATTATAAACGATTTTTACAATCGTTTATAGTTAAAGTTCATAGAAAGCCTAGTTATTATTTGCAGTTCGTCTTATCCACATTTAGGCGTACCAGTCCTGAGCTTCGTTTTACAGAAACGGTCAAGCAAAAATTAACTTGGTGAATTACAGTAATAAAAAAAATAATATGTATTAAAATTTATGGTGATATTCCTACTGTAAATTAAAGTAATTTTTTCTAATATAAAGTAGTACTTTTTTTTCTAAAGTAGTAGTTTCTAATATGCTCAAAATGTTTAATCGATAACCACGTTATCATAGATCAAATATAAACAGCAAGAAGAAAACACAAAATTTCCTACCGGATATTAAAAAATAAAAACCGTTTCCAAAATTCAGTTTTCTTTAAAAACCAAAATTATTTTGAGACTTAAATGGCAAGATTTTATCAGCAGATATATTTTGAATTCACATAGCGGTAGATAGGTAGATAAAATTTAAACATGATAAACCGTAATTTTCAAGAAAGAAAAAAAATCACCATATTCATGATATTACAGCTTATCTTTTTCCTCCAGGTAATTCAAGATTGAAAATAGGCATATTTTTTTATTTCATATTTTAGTTAAAAAATTACCTGGAAAAGATTACAGGAAAAATTTCACCAGAATGGTATGTTATAGGTTAATAAGGAAGTAATTGTGAATTTCCCAGATGGTTTAATTGCAAGTAAAATATTTAAAAAAAGATGAAAGAATTTTTATTACTTTTGCTGCACGCAGAAAAAAAATGGTAGAATAGAATCTATGTGGAAACTTTAGAATTTACCATGTCATTTTGATAGAAAACAAAAACTAAACATAATTAACCGACATCGATAAGTTATACGTTGTAGAATATCGCGTAAACCTTTTAAGAATAACGTCATTAGAACAAAAATGCCTAAATTAATAACTCTTTCCAATTATTTTTTTTCTGACATTTTATAACCGATCAATTTTTCCTTTGTTAACTGAACTATATAATCTTCAAAAATTGTCTTGCTAATCTAATCGTATTTGCATCCAATTTTTAAACCTTACCGAGATATTAAATATAAATTACTGATCAGAAAGAACAAAGGTAAAAAAAAACATTTAATACTAAATATACTACTACATATATCTAACAAGGAAACGCTTTTCGAAAAAAGTGAAAATAAATTTAATCCTAAAATAATAAGCCCATAGGATGAAAATAACTTGCAGTTTTTTGTATTTATTTTAAGAAACATTTCAAGATATATCAATAGCTTAGCAGGAATAATTTACTATAGTTTTATTCAATTAAGTAGTTCTGTGTATGGTAGCAAAAGTGAGTGATTAAATATATATATATAACTAACAGTATATATATATATATATATATATATATAGTAACATATATATATATATATATATATAATCAGTCTGATTAGTGTGACTGAATAAACTTGCAGTTGGACTGGGTGAGTAAAAATGGCAGTTAATTCATCCGGGGTTCGAGTCTATGTTTGTATATGAAATGCTTCGTTTTCATTGCCTACCCGTGAAAAAACAATTTACGAAACAGGGTGTATACGTTTTGATGATATATAGGGAATAAACATTAATGGAAAAATGCAAATGTAAACTAAAATGACAAATATTAAATATCCATGCACAGGTTAATATTTGTTCATATAAAATAGAATACGAAACCTTATAGATGTATACAAAATTTGAAAGTAGTTACATGTCTTAGTTTCACTGACGAATCCACTACTCGTTAATTCCTATGATGTGCAGACGAATTAATGTCGATAGTTACTTAGCCATCTGTTACATATTATAGAACATTTCATTAATATTTAATTAAATTTAAATACATTACCCGAAATAATTTTGTTGCTCTTTATTAATTCTTGAATATGATTAAATAAAGAATTAAATAATTAATTTTATTCAATTAATAAGTTTAAAGTACTAATTTAGCACTATTGAAACGAGTAGTTAATATTAATTTAACACAATCATTTAGTTAAAAATTAGGCAGAATATAATCTCAATGATTTATTTTAATTATCGAAACGTAAACTTATTATAAAGAAAAAACCCAAATAAAACGTAATAATCAAATAAAAACAAAATGCATAAAATTTTTATTTATAAGCAAAAAAAACTATTTTTTGTATTATAATCTAACAGTTGCTCTAGGCGTCCCTACAAGCCACTATAAAACATTCAAGTCCTATAAAACAATCAACTTCATCCTAAACCTATAGGGGAAGACAGCCTTCATGTTACGGTTTCGGTCGTTACGCCATCCCCTCCGTACCTAGCCCTTATAGCTAGGTAAGGAGGTCACCTTTAGTATCTCGGCAATGAAATCATTCAGTGAAGCCTCAGCCAGGATGCCACCGATACGAATGCCACAAGCCACATTCCCATCGGTGTACTACTAACTAACATAAACTCTAAACAAAACACATCTAGCAAGTCTCAAATAAGACTGAATGACTTTCTAAGAACGAAGGAGCTGAACTCTACCTACCCGAAAGGTAAAAATGAGTTCGACACACAACGAATCATAAAACGCAACACAAAATCACTAACAAAACATAACAATAACAAAAAATAATGTAACATAACATAACCAACGAAAAAAAAAGAAGAAATCTATAACCAAACAGAAACAAAACCAACAACAAAATAACAAATAAAACCAAACACAAACACAAAGAAGGAAAGTCCAAGAGAACATCACACCCCTTCAGCGATCCTTTCTTTCGCCAAATATGCAAAATACTTTCTACGATCAGTCATTCGGCCCGGCTTTTCTTGTTAACACGGAGATGAAGTGTCGACCCGACAATATCAAGCCGACAAATGGTCTCCGTGCGCATTAAGTCATACCTAGCACACTCATGTATCACATGATAAGCATTGTCCAACAATATGCACTGCGGACACATACCAGAGTCCGCCAGGCCGAATTTCTGTAGTTTGTTCCAAAAAGCGCCATGCTCTGAAACAAATTGTATCACATACTTGTTCGAATGTACCTAAGAGGAGCCCCGCAAATCAACAACATTACGGAAAAGATCATACTTATAAAGCCCACACTCCGTCTCATCCTATCTGGCCTGCCACAGGGGACACCATGCTGTTCTATCTCCTTTATTTTCTCCGAAGTCAATTCACCTGACTTCTTAGAAACGTAACGCTGTTGCCTCTCAGACGCAACCAACTCTATCGGTTTCACACCTGCGATCACCAAGATCGCCTCCCGTGAAATTGTACGGTAACCACCCGTTACCGTTAGCAATAATCCCGATAACTTTTAAATTTTAGCCTAACCACCCAAACAGGCGCCACATATAGCATAACTGCCTCGTAGATGCCCTTATACAAGATACTCGGTCTTAAAATTAAGACCCCAATCAGAATTGACCACACGTCGAATTCCGAAGAAGGCATTACAGCCTTCCCCACGACGTATTGAAGGTGCTTCTTAAACTGCAATTTCTCATCAAGAAACACCGCGAGGTACTTTTTTAACTGAACATATCTAATACGTTGGCCTGACGTCAATACGCGGACTCACCGCCTCACAGCCTTTGAAGAGCATCATCGGGGTCTTCTCCATGCTAAACGCAAAGGATAACAAGATTCCATGCCAGGTTTTACTAGGGAAATGAGGAATGAATTGGTTTCCCATAGTCTTCTTCATTCAGATGAAAAAATGCCTAGACCCCATTCCCAGAATGCTGGTGATAATCTGTACTTCAAGTGACGCCATAATTCTGTTAATGAACAGAATTCTCTCATAATTCTCATAATGAACAGAATCCCTCTAATGAGAGGGATTGGATAAAAAACTATCACCGTTGTTCTTAGAGAATGTAAATCTGGCTAGTGTAACTTATACTACAAATGATTTATAAGTTACCACCATAAGAAAGAATAGGATAGGTAATGGAAATAAAAAAAATAATTTATCCTTTTCTCTGGGAAATAATGAATATTATACCCAAGCAGCACCACTACTCAATACTCACTACTCAACTCAGTAGGGATTATTTGTATTTATTACAAAAAGTTATAGATGAATAGAAATTGAACAATTATAAAGATAAAATTCTTAGGTGTAAATTTATGGTTGGATAAAAATTAAAAACACAATCTTTAGAAAACACATACTTTTTAAAACAATTTTCGATACACATCCTCACTTTTAACATTTCATTTAAACTTGCAAAATTCTCAAAAAAAGTATGTATATTTTGTAGTATATATATATAATGAAATATATATATATATATATATATATATATATATATATATATGTATATGTATGAGACATATATATGCATCATCAATGAATGATTAGGAAGGATTGCTAGCCTGTGATTGTGTCCGTTCCTACTTCTATTCTCATATTCCAGTTAAAATTTTGACTCCTGTAAGCTTCTATTTCCTTTTAGATTCTTTATAATTTTTACTCTTTTTCATTTTTCCTTATATACACTATCTACTAATAGCATTGTTCTAATAAACAATTATCCTCTGATGGTATTTCCCAGACAGTTAGTTTTCCAACTCTGAATTATCTTGATTAAGTTTCTTGCTCACTCTTATAATTAATTTTTCATTTTAATAATCCATTTAATCTCTTTCAATCTCTTGCATGTCCATAATTCAAATACCTCTTCTTTTTATCAATAGACTCTTTTAACAAAGAGTCTATACTGGTAGTTGTTTTAGCGTGTGTTCCTTTTCCACCACTTATGCGATGTTACTGTTTTTCCTTCTTTATACATTATATTTATGCTGTCCATCTTTTTCTAAATATGTTACATCTATGTTTTATGGCTCAGCAAGCAACTTCTTTGATTTTTATGTTACTCTTTTTAATTCATTATTCAATAGTATCTTTAACTTTCTTCATCCTTATTATTGCACTTTCTTCTTGTCCTTGTATATTTTCCATTTTTTTTTTTTTTGGTAACCCTTGTCTTGTTAATTCTTATTCCTTTAATGAAACCAATTATTTGTTCTTCTTATGCTTTACTGAATCTTTCATATTCACCCAAAATTACTTAGCACCTACCTGTGTTTCTTCTGCTGAAAGTGTAGAAATTCATGAAGAAATATGTCTTTTCCAGGTGTGTTTTTTTTTCATATTCTACTTCCTTTCTTAATTTAGTCTTCAATACTTTTTATTAACTTTCTTTAGTACTCCTTTTATTTTTACTACCAGAAATATATGACTGCAATGACAGTTCCATTCAATCTTTGAACGTTTTGTATTATAATTTATCTTTCTTCTGAAATCACATTATAGTCAATTTGATACCTGTTTTCACCTGTAGACTCTACACATGAAAATAACCATTTGTAGAATCTTCTTTTAAGGTTTCAAGTCAAAAGTGTTGATATGAGCATTCCATTTCCTTAGAAATCACATTAAGCTTCTCTATCATTTTTTACCATGAACTCAATCTAAAATTTTCAGCCATTTAATCTAACCATCCTTACCCTACCTAGCAATCCATAACAATTCTTACCTTTCTCCTCCATCATTTCTTGTATTTACTCATACATTACTTGACTATTGACTAATTGGCATGTGCAATCATATTAAAAGCATATGTTTGAGTTTGTTCCTATTCTGATGACAGCAATTATTCTATCATTAACAAAGTTCATCTTTTGTAGACATTTTGCTACCTTTTGTGTAATATCTATGCTATTTATTCCATTTTTATTTTTTGTACATTGTAACATTATTTTTTTTACGTAATTTTTTTTCTCCTTCATTTTTTCCTAAATTTTCTAACTTAGCCTACTTGCAGAAGCATCCTTGTATTCTATGTGCCTTCTTGTATCTTATTTCCACTTGTTATTAACTAGTTCCTAGCAGATAATTACCACACATATTGTCTTTCTTTCTTCAAAGATCCATCTGAATGGAAATAATGCTTCCAGAATATTTGACAAAAAGAAGGCAGTGATATAATTCTAAAATTGAGTTGTAGTATTCTTGCCTTCTACCTATGCATCAGCTGCTCCTAACAAGAGGAACAGACATTGCTTGCCCCCACCAATAATTTAGAGAAAAGACAGTGCACTGTAGCTTAAGTAGGAGACATTTTGGTAAAGTAATATTCAGTCTGGCTGATAACCTTCAAGGTGTCGCTCTTGGGAGCCAAATCACTAGTAAAGCTTTCACTGACATAGTACTCAAAATCAATGAAAATCCCACCCAAGATCAAAGTCCCTTTACTGCGTCCTAGGTGGTGAATTTAATGTTGAATGTGTGTGTGTTTATATTTGTGTGTGCGTATATATATAAATAAAAAAACAACATTAAAACATCATATAACATAACAATTATGATAAGAAGTCTCAGTCTGAGCAGAAAAGAACTTATCAGGCAATGAATTCCAGTATACAGATGCTGGTACAGAAAATGAAGAATACTGAAATCCTACATTAAAAAAAAACATTATTAAACTTATTTTTTTAATATTTAATTTGTAAGTTTTAAAAATGATTAATATGGTGTATTTTATAGTACATTTTACATAGTACATTTTGTATGAGCTGTAAGGTACATGAGTAAATTTTCCTTTACTTCAGATTCTTTCGAGATAAATGAGGGTTTTGAAATATTGAGGGTTGCCTCAATATCTTCGTACCATACTTTAAATGATTTTTCTAAAGAGGTTAGTAGAGTAGATTCTTCTTATATACTAGCCATCATAAGAACTTACATAATAAATGATCTCTCAGATATACAGAATTAAAAAAAAATACTCCCTAGTTCATAGACGAATACTCCCGAAAATTAATAAATAAATGTATATGTACATAAATAAGTATTTTTTAAAAAGTAATTTTGTAATTATGTAGTGATAAACATTATCATTACTTTGGTCTACTATTATTAATTAATTGCTAGTTTTGGTCCCGATCTACCTCAAAATGTTGAAATATAAAAATTTAGTGGAATCGTGTTTTACTTTTTTTATGTGTCACAATAGCCGGGGAAGTATAAAAGCATACTTTATAAAGTATCTAAACTTTATAAGCATAAAAATATATCATACTTTGAAGTAATTTTTTGATAAGATTATCTGCATCATCATCCGAAAGAGGAATCTGTACCTTTCTTAAAAGTAATTAATGGGATATTCCACAAAGAAAATGGAATCATAAAAAAAAACCTGTTCACAATAAATCCCTACGGATATATTACAATAAACAGAATATAAACTAATAAACAGAATTTATAGACAAATTCTGTTTATTTTGTAATCGGAATTATAGGAATGTCAGCGTTAAAAAAAGGGAAAATTTTCAAAGTTTCCCAACCAAGATGTGCGATTAGTTGCAAGCTTCACTATAATTTGTAAATCGTCTTTCGAATCCTGTTTGGTGATGTATTTGATAAATTATACAATTTACAGGCATGTCGATCAATGGAAAAAAATTGATGTGATACTCGTTTAAACTCCATTGATAATGCATCTAAGGTACTCGGGCATTTCGTGATTGATGTATACTATATATATATATATAGGACAATCATCTAGATATAGTTGATTCGTTAGTCCAAGAGAGGATTATTTATCATGTTTGTGACCACATTAGCGCAATTTGAAATAATTAGTCAACAGTATATCTGAATAAATAATTCTCCTATTTTGATTTTTTTTTTTTTTTTTTTGTAGAGATAAAGTGGAAATCTCTTTGACGCCGCTACTTGATCAATTCCTGTTCAACCTGCGTTGTGGAAATGAATTTCAGGTATGTTTTTAATTATTGGTGGAGAAGTATGTCTATTACAAAGCTTTATATTTCAAAGGAAAAAAATTACAAAGAAAAAAACAACTACTATTACGGCCTGTTGACTAAATGTAGGAGTGATAGGGGCTGGACCTTTGGATTATTGATAAATAGGTAGCATTAAAGCAGATCACGAAGCGGAAAATTTTAATGGAGAATATCTGGACAAAACAATTAATTAAAAATAGTATAGTGAAATAATTAGAGAAATTAATCTTTGATTGCAACAATATGAAAATAAACTAAAAATGGCTTTTTACTTCAATTTTTATAGGCTTGTGGTAATACGTATAATAAATAAAAAGGATATATATATAATTTATTTTACAACGTTTAAAAGTAGATTTATTTGCAATAAATATAATTAATTGTGTAAGAACTGAAAAAAAATCATTATTACATGAATTAGCAGTAGGCTAATAAAGGTTTTTTCAAACTATTATCTTAACTTATAATAAAAAAACGTATATACGACATCAATTTGATGGCATTCTATAAAACTAGTAACACGTGTGGAGACAATGCTGTTTGCATGTTAGTATTTAAAAGTCCCAAGTAAATGAAGAAAAAGAAAAAGAAGGTGAAAGCACGCACCAGATGGCGTAACGGTTACAGGAAATTACGTTACGTTGTCAAACTGGAAATAATAACAAAGTAAAAATTATAATGATTTAAGGTTTTATCATTATTATTGATGTAAGGTACGTTATTTTCTTTTAAAAAATATTAAAAACCAATTGTAATGACCTTAATACTTCTCAGCGAATTAAGGTAATTTAACTGATTTAAAAAAAAAAAATGTAATCATCGCAATAACTGCATGCATTCTTAATGATGCGTATACATACTTATATTAAAACAATAAAGAAAAAAATCCGGTCTCCGTAACGTAGTGGTAACATCTCAGCCTTTCATCCGGAGGTCCCGGGTTCGAATCCTGGTCCATTGGGATTTTCTATACGCTACAAGTTTCCATTCGAATAGGGCAAAATGATCAAACCAGTCGTTGTCCATAATCTCAAAAAAAAAAAATTAAATAATTAAATTTTTCATATCAAGAATTTTTATTACTTGATAAGAGTGAGAAATAAAGACAGAATTAGAAATTATCAATTTTTACATGGATTTGAATGCTAGATCGTGGATACCGGTGTTCTTTGGTGGTTGGGTTTCAATTAACCACACATCTCAGGATTGGTCGAACTGAGAATGTACAAGACTACACTTCATTTACACTCATACATTTCATCCTCATTCATCCTCTGAAGTATTATCTAAACGGTAGTTACTGGAGGCTAAACAGGAAAAAGAAGAAGGTCCTTGGACTCAGTAAATAACAAACGTTTAGTTGCGAATTCAATACACTTGTCTTTTTGTTGGGGTGAGGGCGAAAAACGCTTTTGCGTCATCATCGCCCGGAACAAACATAATAAAATATAACAAAAATCGTATTTGAATAATTATTTAATAGTAAAATACAGATGCACAGCCTTAAGAAACAACAAGATATTCGATAGCATCATCGTGTTAGTTCCTAAAATATTTTGGATGTTAGCTGCTTATTTAAATTTACGTTGCAATACACTTATCTACATTTACGTATGTTCAGTCTGCATTCCTTTTCAGGAACAGTTAAACGTACAGACGATCATGACATTTTTCATATAGGTTTGTTTAAAGGATAAATTATATTTTAGAATCGTACTATTTTTGGATTTTCTTGTTTAATTTTATTTAATTATTCTACAATTTCTGTTTAATTTTATCTAGATTAAAGTTAACTTCAGAGTGATTGAAGAAGAACAAACATAAACTGAGGCATACGTGCCCGATCTTTATTAAATTGCAAAAAAATTTTATCTTTTAGTTCATTACTCCTCTGATATTGTCGGACAATATTCTCCAAAAAGTCGGAGTTGATCATCATTTCGTTTATTTCTTTTTTGTTACCAATCATTTAAATTCTCTTTGGTTTGATAAAATTCTTCTGATCTTAATTTGTGCACACGTTCTCTAGTTTCAGAAATTGTGTAACTATCCACTTTATTAATGAACTGGAGGACCGTATCTCACTTTCAAATATAATAAGTTTAAATGAAGTGCAGCAAAAAATGTGTATATATAATGCAATAGACATACAAAGAAGTCATGTTGTGTCCACATCAGATTTTTTAAAGATAGATATTTTATAAGTAAACAATAAGATATTTTTAATAAATGCCTTTTTAACAAGATTTAGTGATAAATCCAGCTATATTGTTGTTTGGGTTTTTAATTATTTCCAGAATTAGGATTTCAATTAACCACACATCTTAGGAAGAGTTCGACCTGAAGCTGTACAAGACTAGACTCCATTTACATTCATACATATCATCCTCATTCATCCTCTGAAGTAATAACGTACGGTGGTTCCGGAGGCTAAACAGACAAAAAGATAGTATTAGGATATAAAACTAGAAAATATATAATAAAATTAACAGTAATGTATTATTATTGTTACCGTTTATTTACTTATTGCACATTCATACTACACATTTAAATCAGTAACTAATAGAGATTTAGAAAATATCAAACCATTTAATTTATCAAATGAACTAAAATATTAATCGTCGATCGCTTTTTTCACAGCATTAGTGCGTTTCTGTATTATTTCTGACAAATATGAACGGTAAAATATAAAATCCTTAAATGGAAAATATGAATTTAAGTATGAAAGCATTTTGGTGGCATTATAAAAAAATTCTTTATATGTAAATCTGTTTACAAAATTTGTTACTGGTGTTCTTATTAATGAACTGAATTCTAGTTTTAAGTATTGAAAAAATTAAGTCTAGCGTCTGCTATTTTATTTTTTGAATCACGATATATCTATCGCGTTTCATTTTTTGATTGAGGCAAAATATTAGATATTTATTTCATGATAATCGTTGCAAATGTTATGAAATACCGCCATATAAACAAACATACCATTGAAACACAGTACCTATTTCAAAAACAATAAGAACTTTGGTAATAATTAAAAAAATATAAGTATCTCATTTTTTTATTTGTAAAATTCTATATTATTAGAATATCATTAGAAAAATTGTTGGAAATTTACTGAAAAATTTTTGAAAAAAGAAGACTTCACATTTAGCACTAATTTAATAGATATGATTTCCGTTAGTTATTTTAGAGAAATTAAGATAATTAAGAATTTTTGTAAATAAGGATAACACTCATTGTCAAATCCAATGAATAATGTTTTTTTTTTTTTCTCAATAACAATTATAATTACAATCGGCTCTCCTGCGGAGCCATAAGTAAGTTTCCTGACAAAAGCACGTGATAAGAAGCCCTTTAAGGAACCCCCAAAATAAATAATACACAATGAATAGTTGTAAGCAAACGTAAAGTCAGATATGATATTTCAAGCTCAGTCTAAATCACAAACCAATAATTTCAGCACCATAATAATGTGTACATATTAAAAAAAAACTTTAAACAAATTATTGAACGAGTGAAGAGAGGTTCTGTTTTAACTCGAATTTCTGGCAATTTTCCTCTTTTATATTTATAATGCAGTTACTGGCAAACAAGTTTTCTGAAATTTATAGTTAAATTTTTTTGCTAATTCCTTGCTGTTGGGAGGAAAAATATGTGTACACGATTTTTTATAAACTATTCTGTTTCAAAACGACGCCTAGCACAATCTTTATCGTTATATTTCAAATTATAACGATAATAGTTTAACGATTGATCTGATAAAATTGTATAGGTAACTTCTAGTCTACAAATATAAATTTTATTAGCAAAAAAAGAAAAAAATGGTGATATAATGGGAGTATCTTTAAAAATTTACTCACGATGTCCGGTGTAAATGGAAATAATTCTTAATTTTGTTTTTTATATATACTATTACAGAAAAATTATTTTTGGCACTGACTAAATCTCCCCCAATCAAATACGATCGGCAAATTCCCTTTTTTATTTTTATTTTTACTTTATTAATTTACTCTTCTTGAAGATATTAATTTGTTAAATTCAGTTCAAAATGAGTGAAATCTACTTTTCTGAGAGCTATTTATTTATTTATTACTGAGGCCACTATTAGCCAGTTCAGGATTAGAGAATCCCTTTCAGATATCATGTGTCTTTCTTTTTATTTCTTTATAAATATATCTACCCTTTCGATAAATCTGTTATATTTTTCTAAAACGAGAGTAATGCTTACTTCGTAATCGAGTATTTAATGTTTAATATTTTGATTGTTTTTATGTACTAGTAAGAGGGCGTAACTGTTATGTAACTGTGAGTGGGCGTCAATCTGTTATTGCTGCAAAAATAAATAAAACTCGGGTTTACAAAACCTATCAGTCCCAACTGTTTCGGGTAATAAAACTTAATTAATATAATAAATATTTATTTTTGTTATGTTACCGTAACATAATTAATAAGAACGAATTAAGTAGTAATTAATTTTTAGTACTATAGATTAAAATAAATGTAACAGAAGTTATTTGTGTATAGTAAAATTGTTTAATCTATATACTAATCAGCGTTATTCAGATTATATTATTCATTATAAATAATATTGTTCATACGCCAGTATTAATCACAGTAATTTAAGTTATAAGTGATATAATCACAAATGACAAAACATTCATGAAATTATAATAGATAAAATACAAACAGAAAATGTCACATGAGAAATGGATACTCATAAATATTATTCATTCAAAAATCAGCATAATATAAATTACGTTATATATGTATGAATTCATTAAATGAATCTAATTTCCGCAAAGCGGTATGAGGATAATTTGGGGATGAATGCAAGCGAGACTAAATTATTCGTAGAGGGTTCCCATAGAAAGAGAACTGTGAGAGAGCAGATGGTAATGTGGGGTAAACAAGCTGAGCACTGTTTTTACACTTCAACGACATTGTTTTATAAAACAGGTAACCTATAAAAATTAATAACGTAAAATATAAAACGACAAAACTATCAATTATTTTAAATACCGTTTTTATATAATAAATTTCACGTAATAAAATACAAATCGTATCGGATTATTTCTCGGTAACTAAAATTTAAATAATTTGAACGTTGCTATACATCATGCTAATATCGATGGAAACACGAAGCTCCTAATACGTATGTTATTAGATGAACTAAATAAAATAAATCATCGCAGAGCAATGTAAAAGAGGATAAGATATTACTATTATATTTTATAAAATATAAACATAAATATACAGTGCAAATAATCAGAGCGTGTTTTATTAGAAACATTGTTCTCAATAAAGTACACACGTACAAAATAAACATACCAAATATATATTTTACATAATTTGATTCTATTTCAACCGAAATAATTTTCTATCTGACTCCTAAAATATTTTACTGGGGGTACAGATTTTAAACGAAAAAACCGTACATCATTATACATATATATATATATATATATATATATATATTTAGATGTAAACATATATATATATATATATATATATATATATATATATATATATATATATATATATATATATATATATATATATATATATATATATATATATGTTTACATCTAAGATTCGCACAAACTTCATTATCTACTAAGGTCAGCTAATTTACCATGGCGGCTACGAAATTAGTCGGTTTTGAGTTCGATTCCTAGCTGGATTTTTTTTTACTCATTATTTAATATAAAATACTGACAATCATCTCTCTTATAAATATTTGTCTAAAATGCTTCAGCAGTTGGAATAAAAAATAATATTTAAGGAAATAAAATTACATAATACAAATGCTAATGAATATATTCGCTGGAGAATGGAATAAAGTTCTCTCATGATTTTTAAATAAAATTGTTTTTTCAAAGGAAAGAAGTGATTTTTTAAAATTTATTTTTATTTAAAATGTTTGACATAAGCTACTCAGATGTATTGGTTTGTAATAAAAACGAATTTAAATGATTACTTTAAAAAATAAACACTTTAATTAGAGATAACTACTCTTAAATTTAATCATTTACAATTTACTTAGTTATTAATAATAATATTTATATTCTATTGTAATTAAAATTAAAAATTAAAGATTATGTATATTGTATTGTATTACTTACAATACAAATAATCATTGATATAGACATTAAAAAAAAAAAAAAAAAAAAAAAAAACGTTAAGGAATGAAGTTGATTTGCGAATTCAAAAATGTTATGTTTAATTTTTATATACATCTGAAATCAATTTCAGTAACAATAAAAAATAAAATAAAATGCTATAGATATATATTATAAAGATTTAAGACAATGTTTGTACTAATTCCATGAAAAGTTATAATATTTTATTTGTTTTTTTTTTATTCTAAATAATTAATTAACTACCTAATATAAGCCTTGTGTTAAGCAATATGATATGTATAATAATGATAGCCGTTGAGAAATTTCAAGATTTTAACCAAAAATTTCAGGATGCTCAGTCAATCAGCCATCGAGGTTAAATAAATAATTTATAGCCTAATAAAACTCTAATATGAATGTTTTAAAATGAAACAGTTTTATTCTTCGATAAAAAATGATAATTTTTTGTATAAGGAAGGAAAACACCTCACAATTTAAATGTACTAAAACAGTTATGATGAATAATAATAATATAAAAAGAAATAAAGGTAAAATTTCTTGGTAAATTAAAAAAAAACGAAGGTATAATCCATAATTTAAGAATGTAATAAGGGTAAAACGTTCACACTCCCATTGACTTCTTCGGGAGTAATATGTGCATTTAATCCGGAAAGTTTTTGATTTTAATGATGACAAACACTGTATTTTCATGAGCCAAATTCATCTTTTGTTATCTTTTATCTTTTCATCATAATTTTATTTTATAATCAATAATTATTAACGGTTACTGAGTGTATTTAATAGAGAAAAAATTAAGTAATAAATAGAAAAATATGAACATAACGTTCAGCCACAACGCAAGATCCACTGTATTGAAACAATAAATTTAAGCCTACAAAAAAAGAAAAGAAATATGACGAGTAATAATACAGAGAAACCAAGCCGATATTATGACAATGAGGATTTTTTAATACAGCAAAAGACATGTACATCGATAATTTAAAATGTATTTTTGATCCTGTAAGCATAATTAATAATAATAAGCGACTTGCTATGAGACAAAGTCACTCCCAAACGGTATAGTATTTCTAAGGATAAAGAATACCGCATCATAGTTGGTAAGGGAAATTAGGATTGAAGTTGGTTTCCTTTGACTTCTTCACTGACCCAAATAAATTGTGGAAAATTAGAATGACAGCTGATATTCAACCCGAAAAAGTGACACTTTCACTCTGTTCATCATAGAGTGGTTGCGTAATGAACATCATTAACTACATAGAAAACAATTCTGATTAACGATTCCTACATCTTTTAAATGCTTTACGTGTGTAACATTCTCAGTAAAGACTGTAAAATCATACAGGTGGTAAAGAGTTAATTTAAACAGACATAAAATTAATTCCTTTTAATTTATAACCTCCGACCACTGAAAAAATTACAAAAAATAATTGCATTAAAATTATGTTAAAAGAAGTCATGCTTCGTTAATACATAGATGTGCAGATACATAGCAGACTAACAAAAGGTATATAAGTATGCGTATATGACGCTTGTTACCATACCTAGTTGATTTACGTATTTTTTTCTTTTTTCAAAGAAATTAAGTTTTTTCTTTTTCATCCGTTTTTCTTGAATATCTCTTGGAATATATATTCATAGATGCAAATTTA
The DNA here is from genome assembly GCF_047948215.1 of Lycorma delicatula. Classification (NCBI taxonomy): domain Eukaryota; kingdom Metazoa; phylum Arthropoda; class Insecta; order Hemiptera; family Fulgoridae; genus Lycorma; species Lycorma delicatula. The sequence continues at coordinate 122,578,260 of NC_134457.1, forward strand.
CTACGTAATGTGAATCTATAATTAATTGTAATGTAAATAATATTTACATTTTTCAACCCTTTTCTAACGTTCAAATTGGTAAAATTATTTTATATCACACACTACTTTACTTTATCGTGCGGGCTCGCGCGCATACTCACATTCACAGTTTAGGGAATTCTTTAAAAACCCTAGAATCTTTCCTACTTTCAGAAACAAAATATTTACTTAGCGCTTAATTTTTTTATTAATTAAAAAAAAGTTAATCTTAAAACAACGACAACTTTATTCCAAGATCTTTATAAAAATATAATTTTAGTTTGTTTTGTTATTACGGTAAGATTATAATACTAATAATTGGTAAAAACCTAACAGTTTGTGGTAAGAGTTCACTTAATGAACTGAAATGCATTTAGGTAAAGAACTTAATGAGAAAATGACAACAAAATGTTACTTAGCAATTAAATTTAATTAATTTTATACAAGGTGGCTGAAATATAAAAGAAGCTTAGTTAAACTAAAAACTATACAAGATAATTGGAATTAAATAGATCAAATTGAATGGAATAGGTTTAATTTAGGTATTAAGTAAAACTTTCACATATTTTATCTTTTTTGGAAAATAAAATTGTAGTAACTGAATCACAAACGGTAATCTGTTTTTTTTTTATAAACAATTCAAAATGCTTTCTTATTAAATTACTGACAGATAACATTTGTAAAAAAAATTATTATAAAATAAATCGTACAGTTGTAAGAATATTATTTATTTTATTTACAATCAGGCTGATGCCCAATTACAGTTTTATAATTTTGTATCAGTTTCATAACAATGACTGAATTTTATAACGTAAGAAAAATACCAAACCAATACACGTTCTATGGAACGATAAAAGTTTCTGATGTATACTAAAGCACTGAAATTGTGTTGATTGGAAGCCATTATTTTATTTTTACAAAAATGAAATAAACAGGAAAAACGTATTTTGTTTTCTTTTTCAAATACGTATAAGGAAACCAACCTTTGTATTTACACAAGATTATATTTACCGTTAAAATTGCAAGGATAAAAATAAAGAAACAAGGTTGTGATAAAAAGGGTTAACTTTTTAAATATGTAAATAACTAACCTTTTTATGTATTATTAAAATAGAATGTATGTTTTTTCACATCCCTTTCAATATAAGTTCGAAATTTAAAATAATAAAAATATATACGTAGGGTTGAGATTTACATTTCTATATCAAGAACTGTGCGAAAAAGTTGAATAAGTAATTGGTAAAAACCTAACAGTTTGTGGTAAGAGTTCACTTCATGAACTGAAATGCACTTAGGTAAAGAACTTAATGAGAAAAAACAACAAAATGTTACTTAGCAATTAAATTTAATTAATTTTATACAACGTGGCTGAAATATAAAAGAAGCTTGGTTAAACTAAAAACTATACGACATATATACATTAAAACTTTCATTTTAAAGTTTTTATGTACATATATATCTTTATAATAAACTAATATAAAGTCCATGAATGTAGAAAACAAATGGATAAAATAATTATAACAGAAATTGATACCTGCAAACTTTGCTCCCATTTTTACATTTAAACAAAAAGAAAATAATCAATAATAATAATTAAAGGATGATTGTTAAAATAATAAAATGAACTAAAACTAATTTTTAATAAATTCTCAGTTAAGGATATTTTTAATTTATAAGAAATAACCTCTATTAAAGAATAGAAATCGAATTGCAGTGAGGTATTTACGGATAACGTTAGAAAAAATTAAAAAACAGCATATTCTAGTAAGATATTAACCCGAGATCGGCCGACTTAGAAGCTGACTATTTATTAATAATAAAATAATGAATGACTACCAATCTGATTAAACTATAATTATTAGTCAAACTACATCTTATTAATAACAAAATAGGTAACTTTTTGTTACGGTTACATAATCACCAGCAGTTTCAAGAATTTTGCTATTCAAGTAACAGCCAAAATAGCAGCTGGTAAAAGAATATTCATCAGAAGACATGTCTTCAAAGTGGGGTAAGTGTTTCCTTCCACCCCGTATGTTCGAGGACGTGCCAGGGTGCAGGACATCCTGTGGACTTCTTCGACCATGACGCCTCGCAGGAAGTCTTCCGCGGCTCTCGTTCCTGGCCAGTGAGTTTTAATACTTCTACCCTCAGCTGCCCTAAAACCACCTGACGATACCCCAAGAGAAGTGACTTCTAATTGCTACCCTTCTTATTATTAAAAATGTATACGACTTGGTTATGGTTTCAATATTGGCGGTAATAGTGTCGATGCCATCTGACGAGTATTCAAACAAGAATCCATCAAGATATTGTTAGGGAATCACAAGTTTATACAATATTATGTGATATACGCTTAATCCTTATGGAAAAAATATTGAAACAAATACTGAAACCACACTTGACCATCTGATTCACCGTAATTATGAATTAAAATACGACATTAATAGACGAATTAATTACTGATAAATAAGTAAGTGATCTTTAGATGTTCCATCAAGAATAATCGTAATATTCTTCATTTATTTAGCCGTAAATGAAATACAATTATTGGTAAAGTAAAAAAATATTTAAAAAATTATATTTAAAATTTTTGATTCTATTTAAAATATTTTTTATAATTACATTATTCACTAAAATATTTTTTTAATATAATACTGTATTTTTTCAAAACAATATATATTTTTTATATTATTCTTGGTAATTTATCGTAAATTGCAGTCATTATTTAATGTGTATAAATATTTTTCAAGTACAACTTGGAAAATATATGAGGTTTTTGTCCGTAAATTGTTCAGAAGATATTTTTTTATTTAGTAATATATTTGTGTTTCATATCGCACTGAAACAAATTAATAGATAGATCAATTTGTATCCTGATACAAACCTTTTTGAAAAGAAGTCTTTATTTAACATTTTATCTTCCAGCATATTTCATTTTGACAAACATAAAAATACATACTGAAGAACTGAATTACATAACATTTAAAATATTGTAAAACACATTGTTTCTGAAATACCAAACGAAAATTCTATTCTTTTTTGATAGTTAATTTACCACTTTTTTTTAGTTATTTACTATCACAAAATGCATTTTACCGTAAACTTAGTAGTAAAAAGAAAAAAAACAATAAAGGACACAAAAATTTAACTGTGCGTAAAATATTTTTTTTTTAAATGTTAAAGCTCCGACTTTTAGCAACCATTTAATGATTTAATCGTTGAAGATACGTTGTAGTAGATTTCAGGGGGAGATATAACATTTTCAAAAACCTCGAAATTTCAAACAATGGCGGTGTTCCTTTTTATATCTATCAGCGGTATTCCTTTTTATGTTTAAATGGCGGTGTTCCTTTTTTTTATTTCTGCGTTCCTTTTGTATTTTAACTATTTTTACTGTAAGATAACTTACAGTATATTTTTTATATGAAAATATTTTACAGACGAGATTTTTTTTATTGCTATTCATAATCAATGTATTTTATTCGGATTCGTAGCATGCTGATGTATGTATAATATATAATATTATATAAATATATGACGGTTCGTAATATATATATATATATATATATATATATATATATATATATACAGACACATATACACCGGATGACTGAAAAGTAAATTACATCATCTCTAATGGTTTTTATTTTAATAAAAACCTTCCTTTACCGAGGGGCTACGTCAATGAACGTATACTTCACTCTTTTTTGATAATGGGCCGGGGGGGGGGGGTTGGAGTGCATCTCAGAAATATCATATGGGACCGATGGTCATTCGATATATAATTTTAAAGAGCTCAATGAAACGAGAAAAATGATACAATTAAATGTATATACTGTCGTCCAATCCAAAATGGCGGCCAACAATGTGTTTGTTTCAGAAAGCTAAAACTGCAGTTTTACGCTCCCCCTTAATTTTTGTGTTATTTGCAATATGCCTATTCTCTCTTTGGAAATCTACTCCGATAAGAGAGGCTAACTCAGTAAGCCCCAATTTAGAATATTCGGCCTTCAGGAGCGGTTCAAAATTTTTAAATGGGACATATGATCATGTGATACTTATTTTAAACGTCTTTGCTTGTCAAGGAAAACGGTATAAAAAAGATTAAATTCTGACTATTTAAAAAATGTCGACCAAAAATGTCATTAGCTTAATTAAAAACCAAAAAAATTAATTACTAAAGTTTTTCAAATACTTCTGTTATACTTACAGTCTTGAAGAATAAAATTTAATTTTAGTTAATAACAGTTATTAATTTCATTAATTTTTCATGAGTAATTAATCCTATCTTTTATTTAAAAAAAAAAGTCTTATAATCTCATGAATTATAAATACTGCCTAATAATTTATTTTAGTTAAAAACTGTTTTCTTTCTCACCTCATATTAAATGTTCAAACTGCCCTCCCTGTTCCTCATGCAGTAATACAGATGCTGTTCGAAAGGTTCTCTCGCACTGTGAAAAGTCTATGGTGAAATGTTCCTAAATTCTAACTCAATGCTGCCTTAATTCTTCAAGAGAAGTTGACCGTAGGCTATAAACGTTTGATTTTAAATGCCCCACAGGAAGAAATAAAAGGTATTCAGATCAGATGACGGATGTGACAAATGAGGTGAGCGTAAAGTGGAAGAACACAATCTCACTGGAAAAACACATCTCTCATGTATAAAGGTTGTCGTTTGGTCTACAAACTATCTCAATAAAATTTTTCAGAGCTGGAATTATCTGCTCGTTAAGCAAAGCATCAAAATTATCATCCAAGTAAACATTACTGCGAAAAATTGTCCAAGAAGTGTGTCTTGGGACTAGTACCTACTGTTAAGTCTGTTAACAGCCCTCTATAAAGTAAATGAGGCTTCATCAGTGAACAATATGTTGAAGAAAGAAATAGTTCTTGCTTTTAAATTCTATGTCAAAATTTCACTAAATTCAACCCTCTTATCAAAACGATCTTCAATAAGTTCTTGTACTAACTGAATCTTGTACGGATTTTATTTATGTTTTTTTTAATATTATTTGCTCTAAGCGCCTGGATGAATTAATTATTTCGTGCAATCGCTCTTGCTGATTGTTAATTATGAACACACATTTCTGCAAATTTCCTTCTTTAGTAATTTCATCTGCACTGGGTCGGCCAGGCTTTTCATCATTTAAAACTCTACCAGTGCGTTGAGATTTTTCTATTAAATTTGTGACTGCGATCCTGGAAATTAAATGATATGGTGCCGCGCCTTAAATGCATTAGCTTTTTTATAAGTTTTTATTTCTCCAAATAGAAATTCTATTTCTTTTTTTATTGAATTAAAAAAAAAAAAATCTTTTTTACAGAATTGTTTTTTGTAAATTATGTTTTTTTTTAATTAAGTTAAAAACCTAACCAGGTGTCTAAGTAGGGTAAACTTTTTGGGTAGATTTCATAAGAAACCTACCAATTGTAACGGGTACCGTGATTCGATTTCCGGAAAATTTCGACATATCTTAGCGTTTCACATTCCAAAAACCCCAAAACCACCGTCACATCAAAAAAAAATGTATATATATAAAACTTTCTTGTGGACACGATAACTGCCATAATCATCCGCCAGTCACTTTCAAATTTATACATAAAATATAACGACCCAAAATCTCAGTCGAGTTCGTTAATGGGAAAAATCGGACCATGGTGGTGGAAGTGGGAGGGCTTTTTCGAAAAAAAAATGTCGCTGTAACTTTCTTATTAAGTAAAATATCGAATTCGTTTAAAGTTCCTACTATTCTTTGGGTAAGGGCCTGGTGATATCGCCCACGGGATAGAAAAAATGGGGTTTCGAAGACAAAAAAAAATCATTCTTTCCTTAATAGGCACAGTATCGAGTCGGTTTAAAGTGGTCAGTAGTTCTCTAAACATAACCTCAAACTTTTGTCTAAATAATTTTTAATATGACCAACTCTTACGGCAAGGGATGACCAAAATTTTGCTGGAATTATTAGAATATGGGGCTTGTCGTATGCTGAACATGTGAAACTTTTTTCACAATGCATCCATTGTCGTATTGAGTAAATTTGAAGTTTTTCTTAACTTTAAGGTGGAAATTTTTTTTATTCCCTACTTAGCACCGGTGAAATCTACCTTCGCCTTCCGGGGTGCCGAAAGGGATTTTTTAATCTAAATTAGTTTTTTAAATTTTGATTTATTTTTATTTTTTGATCTTTGTAATTGAAACATTTTTAAGCTTAATAATAAAAAAACATAAAATTTCAACAAAATATAACACTAATGCAGTTACACTTCGACATCTGCTAGCCATTTATCACAAAATCAAGAATTTTTTATTATTATTATTCTAATGATCAATAAGCATCTTCCCCATGCCCAAGAGAAAAGGATGAAATGTGTGAGGTGTAATCTTTTACAAACTCAGGGCGATCATTCCTGAGTTTTGTGGTTAATTGAACCCCAACCAACGATATCCACGTCTAGTATAAAAGCAACTAACTTTAAATCGAACCTTAAGGTTCGAACCTTAGGGTTCGAACCTCAGATCCTTAGACTTGGAAAATCAGCTTTTAAATAAGTGATTTTGCGACGAGTTTACCAATAGATTATCCCAGTGGGCAGCAATGAATCAACAATATATATTAATTTTGAGAAACGTAACTATTTTTGTTTAATTGTTGATTAGCTGTTGTCATTGAAAAATTTTAAAATAAAAATTACTTTCTTAAAATTTTCTTGATATAAAAAAATTTAATGTTAAAAAAAGTAAATTAATTATTATTATTTGATTATTTTTAAATTCAAGACTGAAAGTTTAATAAAAAGAAGTATTAGAAAAATTTTAATAATTAATTTAAAAAATGTTTAATTAACCTAATGAGATTTTTGATCGCTATTTTTGCTTAAATAATCAGAATTTAATCTTTTTGATACCGTTTTCCTTGACAAGCAAATACGTTTAAAACAAGTATCAATTGACCATATGTCCCATTTAGAATTTTTGAGCCGCTCCTAAAGGCCGATACTCTAAATCGGGCTTACTGAGTTAGCCTCTTTTACCGGAGAAGATTTCCAAAGAGAGAATAGACATATTGCAAATAACAAAAAAATTGGAGCATACAACCGTAGGTCTAGCTTTTTAAAACGAACACAAAGTTGGCCGCCATTTTGGATTGGACAACAGGATATGTATTTAATTGTGTCATTTTTCTCGTTTCATTGAGCTCTTTAAAATGATATGTCGAATGACCATCGGTCCCATATGATATTTCTGAGATGCCCTCCAACCCCCACCGCCCATTATCAAAAAAGAGTGAAGTATACGTTCATTGACGTAGCCCCTCAGTACGAGGAAGAATCGAACCGCATCAGTTACCTCAATTATAAAAAAAAGAAGTTAGAGGGAGATGTAAGTCACTTTTCAGTCACCGATGTATGTGTACGACTTATATTCTATTAATGCACATATTATAAATGTATTTATATTTATTAGTGCATAAATAGGTAATTCTATTCTAATATTCAAAGTATTTGCATAAAAAAATGCAAGAATAGTCGTAGGAAAGGTTACGTAAACTTATTATTATTATTAAAACATTTGGCTAAGGAAGATTCATGAGTGGTCTCTTTCTGTACACTTTCTTACAATTACCAAGAGGCTGATTTCTATCGTTTTTTTTTTTTAGAATGTAATTTTTCTATCCTACCCCTATTTTTAATAAAAGCATTAAAAAACAAGAAAATGTAAAATAAAAAAAAATCGTCTTTAGAATAATTTGCCCTGAGAAGTAAAAAAAAACTTAAGTTGTTCTTTAAATTTTGATTTCTTTATGACATTTTTATAAAATGTAGTAAATTATGTTTTAATTTATAGCTGATTTCAAAAGTCAAAATTTAAAGAATAATTTCAAAAGTATAATTAACTAATTTTTAGGGTGGATTTTTTGTACTTGGTTTTAATATTTTTCCAAGCTTTTTTTTTTTTACAATCAAATATAATATATAATTTTAAAAAACAGTTTACGAAATTCCAGTTTAATTTTCTCGAGCACTTTCGGCTATTCTGCCGTCATTAACAGGAATATAATTATGATTAAAATGATAAAACTACCATAATTGAATTATATACAAAACAATTGATTGTCATTTTATTATTCGTCAAAAGTTCAAATTTAAGTCTAAGTGACTACATCCTTATTGTAATAGTTTTTCAATTGTTATGACAGGGAGTATGCAACCTAAAATGTGAAGATTGCGAATTACTACATATTGGTATGACCAATCGATCATTTTTAATTAGAACTAAGGAACACATTAACTGTATAACAAATATGAAGACCGTTCAAATTTCGCTAAACATATATTGGAAAAAAAACATATTATAATCAAAATAAATTTATGGAAGTATTGGATTACTCTAATAACTATTACAACACTTTTAATCTCGAAAAATTCAATATATACAATAATTTAAACAAATTAATAAATGAGCAAGTTAAGTTCAATGATGGTATTTTGTATAAGCAGATAATGAACAACAATTAAGTTAAAAAAAATAATAAATGAGGTAGCAATCGAGAAACTATTACAATACAGACGTAGTCACTTAATACTTAAACTTTAACTTTTGACGAATAATAAAATGACGATCAGTTGTTATATATATATTATTCAATTATGGTAGTTTTATAATTTTAATCATAATTATATTCCTCCTGAAGACGGCAGATAGCCGACAGCGCTCGAGGAAATTAAACTGGAATTAGGTAAGCTGTTTTTTTTTAAATTATACATCATAGTTATTATACCAAACGGTGCCATGTTCGAAAAACTAAATCAAATATACATTTTTTAAACATAACAGTGTTTTTCAGATACAAACATATTGTAACTTAAATATTTAAATGATGTATCATTTAAAACAGCTGTTATCGGTTTACTTTTTAGTAATGAATTTATTATAATAAATAATAAAATTATAAAATAATTCATCTAAAATTTATATACTTCACTTTAAATCATACTAGTTTTTTAGCAATAAATATAATATTCATTTTAATTTTATTACTTTGTAAAACCTCCAAAGGTATAGTAGTATACATCAATAAACGTAGTATAATCGAAAATAACATATAATGATGATTTTTGTTGAAATTAAAATATGTAAAATTTTGTTTGACTCATAAAATCCAACTAACAATTTTTGAGAAGAGAATGAACCTGTTAGATGAAGTAATTTAATTAATAAAGTGTATTACATTTTTTTTCATATCAACACTGATTTTCATAAATGCCGAGTTTAAAACTGTGACTATCAGAACTAATTAAAACATTAGAAAAAAAACAATTATTTAAGCATAAAAAGATTATTTTGTCTATTAATAATAAAACACACATTAAATTACTGTTTGATAAAGCCATTAACAATCTGATGTAGGCCTAAGTCTACAGTTGAATTGGAAATTACAATAAGGTCCACAGGGATCTTAGGTTAATGAAGTAATATAATTTTCTACTTTCTAATTACTTGGCTTTTGAAGCTAAATACAAAGTGCAATACAATAGACTTAAGTAGAACTAGAGTGACATGGAGACAAAGGGGAAAAGGAGGTAACAACAAAATGTGTACTATAGTGCCAGCTGCTCTTCTGAGGGTGGCTTCACCCTTGGTTGACAGAGCAAGACCACGCAATTACTGAAGAAGACGCACGTGCCCACCACGATGCGTTTTTCGTCTTGGAACACTAACGAAACTTGACCTACAAATAACAAAACTGGCTTTTATTAACGCATTATGCACTTAATACATAACAAGCTTTTTCAAAGGAAAAAACTGGAAGCTATGTCTATAGCTTTTATTGAATGTTCAAAAGCAAAATTTAATTCTAGTAGGGAGAGCAAAACAAAATATAAAGTATTACTTAGCACGATATTTAATAATTAAGGTGATTCTGTGATACTCAACACATCAAAAACTGCAAGAATAAATATTTACAATTTTATTAGTTATTTTGAAGAAAAGATAAGCGTATAATATAATCATCTTATGTAAGGACTTTCAAAATTTTTACCATGCTACTCTAGCAAAGCTGGTAGCTTAATATTTATATTTAATTCTCACAAATATTACAAAACAGAATTTTACAAAATAGGATTTACAACTTTTACGATCTGTTTACTTAAAACAAAAACAAAAAATTAAACAAATAACACCAAACCGATTTTCTCTAAAAAATTAAAAAAAAAAAAAAAATAAAAAAAAAATAATGATTATATGAACTCCAACTAATTTTTCCTCCCTTTTTATTTATCATAAATAAACAATTATAAAATAGCTGCTGGAATTTGTTATTCTTCACCCTTTGAGTCATATTTTTATTAATATTTTACTGATCTTATAAGTTGTAAGGATAAAAGAGAATCAAAAATAGTTGACTTCATAAATTTTAATGTATGTTTAAATTCTAACAACTCGCTTTCAAAATTCCATTGAAACTGAACTTTTAAAAAGATCTTTTAGGAGTTAATTTCTGAAATAATTTTCAAACAGTAATTATTAATTTTTAATACCTTGTTTCATCATGCTGAAAATGAATTTTAAATTTTATTTATTTATTCAGCTTTAAGTTCCGACTAAATGCTTATCTAAAAAAATGTTAACTATAAAATATGTTTTTAATTAAGTAAAATTAAAAAAAAAAGCATTCAAAATGTACAGGTAAATATATAACAATAATATTACGTTGTCAAATTTAATTTTTAAGAATAGATAGATATCTTTAAAAAATTGCATAAATACGCTTTAGGTGCTATTTATATAAAAAAAATCCTTTTCGTTATACATGAAAGCATCTTCAGTGAAAATAATTCAAACTAATACATAGAAAAATCTTTTTATTTTTTCTAATTGCTTTATCTTATTCAGTAAGAGGCCATCATATTTTTTATGCAAAGCGTTTTTATTATAGCTAGATTTATATGAAGATTAATAGTTTTAACGTATTTTTTTTAAGCGCTGATTATTTTTTACAATAAGTATAAATATTTGAATAAAAGTAATTAAAGAAAAAAAAAGTTATTTTTTTACAAGTTTGATTTGACCTTTCTTTTAAAATGGGAACAAATTAATAAATCAAGAACTAGATTATTTCTGTTCATAGAAGTGAACAAAATTACCATGAAAGTATTTTAAGTATCTGTAAAAAACTAGTTATTACTTAATACCTACTATATAATAATGCTAAATGTATTACAAATTTTTGAGATTTAAAATTGTATGTTGCACGCTTTAAGCGTGGAAATGAATGTTCGTATTAAATATTACTTTCATTAAACTCTTATAAAATTATTTATAATGCATAAAATAACGTTATTCAGTATAATATTTTACATTTTATTTATCTACTTTTTCATTTTAGTAGATGGATTTTTTCTTCATATAGTATATTATTGTTTTAAAAGCAGAAGCGGACATATTTTACAAGTACAAAAGTACATCGTGTTACAGAAGGCATCGGTTACAGGCGGTGCGGTGTGTTTCATGAGCATCTAGTGTTTTGTACCGAGCGAATCGCTGTATTTATTTGAATTTTAAACACGTTTTCATAATTCTTGGCAGGCGAATACACTGAATAAGAATAGCATACGTATTTTCAATTCACAGCGTATAGAATATCAGCAGAAAATTCATATTATACAGTGGAATAACTGTTTTACTTCTACTCGTTTTACATACATCTGAATAATGTAGTTATTTATTTAAAATCTCAAAAGTGACCACCATGATTATCATAATAGAATGAAGTTCCACTTTTTGTAGCTGATCTGTGGAACTCACCACGAATCAGGGTATTTTATATCTTAACAGTTTATCAAAAGCCCCAAATAAGACCTCACATTTTTAATTTCTTCATAGAGAAAATATTTTAAAATTTTTTTTAAATAATTTACAGATTGGTATCCGGTTATAATAATGATCATAAGGAGACAAGCAAATAAAAAATAAATTAAAACCGCTTTACAAAACATCTCAGTATTTAAAAAATCAACTGTTTTGACTTAAGTGCCTTTTACGCGCAATTGTTTGAGAATTTACTGCATGATCAACCTACAATTACTATAGCAAATTATATCCAATGTTACTAAAGTTCCTTATTCATATGTACATTAAGACGTAAAAAATAATATTAAGACGGTTAAAAGTGCTGGAATTTAATAAATAGTAATTTTTTGTAAACAGGTAAAATCTATTATTGTTGGTAATATAAAAAAAAGTTATCCTTTTATAGATTTATCTATTCGATGATATGGATGAACGGATAGATAGCATCGCTTTCGATTCGCTTTTAACATAAATATATCAGGTGATATTATATAAATAGGCTAATATATTGGCAAAACGTATCGTAATTTTAATTGGGTTTAGAAATGTAATAATCAAAATGCTTCGATAATCAAAGGAATTAATTCATACAAATATCTCAGAAATAGTAGAATTGACACTGAAAATTTGAATTTTTACAATTCGATAAAAATTCGAAATCTACAAGTGAATTTTTCAGAGTTGTCGCTGGGAAGGAAAAAAAGAATGGGCCATCTGAAACCGTTTTAGGCTTGCACTAAAAAAACATCTTTTTTGCTCAATCTGTCGCACAACAGTAACAATATTTTCAATTTACAAAAGCTCTTACACTGTGGCAAATAAATATTATTCATGCACAACGATTAGGCAATGTTGCACCCAGATGGGTGGTAGTAGTGGCTTGTTTTGATTTAAGAAAAAGCTTGTTTACTTGTTTAAAAAAACTAATTTTTTGGGGCATGCTAGAATTTTTCTAAGAAAGGCTAGCGTTAACTGTGAAAAATGTTGTAATAATTACTAGAGTTGTATCAGAAAAAGATTTGATTGGATTATTATATGCTGGTTAGGGAGGAGCTGCTTTGGTAAACCGTTCAACCCATTCGTTGAACGGTTAACCAATTTACCTAATAATATCCAATTTAAAGTTTTGAGAGACTACACCTGAATGTGTGAATAAAATACTGCTTTGAGTGAATATTTTTACAAAACGAACCTTTTTAATAAAGAAATAGAGAATGGGGGAGTTCGAGAATAATTACGTATCATAGTTTGCGAAACGACGGCAGACAACTAAGTTTCATCTTTATACTTTTGCTTCTTGTCATTTACATTTTTAGAAAAACTCAGGGAAACATGGTATTTATGGAAATTTTATAGTACGTTTCGAGTTTTAAAGTAAAACAGTTAAATAAAATATATAGTACACAGGCCTTCTACAAAAGCGGTATTAGATCTTCAGTTATCACATAGAAATTATTTTTTAAGATTAGCAAATAATTCTATAACAGTGATTCATAACACTAATCTACAAACGATTAGTGTTATGAATCACTAATTTTTTTTACAAGGTAATTAAAACTTATTAAATGAACCTGTATATATAAATTCATTATTTTTTAACAAGTATCCGTCCAAATTTCACGCGTTCCTAATAAAATATTGTAAAATAAGAGGTTTTACTTTGGTGAATACGTTATGTTATTTTTACTTTTTTCTTATAAAATTGAAAAGGTGTTATTTAGTTAACAAAATTACAATTATATTACTCTATCGTACAGAAAATCTTCTGAATGGATAAATATTATAACAAAAATTTGTTAATTACCAGCCGATGAGTGTCATTGTAATGTTTAATAACTTAATGTAATTGATCACGAGATTTTAGATATTTATTTCTACAGAAATTAATGTACGCTAGTCTATATAGAATATTAAGATCTTATTATTATACTGCTTATATTATGTGGATGTATAGGGATTTTTATATGAAAAAAATCCTGAGATTTTTTTGAGTAACGAAGCAATTTCTTTTGAGAAAATGTTTTAAAGAATTTCATAAGATGTAAATTTTTTACAAAACATTAGGAAATTTATAAAGCCACCGTATATGAAAATACGGTTAATTGGTTTTTTCAGGTTTTTCCGGTATTTTACAGGTTTTTTGTAATATTTTACAGTAAAATCTGTTACATAAAAATGAAATACGATTATTAAAATTAACTACAATAATTATTATCGGCCCTTTTACGGCAGAAAATTTTATTGACAAAATATACATTTAAATTATTCTCAAGTCGCGTATTGAAAAAATGATAAATGTAAAAGAAAGAACATGCAGCATCAGAATGTATATATTTTTTATATAAACCGCAGTGATTTATTTGCAAATGAAACAACCAGGGTGCATCGGCCAGCTGCATAAAATGATGCAGGTGTACATCATTATGCTATCATAGTAACTGTAATAAACATCCGAATAAGCATCATAAAATTGTCAACACAAATATTTGGCATTTTTCTTATGTTAGCTGAAAAGCCGGCTTATTTTATCATTGTTTGAAAAGATGATCGGTTGAAAACAGTCCGGAATAGACAAGCAAATCTACTACAGCTTTATGATTACCACTTTTCTTCTTTATGTTATTCTTGTTTTTTCACAACTTCATAACAGCGTGGTAAATAATGCAAAACAAGTTCTAACCATATTACAGCGAACAATACAAATTTACATCTATATATATTGTAGAATTTAGGATTATTCTTCTTGAAATTGTTACGGCACAACATTATTTCTAAGCATGTGATAACTAGTAAGTTGAACTGCAATAACATTTTACTACAGAATAAAAAACTTATAAAAAATATAATAAAATTAATTTAAAAAAAGTGTTGTTACACAGTAAGTTTAATAACTAAAATAGAATAAAAAAAACTACTGTTGTTAATAAAATACAAAATTACTGCTGATATAAATAGAATAATTCAGCGAAACAATCATAAAGAAGCTTATTTAAATTTTGAACTATCCTTAAACTATACTGGCACTCATAAAAAAAAAGCTAATTAAAAACTGAAACTTTAATTAGAAAATTGGGAGAAACAATATCTGAATCTAACAGTTCAGTTGTATTTCTTTGTTTGCGATTTTGCCGATCACGAATTTCATTTTCAGCAGAGCTTCAGGATTATATACTGATTTTTTGTTAACGAAAAATCAGTCCTTATTAACATTCTTCACAGTAATCGACAGTTTTAATACTCGCAACATAATATAAGTCAGAAAAAAATCATATAGAATAGAATTTTATACCGTACTTTACTAAAAGTAGATTTGCACAACCTATATTATAAGCATACTGTACGCAATACGGTATAAGCCTATATTATATGCATACTATACTATAAGCATATGCGTATACTCGAAGCATAGTAAAAAGTACGCTAGTTAAAATTTAGAAAATAAACTTATAAAAAAAAAGCTGACAACAAAGTTGTTATACTTTCCTAGTATTGGTTATACATTCATATATAGTGGAAAAATAATCATACGTAAATAAAAATCTAAAATTTTTTTTGGGTGGGGTAATTTATTATGAAGTTTTAGGTAAAATTATCATTATATGTTTAAACAAAGCAAAAAAGGTTTTAAAAATCTGTATTTTTTTTTCTGCTCCCACGCCTCTAAAATTACCTTCCAAGAACATTTTTTCACGTTTACTAGGTTAAATGGAAGGAACTGAAAAAATTCCACTAAAAATTGTACAACCAACAAAAAATTACTTATGATTTATTTTTTAGGAATAGAGGAGAATAATGGTGAAGAGGAAATAATGGTGAATAATGGTGATGTTTTAACATTACCTTTAAACGCTATTAAATATCATTACTTAAAAGTTACTTTTAATAATATTAAATAAAAAAAGTTTAACAATTTTAAAAAATTATATTTTTAAACTTAAATCGGCTCTCCCATCCCCAATATTGTCCCCAAATTATTATTTTGGGGGTTGCTTGCACTAATAATATACCTACAAAGACAAAAAATATTCGGTTAAAAATACGCAATACACGAAAAGATAACTTTTTTCGATTTTTGGGGAAAGACTAATTTTGAGGAAAAAAGTTTTTTTTAAATGGTAAGAGAAGCATGCACGCGTGTATTGAGCTTAATATAAAGTTGGGTTATATTTGCTAAATTCTGAGAAAATAAATCCCACCTAGAGGTATTGCAACCAAAATTTTACCAACAAATTGCCTCATACATCGAGTCTTTTTGCAAAATTTCATCAAAATTGGTTGGTGGAGTCAAAATTTATTGAGCTTCAAACACGTAAACACACGTACGTACGAATATTGCCCCTAATTTTTTTTTGTTCGTGAGTCAGAAATGACTAGAAATCAAAAAAATCCATACCCTATTTTTTGACTGATTACCGTACTTTCCTTCTTGCAGCATAGATCTAGAGCAGTGATTTTCAACCTTTTTAGCTCCACGATTCCCAGAAATTAAAAAAAAAATATCTAATAGAATACTTCGCGACTACCCCGACCACAACCCAATGAAACCTAGTTAAAACTATTTAGCTGTGTTGTTAGCGACGCGTATGAACACGTATGTATGAAGTGTATAAACATAGGAAATTTACAGGTACCACCTTGATGTGTACGTGTTCCTTACAATTTGATTTGTTTTCATAATATACTCTGTGAGAAAGTCATGTTCGAACATGCATGTGATACGTTTGAACATGTCGTGCTCTCAGCAATATAAAAGGACGTAAGGGATTGCAAACGTCAGTTTAGTTTGAAATGGAAAGCGTGCGTCTGGTGTCTTTTTTTATGTTTTTAAAACTATAGTTTTATTGAAATAATAATAATAATTAAGATTTCAGTTTTTTTAGTGAGCGGTCAAATGGTGTAGCCGGTTTTTTTTTCAATTAGATTCTTATGCAAAATAGATAAATCTTTGAAAAAAAGGAAGTGAGCCAACATCCAGTGAATCGATTGGTAAAAAGAAAAGATTGTAAAACGACAGATATTTAAATTATGGTTTTATCTCATTGAAAGCCACAGTGCGTTGTTTGTTGTTTGCTTTCAAGTCCTCTGCGATGATAGTATGAAGCCATCAAAATTAAATCGAAACTTGGAAACTAATCATCCGGATAACAAAAGCAAACCCTTGGACTTTTTCAAAAGAAAATGACATAATTTGAGAAATTAGCAAACTTCTGTTTGTAAATTAAGCCATACTAATAAAAGTGATGTTGAAGCATCTTATCTTGTAGCATTGTCCAAACCCCATACAATCACAGAAAACCTCATGTTGCCTCCTGCAATTGATATGGTCAGTGTTTTAAAAGGCGTGGAAGAAGCAAAAATAAAAAGAAAAACATTTCGCTTTCTTTCTAACGACACAGCATTAAAGCGAATAGATGACACGGCTGCCGATATTTGCGATCAGAAAATTCAGCAAATGAGTTCAAGTGAATTTTTAGTATTTAATTTGATCACTCAACAGATGTGGTAAACATTTCTCAGTTCCTAAGTCTTGTGATATGAATGCGATAGAATAGATCAATCAAAGAAAATATGTTATTTTGCAAATCAATACCTGGTCATGCAACACGACAATGTCTTTTTGATATTATTTATGAAGCTACTAATAGCAATAACAAAGAATTTAAAAATGTATTGTTGTATGTAGATCGTGTAAAGGTGATAACAGTAAAGAACAGTGAATTTCCTAAAAAAATTATAAGATTGTCTATACCAGACAGATGAACTCACTGCTTCCTCCATGCTCTTGCTACAAAAAAATATGCCGGAAAATCACAAAAAAACATTCTTTGTAAAGCTGTAAAAATGGTTAATTTTATTAAAAGTCGACCATTACAGAATAGGCTGTTTGCTAAACTACGCGAAGAAAGACGCGAAAAGAAAAAAATCCTTCTTTTCCATGCAGAAGTTAGGTGGTTTTCAACTTCTGACTTCTGCGGGGGGAAGTGTTAACCCGCTTATTGGAATTGCGACATGAATTAATAATAATTTTTCCAGAATAAGCAAACGCCAACCTCAATTTTTTTTACAGAAGAATGAGTATATGTTGCTGTTTATTTACTTAGCTGATGTATTTTGGCATTTAAATGGCTTGAGTGTAAATTTACAACGACCTGATAAAACATTTTATTAGTGACAGACAAAGTTCATGCTTTCATTATCTGGATGCTTTAAAACAAACATTTTGATATGTTTCCACTCACTTACGATTACACTGAGAAAAATTTGGATGAAGACACTACTTTATTCACCGCAGTTTCGATAGCATGAAGTTACGTTTACATGAGTTAAAAACTCAGTTGGTGGAGTATTTCCCGGAAGATAAGAATGATTTCTCGACAAATGGCTAATGAATCCATTTAGTAAACACGTTGCTGCAGCTGCTACGTTCTCAGTTGAGATTCATAAACCCACAATGTTAACGTAATAAAGCTATTAGTAGTTAACAATAAAAATAATAATTGTTCGATAGGACTATGTAAATTGTAATAGCTGCAAGAGTGTAATTAATATTACATATTTACATAATCTTTCTGGAAACAATGAGATATCTATTGAAACAACAACGTTTCTTTTAAGAAAAGACATTTGTAAAGAGCTTTGAATTTTATCGTAATATTTCTATTTTAGAAAATCATTTTTTATTTTTTTCAAATTCTTGAAAGAAATGAGGCAGAAGGAATTATGATTTTATAATATTTGACAATATAGTTTAAATATAAATTAAATTTTTTGAAAATGATTCGTTTTGAAAATAATTTGAAAAAAGTCCTCAGAAATCCTTTTTTTCTTTTCAATTTTGGTCTCTGAAAGACCACGTTCCATCCAATCTTCACATTCTTTGCAGTTTTCTCTTTGTCCAATATTCACTCATTCCTTAAGCTTGCTGTTCTTTCTTTCAACCATTCTTGAGCCCCGTTATCTTTTTCCTTTCTTTTTCTTGAAAACCCTGTATTGATACAATTTTCTCTTTATAAACCTTTTTAGAAATCCTTTATTGTAATATTTTCTGGACTATAAAGATTTGAAGCCTAGATAATAAAATTATTTGATTTAATTGATTGATTGATTACAAAAACGATAAAAATAATCAGCAATAAATTATGCATAGACAGTTTAGAAAAAACATATATGTATGTTATGGACATAGTTAAAATCTATCGAAATAATGAAGTCGATGGAGAATTTCTCCCACTACTACAATTTAATAACCACTACTATTTTATTCTAATTAATTACTTGCTTATTATCCCCACACTTCTAAGAAATTTAAGTGGGAGTCATTAATTAATACCTTATTTTCCACCATCCAGGATTCCTTTCTTCAATAAGTTCCATATTTCAGTATGCAAAAAGGAATTAATGTATGGTAGTAGTTAACAAATATTTTACGCTATTCTGAATTAGAGAGTTAAACATTTCAACAATTATTATTAATTACTCGTTTTTAAACGCTTCAGTATTTCAACCATTACATATATTTTTTATATCCCTATAGTAATGTAAGAACAAATTTAATCGCCTCACTCCTCCTATTCCACCACACCCCGCACACCCTACTCCTTGTACACGTATTATATATGTACATACGTATATGTATCTATTTTAAACACGATACTGTGTGTATTGTATGTACATTGTTTTATAACAATACGATGTAAAATAACTCGATTAATTTTATTGTACTACGTTTAGAGTATTCATTGTTATTTCCTCGCTAAAAGAATAATAAAAATTATTCTTTTTATACTTAACAGAACAACACACAATGATAAAACATTTGATTCGACAAATATCTATAATATCCCATTGTGTATGATAGAAATAAGCGTAAGAAAAAGCAGGTGTCGGTTTTTTATGGATGGTCGTTGGCAGTACAGAAGGTAATAATTTTGTGGTTAACAGTTTTATTTTCTTATTTTATACATCATACAACTATGCCTGTTAATCTAAATTTAAAATCGAGGCGCCATATGATACGTGATAAGTACGTTGTCAATAATCAACCGATTTTGAACCGATATATTTATTTGTAAGCCTTAACTAAGAGACAGAGAGCGAAAGTGTGGGCGAGACTGTGACTAGCAGGCAAGATGAATGAACCGCCGGTATTATTCGATTCACTAGTGATGATATAAATTTAAAATCGTATACATTTATATGAGATAGTATTCATATAAATTTTAGACGTTATGGATTGTAGCAGCGAGGGAAATTTTCTATCGACTTCATTATTTCGATAGATTTTAACTATGTTCGTAACATATTATTGCAATAATAATAATAATTATTATAATAATAATAATGTTACTTATATGTTAATTATATGCTTTTTCTAGGAATGAATCAATATTGGAGATGAAAAATCTTCATCTCCGCTACCGTGCTACCGTGAGTATTGGTCATCAAAACCAGATTTTCACGATTATTATACATTCCATCTTATGACAGTGAATAGATTTAATTGCCTACTCAGTTATTTAAATTTCAAGGACAACACTTTAGAGCGAAATCGAAATGAAGTAGGTTACAACAGATTCTACAAGAAAAGACCGATAAGCATAAACTATCATCCTTATCAAACGTTTGTACTTGATGAAGCGAGGGTGAAATTTAAAGGCAGTTCCAGTACAAAACAGTAATTAAAAGATGAGCCTATAAAACGTGGATTTAGGATCAGAATGGTTTGAGGCTCGAAAGGTTACAATATACACTTTGATGTATACATTGGTAACAAAGATGGTATTAGACAAATAGCTTAGCATCTTTTGTGGTGCTTGATCTTTGCAGAACATTTTGTGGAAAAGTCATCAACTTTTCACAGAAAGTTTTTTCAACGGTTATGAACTACTGTAGGTGCTGCAAGAAAACAAACTTTTTGCTTGTATTCCTACGAGGAAGCATTTACCCAAATTGAAAATTGAAAAGACTATGACACAAGGAGATTACTACTGGAAACAGAACCGGAATAACTAATATGAGTCGGATGGACAAAAAAATTGTAAACTTCATTTTAAATTATCATGATCCACACATGTCATATCGGTGAAAAAGAGACAAAAAAATAGAAGCTTAACTGCGGACCATTTTTTCAAAAATAATCAGCGATTACAATCTCAATATGAATTTTATTGACAATTTTGACTTTCTGAAAAAGGAGCATTAAATTGACAAAAAAAGTAAAAATTGGTATTTGCGTTTATTCTTTCATGTTGTGAATGTTTCTGTCACAAATTCATTCATCACTCACAAGCAAGTTACTTACTCTAGCTACTAGCAAGCTAATAAATAAAAGTTCTCTCCGGGCTGTATGTATATCATGGATTGATAATTAAATATTAGACCAGACCTGAAAAAGTTCAAAAACGATCTGTTGAAATAAAACGACATAAACCTGACACGAATAAATATCAGGTTGGAATCGGTTTGTCATCAACCAGTAACATCCTCGTTCAAATGTTGTGCAAAATGTACTACAAAAAACTCTGTGAGTACAATTTCCATGTGTTCAACAAGTGATGTCCCTGTATGTTTGCGTAAAGACAAAGACTGTTCCTAAAAATTCCATCAATAATAAAGCTAAGATATGAATTCTTGATGTATATGAACACATATTTAATATATTTTCTCTTTCTTGCTGTTATTGTTGGCTTATAACCGATAATTTATGTTGTGAAACACAAATGGTGGTGGATACTATCATATTTTATAAAACATTTTGTTTTTTTTAGTAAAAATAAAATACAAGTGTGTCATTTTATGGAGAAAGACTACAAAGTAAATTCATATTCATGAAAAAATTGAGCATTCATTTTTTTGAATTGTGCATGTAAGAGTCAAGAAATTATTCCAATCATGCTTTAATGATTAATCATTCCTGAATTTAAAAATGAATGAACAGTGACTTTTTTTGTACTTTTTTCTGGCTATTTAAGCAATACTCAAATATTTTTTTGTTCAACTAATATAAATATTCTCCAATATATTTCTTATTTTTTAAAGAATTTATTTTTAAGACAATTGTTCTTATAAGCCTATTCGGCAGATTATACTATATTTAATTTTGTTTTTCTATACGATGAGCAATCTTTGATTAAATCATTTTAATAATTAATGAATATTTAATTAACCTTTAAGCCGTAAATTTCTCTCTGGAAAATATTGATCACAGCATTGCTATAAAATTACTTAAATAAATCGGATTAAAGGACTTTTGAAACTTGTTTAATAATAAATTTTACTATTATAAAATTAAGTTTACTTGAGTAGTCGATGAAATTATCTTTAATAATCCTTTATGTCTACTATTATTAAATAACTTAAGCGTATTTTTTTTTTTACTATTTCGAATTTAGTTTTACTTCATGTTAATTAGTTCTACTTTTTATTTATTTACGTAGAGAATCTTTATTAAATTTATATATTTATTAACTGTAAACTTAAAGTGCCGGAATCAATAAATTAACAAGCTATTAATCATAAATAAACATTAATAATGTATTTTAACTTTTATCTCACTTATGCTGTCGTTTTGTTTATTAATCAAAGCTATTGTTTTTATTTTTTGTTTATAAGGCTAAATTAAAATAATAAAAAAAACTGATCAAGGTCAAATTAAGGAATAATAAGAAAGTGGAACATGCGATACAAATTACAAGACAAAAAAGATGTAGCCATAGTAAACTACTACTTAAGTAGTTAGAAGAGAATCTCCTTATAAGTAAAACCTGGGAAACAGAAGTAAATTGAATGGACACTATAATTCCAACAACCGTTTAATTTTCAGAAAGAAAAATTTATCCCGTCACGAAAAGGAGATAAAAATTACAAAATTTAAATCTTTTATTCAAATGTGTTTATTTTTATTTATATATTTCCTTTATTTATGAATAGTTTCATCGTTCTGAATAACTTGTGCGGACTAAAATAGGAATTAATAAAAAATAAAAAAGGTTAATATAACTAATTAAAATATTTTATCCCACCTTCCCGCAAATGTTCGGAGATCCATCTTTAAGTAAAATATCTCAACAAAATAAAACTTAAAACTTCAAGTACACGAATTTACAACTTAATTTATCGTAATGGTAATAAGCTGCACGGTATATTTGATTTTCATCAAAGACTTTTCCATTTCTTTTTTTTTTTAATTATACAACTCGTATGCGAAGTCTATGTTGAGGTATTAATGTATTAGTTGTGTGGATATTTAGCATGAATCAAGATAGCCGTTTCGTAGAGCTGCAGAACTGACGTTTAAAATTCAGCTTTAGTATAAAATTTCTAAGTATTGCAGCTAACTTTAATCAAAATCGAAAAAATAAGTTAATAATACTCTATGGCAGTTTTTGTTCAATTAACGAATTTAGGATAGTAATTTAGTTTACTGCGTGTTCAGAAAAAAAAGTAAAAACTCAAATAAAAGAAATTAAATAACAATAATAATAATTTAAAAATTGATATTCAAATTAAGAATATAAATTAATAAAAATTCCTTTCGGCACGTCGGAAGGCGGAGATAGATTTCACCGAGGCAAAATACGGGTAGGCGAACTCGGATTGTAAGAGCTTGTATCAAACATTACTTTCTATGTTTTACGGACGCTACGTTTTCTCATTAGACTACAAGTTATTGCTAAATTTATCAAGATTTCCTTATGATCTTCCCTGAACTGTTTGACAACACACCTACTTGATGATTAGTGAGAGATTCTAGGTTTGTACTAGAGAAAAAAGAACAATATTTTCAGAAAGTTTTATTTAAAAACATGCATAAATGTAACAATAGTGATTTTGAGAAGATGATTTGAAAGTACAATAGGTCTACATTACCCAGATAAAATATTGTCACTTGCAAAAATTAAAATATACACAGTACTAAGTCACGGCGGTTTAAATACGTTCACTTCAAATTCATTCAATACGACAATGGTTTCATATTTAAACAAGTTTCACATGTTTAGCATATGGGAAGTCTCATCTTCTTACAATTCCAATAATATTTTGGTCATCCCTTGCCGTAAGAGTTAATCATATCAAAAATCGTTTCAGACAAAATTTTTAAGTAATATTTAGAGGACCACTTTAAACGGATTCGATCCTGAGCCTATTACGTGAGGTATGTTTTTTTGTCTTTGAAATTCCAGTTTTCCATCCCCTGGGCCAGTGGTTGGTGATATCCAAAAACTTTACTTTAAGTTTTAAGTTTAAGTTTTAAGCCCTTATCCAAAAACTAGTAGGAACTTTAAACGAATTCGATATTTTACTTAATAGGAAAGTTATAGCAATATTTTGTTTTTTCGAAAAAGCCCCACGTTTTCACCCCCATGATCCGATTTTGCCCATTAACAAACTTGAACGAGATTTTCGGTGTTCATATTTTATGTATCAATTTGAAAGTGATTGGCACATAATTACAGCAGTTATCATGTCCACAAGAAAGTGAAATATATATACACTCGTATAAATTTATTTATAAACTTTTGAAATGACAGTGGTTTTGGGGTCTGCGGGATGTGAAACACGAAGATATGATACCAATTACAATAAGTGCTTTCTTACGAAATCTACTAAAAACCCCGATAAGTTTTAGTTCTACACGGTTATACAGCAATAATTTAAACAGTCACTTCTAAGCAATAAATACAAAAACAGTAAAATATGTTAAACTATTGTAAATTTTTACTTTTTTCACTTCGATTAAAAACCAAAAAAAATTTGTAGCAAAACCAGGATCACGATGTTAAAACTTGATTACCACTGCAAACGCTCATATTATTAAGCCAGTAGTAATCTATCGAACCTGTGAGCTGCTAACAACTAATTAATTAAGTAAAATATACGTTTATTAATGTATTAAGAGCATAAAATAATAAAAAAACACAATACGTTTTTATTTGCACTCGGTTTTATATAAATTTCTGCAACCAAGGTTTCATTTTTACTTCCTTGTACGGGAAGCCACATCAGACTTCATCTCCTTTTTTTAATTTAAATATATTCATTTATTAATCATTATTAACCTCTGATTGTAAAAAAAATTACGATGAATAATAATTCAATAACAAAAAAAAAAAAAGAAAAGAAAAATATCAGAAGTTATTAATGATATAAAACTTTATGTAATTTTCATTTTAAAAAAATGTACATATGTAATTTAATAGATGTACAAGGAAGTCATATGGTGTTCACATCAGATTTTTTATATCTCATTACAGCAGGGGATATGAAAATACGATTTGGGTAAAAAAGGTAAAAATACCCCCCTCCTAATGGAGAGGGTATTTTGGATTAATAAAACTGATGTAAGAAAATTCAATATCTGTTTATTCAAAAATGTTAAAATCATAAACAAACATCAGTTGGTAACGATAAATAATTCCAACTATAATAAAAATTCACGAGGATTTGGTACGGTGTCAAAATCAAGTACACCTTCTTTGAATATAATGTTTGAATAAATGCAGTGGACTGTTCATTGTAGTTTATATACAAGTTAATTATAGTAATTGATAAATAAATTATTCTGAAATAATTTCTTGTTATTTCCATTAAAACCGTGTTAAAAAATGATGAACAATTGTAGAATTCGTATATTATGAGAAATTAGAAATAAAAATGTCATCGGATTCATTGTCACTTATAAAAACCCAGACTTGTAAAAACCCAGAATGATTTTAATCTCACAATTGACTATATAACAATTTTATACATAACCTTTCACAAGGTTATGTATGCAAATGATAAAAATAAGAAGTCAATCGGTTTGTAATAATTACATCTTTAAATCAATATATCACAAAGCTACAATGATGAAATCGGCTAAATTAATTTAAAATTTTTAACATTAATATCATATTGCATAAATTTAAAGTTACCCAAAATTGATTATTTTTTAAGTGCTTTAGTAATTAAAACCTGAGACAACAGACATACGCACCCAGTTTTCTTTCAAAACTGCTTTCTAACAATTAAGAAAAAAAATTGTTTAATTAATGGAAATATTTTCTCCACCAGTCTTAAATAAAGGTTAACGAGTTGCAAGAATATTCTAGAAATATTTATTCACTTCCCGGATTTCTAGAGGAATTGAATATAAGATAGAAGTCTCAATCCTTAGCAAAATTCTACAATTTATAATTAAAAAAAAATCATTAAAGATCTTACTGTACAATTATTATATTTGTATGCTAAGTTTGAGGAAAGTAACTCTTTCTAAAGTTAGGAAAGTTTAGTTTCTGAACTTTAGACGTTTACTTCCTGAACTAAAAATATTTCTAAAAAATTTCTAAATTTTAAGTATTAAAAATCTTACTAATTCTCGAAAATTATATTGTAAATAGATTTCTTCAAAAGTTTGAGCTTTATTTCAGAAAATTCAATATGTACACGTAGTTTATCCTAAGACTGCATTGAAACTGAAAATAAATTCCTATAATTTGAAACAATAATCGTATCGTCTCTCTCTCTATTTCTCTCTCTCACTCTCTCTCTCTCTCTCAGGCAAAGGTTTTGAAGTTCTACGTTTTTAAAAAAAAATGATTTAGACCAAAAGTATCAGAAGTCTAGATGTGTACAATAAACCTTAAAGTTGCGTGTAAAGGGATTCTCTACGCCTTAAATTTAATTAAGAATTTTAGGGAGAGACACCGATACTAACACTTAATTTTTGTCATAAAAACAAATTACCCCACAAACAACGGTTTTTAGATTTTCTTGATTACATGTATATTTCATATGGTTAAGATTAAAAATAGAGAACAACATAGTACCTATTTATTATTAGTTTCAGAGTAATAAGTTTTCTGATAATTTCATAGTGCAGTAAACAGTTCCGCATCCAATGCCGTGCCTGCGTAATACGGTTGTAACATTTTATTTAAATAGCGGTGATTACTATTCAATTAGTTGCTACAAGCAATCATCTTATAAATTTACTGTTATAATTAACTGAAATAATAGCTTTACAGTAACTAAATAATACAATTGTTAAGAAAAAAGTATAAATATCACAATATTATGTAATGTAGTCAAACATAAATGCATTACACTTTTTGTATATTGTTTAAAAAATCATAATCCTTAAAAAATTTACTTCTTTCACTATCAAATTGAAATTCTTATACATGCTGAAAATATAGTAAAAGTTATTAGATTTATAAAATAATTATTAAAAATACATAAATAAAAAATTGAGTTTAATCTTTTTTTTTTTTTTTTTATTATAACAGCAAATTTACAATCTGTTCATCAAGATAAATGAACAATAAGTAAATAAGATGTATTTGAACTAATATTAAGTTGCACAGACCCAGCGGCTTGTGACTTCATAATGAAATAGAAGAGCACTCCGTACGGCCAGACCATAAAGTCACCTAATTGAAACGATAAGGCAAACCAAGAATATTGTTCCTCAGCAATCTTGAAAAATCACTGAACGTGTTACCTAATAAATTGACCGCCAAATAATTTTGGTGCCGATCTAGACGATTTTGATACTGTAGGCTGATCAGAGAGATTTCCTGCCGAACGGTTTGCAACTTATGATTATATGTAAAGCTATTACTTGTGTACCAGGGTATGTTGAGCATTTTTTGAAGTGTTTTTGTTTGGTAGCGTTCAAGTATGTTAATACTGGAGTTGCACGCTCTACCCCACAATTCAAGCCCGTTGAAGTCCAAACTGGCTTCAAAACGGATTTATAAATCAATAATTTACTTTCTGCTGAAAGCCGAGATCTATATCCTATCAGCCAATACATGTGTTTAAACTTGAGATCCAACTGTTTCCGCTTAGAAATGATATGTTTCGCCCAAGTAAGTCGTCGATCAAGATGAAAACCCAAATATTTACAGTCTTTAAATCTCGGAATCGGAACATTGAAGATAGAAAGTGGAGGACAGTGTTCCTTACGACGTGATGTAATTTGTTTTTGTTTCGTTTATTTTTATTTTTCAACATGTAAGCCATGATTCGAGGAGAGTGATATAATCTTGAATAAAACGGGATGCAGTAGGCGACTCACCGGGTTGGTCTAGTGGTGAACGCGTCTTCCCAAATCAGCTGATTTGGAAGGCGAGAGTTCCAGCGTTCAATTCCTAGTAAAGCCAGTTATTTTTACACGGATTTGAATACTAGATCGTGGATACCGGTGTTCTTTGGTGGTGGTTAGGTTTTCAATTAACCACACATCTCAGGAATGGTCGAACTGAGAATGTACAAGACTACACATCATTTACACTCATACATATCATCCTCATTCATCCTCTGAAGTATTATCTAAACGGTAGTTACCGGAAGCTAAACAGGAAAAGAAAGGGATGCAGTAGTCGGATTTTCGTGGACAACAAGAATTGCAGTATCGTCAGTAAACGTTGTAACTTTGGTATCTGCCACAATTAGCAAGTCATCCGTAAATAGAACATACAAGATGGATCGGAGAATCTTTCTTGAAGTACCCCTGATCGTAAAAGGAACAAATCCATCAAAATCTCTCCATGTTTAACTTAAAAGCACCTATATTCTTGTTAATAGTTTAGTACCACATAGAAAACATGAAGTAAAATCTTTTTCACTTTATAGAGCAACCCTACATGCCAAACCTTGTCAAAAGCCTGACTGACATCGAGGAAAACCGCTGAACAGTACTAAACCTCGTTCAGAGCATGATTTATAACGTTAACAATCCTGTTTGCCTGCTCCACAGGAGCATGTTGCCTCTTAAACTTAAATTGGCGCGTAATCGGCAAGGACATTTGGAAAGGAAAGCCAAATAATCGGAGATTTCTCTGATCTTCTCCGGATCTGTCTCGATATCATTGGGCTGGAATACGTCGGAAAAGTTTTGAGCAATAAGGTTACCTTCTTCTGAAAACTTCTCCCCCACGTTCCGTCAATGTTACGGATAGGAGGAATAGATTGCAGGGGTTTCTTGAACGACTTCCCAGCTTTCCATAAAGTGTATCCAGCAGCAGCCTGCCCATGAGAGATATTCTCAATGTAAAATTAAAACGAAGCGTTCTTAAAGATTAACGAGTTTCTGCTGTAATTTGAATTACGGAGTTGTAAAAAGATGATTCGCCAATAACAGAATTTAACCAAATTCAGTTACTGGCGAATCATCAAGTTTAATTCAGTTGTCTTTTTAGATTCTCTGCACAATAGGTAATTTGACAATTCAAGCATAGGAATTTGACAATTCAAGCATTACTGATAAAAGAAGGTTACCGAGAAGACAGTGTCATGAGCTGTTAAAAGTTTATATATAAAAAATATTTTAGTTCCGTAATTAGAAATTCTATATTTCATAAGTTTCCAGATAAAAAGAGCAATTTTGAAAGATTAATTTCTAATGAATTATTAAACTGAATAAGGTAACCAATAAAAATCTAAACATCAGAAGAAGGGATGGTCCATACAAATTTAATAATTAAAAATAAAGAATGAATTAAGCCCTATTTGTAATATAACTTAATATTATTAAATTTTCTATATATCATTAAATATTTATGAATTGTTAAATAAAAATGCAAAACAGGTAATGAAGCAAAAATTCTCCAATTATACAATTAATAAACGTGTACGCGTGTGCGTACATGTACATGCATAATTATGTTCCTATTAATGTGCCGCTAATTAATTGTAGGAAAACTAATCTACGCGTAAAATAATAACTATTAATTATTGTAATATTTTCTATATTTCTATGAAAACGCAGTGATACAATGAATTAAGTCGATATTCACCAACATTTACTGCAATAAATGTATTTTTATGTAAAAATACATATTCTATACAGTACTACAGAAATTAATTACTGTTTAGAAATTTACGAGAAAAATAATCTTATATGTATACTGAAAAGGTAAAGAGTTTTCCTGCATGAAGCTGGGTCATCTCGCATTATAAATTAGCGGTCAGGACAATTAGGCGTTTTGCTTGATGGATAGAGCGTAGCCAATGGATGTGCATACATCGGTCGGTCACTAGCTCCTCTCCAACCTTCCTCCCTACCAGTAGCCAATGTGACGTCATTCTATCCCTACCTTCATTAAGGAAACAACACATTACCCTCCCCACACTCTCCCCCTCGCCATATTACTATTGTCTTCCCAATTAAATGTTCAAAAAGACTATATTTATGTCACGGTTTATGATTTTCTTTTGAATTTTGCATCTAAATTTTGTAGCATCGCCATTATATACCGCGTAATTTCATTGTGAAACAAGATTTAATTTTAAACTCTCTTCTATTCTCAAAATAATAATCCCATTTTAACAGTTTTATCATACAAATATTATAACTTTCATAAAGCTAAGTAATTTCGGCTAAATGAAGAATATATTTTTAAAAACTTGAATTTATCTTAGTTATATGTAACTAAAATTTCAAAATAAATAAAATCTAAAAAGTAATAAATTATCTGGAGAATAATATATCGTGTTAGGGCAGAACATCGGAATAAAAATAAAATTTTTGATACTAACAAAACTTAGAATTATTTATTAAGTGTTCAGACTGTTACGGGGATGCGAAGTATAAATAAATATTTTTAAATAAAAGGTATCACGAATAAGTACGGGATAGTTTCCACACTAAAATGTGAAACAAGAGTCGCGTAAAAAATCAACATTATTACCAACAGCTAAACGAGTATTGAAGATTTCACATAAAATTTAACTTAGATAGCCACCTTGACTGTTAAGCGATTATCATCACTAGATTCTGAAAGAAATACTATAAATAATAAAACAAGTAAATGAATAAACAAGAGAAGAAAAAATATTAACAGCAGAAAATTTTAAATTACAAATAAACAGTACTTACGAAACACTGCATGTATTTAAAAATTATTACTAATCTGTCAATTAATAATATTTATTGTTATTTCTTATTTTTTCATTTATGTGCTTATATTTCCCTGTTGATGATGATTGTTTAATTATCAATTTATTTCGACAATTCATCCATACATTTTTATTTATAAAAACATCTACATCTTTAATTGTTTTGCTTCTCTCTTAAAAAAAATTCGAAATATTGTTTTAAAGCATTTACCGTGATTATCTATTTCATTTACCGTGATCTATTTCAAATTTTCATTTTTTATTTTACATTTTTATATCATATTAAATCTTAAAGTTTATTAATTAAAAAAAAAAAAAAACTAGTTTTAAAATGTAATTTAAATTACTTTTATAAATACTTTCACGACTATTTTAAAATGATATAAATATTGTACATATTATGATAAAAATTAAGAATGCTGGATGCAATTCTAAGAATGGTATATTATAAGACTAACTTCTCTTTCGAGTTAAATTGCCTATAACCGATAATTATTTTGATTGTGACGTCTAACATAGAAAATTTAGAAAAAATTAATTATCAGAAAAGCAAGTTATTAAAATATATACTATTGAACGATTATAACACATTGGAAAATTCCTTAAAAACTGTTGGGAAAACTGGACAAAAATCTACTTTCTTGTTTTCTTCAGCATTTACTCTTTCAGGACTGTTTCTGCAGATTTCCTTCTTCCATATATAGTGTTCTGTAACAACATTCTACATAAAATTTCCTAGCTAAGGTCTTGCAGTTGACACAAATCATTCTTCTTTTGGGACTCGATCGAATAATTTTTGATTAAATTAAAAAAACCAAGAAAACCAGAAACAAATCTTTTTTAAAAAAAGTCTTCAAATAGATTTCATTATTACAACTTTTTATAACGGCCATTGTAATTTTTGCCGAATTAAATCTTATTAAAGCATGTATAATATGAACAAATTTATTAGGAAATTTTATAAATTTTTATTTACGGTATCAGAAACTGGAAATAAAAACGTTGAATATTTATTAAAGTTATTGTAAGAAAAAAGTTAATAATTAATTTTATATGAAAGCGTATAAGTAATTAAAAAGACTAATTTATTTATCTTATAAGGAAGTACAATATTTGCCCGGTAAAAAGAAGTAGAGTGTATCTCATATCAAAGTCATAGTACCGAGTGAAGAAACCGTATCGACTGAGCTTCACACCTTCAGATAAATGAATATTAAAACTCATATAGTACAGATTCATCTATGTGTGGGTATATATAAATTAAACACACAAACAAACATATACATGCACAACAACGAGCGCATCATACAATAATTATTCTTAATGCTCATAGGGGGTTGCGTGCAACGTTGGTGAAATCTTCGTATGCTA
This sequence comes from Lycorma delicatula, assembly GCF_047948215.1. Taxonomy (NCBI): domain Eukaryota; kingdom Metazoa; phylum Arthropoda; class Insecta; order Hemiptera; family Fulgoridae; genus Lycorma; species Lycorma delicatula. The sequence continues at coordinate 122,610,391 of NC_134457.1, forward strand.
CATCTAACACAGGATTTTCTCCACTCGAACTTTTTCTCTTCTTATTACTGTTTCTTCTTCTAGAGCTTTATTTGTAAAACAAGATCTATCTTGTTATGGTTACATAGCATGAAACAAATAATTACAATATGTAACTGTTCTTTTTTTTCAGTTAAATCTATATAACTGTTCCGTTTTAAGGGGAAATATAAAGACCTTGGTCAACATAAAATCGAAGAAACATACTTTTGAAATACAATATAAATATTATATACTGAACGAGTAAAACAAACTTTAGAAGATAGTAATAAACTTAACCGGCAAACGTAGTCTATAATTGAGAACAGTTTTACAATATTTACTTCTTCAACTTTTTTTTTTCAGAGCACTAATAATATTCTAGCAATTTTAATATTACAAAATATGTAGGTACATTCCCTAACACTTAATTTTATTTATTTTTATATGAAATTGCAACAAACGCATGAATTTAATATTGCCTGCATACAAATTTAAAACTGTACAAGTAAATATACGTAATAAATAGATTTTACTTCTCTGTACTAATCTTTAAGTTATAAGATTGTATACATAAGTGTGTGTGTGTGTATGTGTGTACGCGCGCGTATCCATCAATGACTAGAATAAATAATAATTATTTCAGACTAATTTTAAAATTCTATTGAAAAACTATTGAAAATTAAAAAGGAGATGATAATCTTAAAAAGATTAAAAAACAAGTAGAATTATTAAGCGACTTAAAAATATTTAACTAATTGGACTAATTTCAATAATTCTTTGTTCATTTTTTGAAGGAAGTTCTAGTGTTTTCATAATAAATTTCTTTCAGATAACTTTAAAAAATATTTTTTAAATGAGAAGGTATATAGTCCTTACATAAAAATGTATACATACACACACACACACACACACACACACACACACACACACATATATATATATATATATATATATACACAAACACATACACATACATATAAAATTCTTGTGCAACATGTGACATTGCTACTGTAATGTGACAATATGACGTAGATCGTCATATTGTCTGCATGACGAATTGAAATTTTTGTTGGTCGTTACAACTAGAACTGTATTTTGTAACGTAACATAACTGATGTCATTCTGATATTTAAATTACTTTCTTCAAAAAATTCGAGTTATTTGTTGAAAAATTTAATAAAAAACAATGAATTTTTCTACTTTACAAAGGCTACTGTTCATTCTCAGTAAGTTTTTTCAAATCGCTCCTGCATATGTTTCTTCCTTTTACCAACTTGTCTCGCCTTTGTATGTTTTTTAAGTTTTCTTTCTACAAGAAGTATTTTTGTGGCCAATCTGAATGTTTAATAAAAGTTTTTCAATAATTTACATTAATGTTACCGGTTGCCCGCTTAAATCTTCCAAATATGATTTAGATATCTCTTTTTACTTGTACAATAATCATTTAGAAATTATTAATATTTTTTAAGAGAACTGTGAATGTACATCAACTAATAATGGTATCGGTAAAAAATTTACCTTTAAAATTCTCTAATAGAAGAAATTCATTTTTTTGGGGTATTTTATATTTCCAGTACAGGATCTGATTTGATAGGAAAAATCTGAATCTTTTTAAGGAGAGAGAATGGTATAGAAGAATCATAGTGTTACAGATGAGTAAACTCGCTGCTGTTAAAATTTAATCTATTACCTAAAAAAATTTACAAATAAAGAAAAAAAAAGAAATTTATCTAAACACATACTATCTCTCTTAAGTTGTATTTAATGTTACTTTATAATGAATTACTCTACGTTACTCCGAGCACGTAACTTGTTATGGAGCCTTCAATGACAAAAAAAAAACAAAATTTGTACGAAAATTGTTTCATACCTTATTTGCCCACAACATTCAGAAAAAAGTAGTTTAAAATTTTATTTAATTCAATTTTTATAGCTTGAAATATACTATTAAGATACACCCTCGGCTAGTAACTCATTGAAAACAAAAACAGTTTTTCTAATGAAACCTGGGGATTCCCAGTTTGAAATGAAAAAAAGTTAACTTATTTCACACATCTCTTGGTTAAAACCTATTCAGGGAGTGTAAATTACAAAAAGTGACATGTAAAAGGGAACGGTTTAATGTATTATCTTAGTTTTTTGAAGACATAATAGACAGCTAAGTTTTCAATTTGCAATTTCTGGTTAAAATAAGTTCATTCAAGAAATCTCGTTTAAACAGATTTTGCTGTTCATGTATAAAATTCTTGTACAAACTGGTAGAAATTGAGATATTTAATATGTTAATGTGGAAAACTGAAACTATAGACTTTTACTGAAGTTTATCCTATTTTAAAAATGGAGTACCAGCATCAAATTCAGTGTATTCTATAAATCTCATTTGCGAAAAACATTTTGATATCACTTACAGAAAGTGATTGAATCAACGACTTAAAATGTAATAAGTTTTCAAAAAAGTCTACATACAATATACTGAATTATAATCTTAAAGCTCATCTAATAATAGTTATCTGAATAAATTTACAATTAAACTTAAAGTCCATTTATTATAATGGAAAAAAAATTATTCACATCCACCTGCAGTTTCTAACCTTTAAGTAATCGCTGGTACATACAAACAATCTTCAGATTTATTTTAAAGATAATTTTTTAGCTAGTAAGTAAATATTAATCGAAAATACTGATGTATCTACTAGTTACGAGTATTCAGTAAAGTGAATAAAAAGTTAGTAACAAGTGTTGTTAGTTGCTACTAATTTATTAATTTCAGTTATTTGAAAATGACGTCTTCATCAGACGAAAAGGTACTGTAATAGATAAAAGGCAGGTAGGGACTTGTTTGTAAATTTATTATCTGAAAATAAAATAGTATTTGAAAAGTTTAAGTTACCGGGAGTTATATCGTCAAAGAGACAAGGCTTAGAAATAATCATGGATTTGTACTCAAATGCATTTGGGAAACTGGAAACAACTATACAGTTAGAAATGTTAAATAATATGAAATGTGCCATAAAGAAGAAAATCGGAAATAAAACGAATGAAACTCCGGTGTTCAGTAAAGTGCGGGAATGTTTGTCAGCCATTTGGATGAATGAACACCATCACGTGTTACATTTTTCTGACAATGAATCAGTTGTTAAAAAATTGATGTTCTCATTTTCAAAACGTAGTAATTCCTTCTTATCTATGTTCTTTCGTTCGCCTTATACTTTCCTATTGCATATATTAAAGAACATGCTGTGGCTGGTACTAATAAAAAAACAAACATGCCTTCTGTGACACTTAAAAAATCTAATTACATAAAATCATGTAAGTTGTTTTTATTCACTATTTTTTTTAGGTAGATGTCATAAGAAAGCTACCTATGTTGATGGGTACATGATTCGACCGGAAAATTTCAACATATTTTCGCGTTTTAGATTCCCCAGATCCCAAAACCACTGTCAGTTCAAAAGTTTATATATATAAACATGTCGTCTTTCCGTCTCTTGCTCGATTTTTCAGTTGTGGAGCTGAAGTCATGACTTTATGAAAACATAACTATGAGCCAGATTTTACAATGATGCTTAGAAGCATTTACTTCGAAATGTAAAGATATTACATTTATCAATAGCAATTGATAAAATGGGGTGAGTAAAAAGATCTAAAATTACATACTAGTAACTAGTCTAATTTAGTATCATCCGGGAAAACTTTAGTAACAACTATTACTTAAGTAACTATTTAGTAACAACTGCCTAATAACTACTTAGTTGCCTTTATATTTAGTTATTACATTTTCCATGAATCACAATCATGTGAGAACACCGACATATTCTAACATGTTATGACACTTTCGTTTGGTTGCTACTGGACGTGAAGTAAACTTAATTTCGTTTCACTTGTACCGGTCATCTTTCAGTAAAGAATTGTCGCAATCTAATATTTTACAGTTATTTGAAAATGACGTCTTCATCAGACGAAAAGGTACTGTAATAGATAAAAGGCAGGTAGGGACTTGTTTGTAAATTTATTATCTGAAAATAAAATAGTATTTGAAAAGTTTAAGTTACCGGGAGTTATATCGTCAAAGAGACAAGGCTTAGAAATAATCATGGATTTGTACTCAAATGCATTTGGGAAACTGGAAACAACTATACAGTTAGAAATGTTAAATAATATGAAATGTGCCATAAAGAAGAAAATCGGAAATAAAACGAATGAAACTCCGGTGTTCAGTAAAGTGCGGGAATGTTTGTCAGCCATTTGGATGAATGAACACCATCACGTGTTACATTTTTCTGACAATGAATCAGTTGTTAAAAAATTGATGTTCTCATTTTCAAAACGTAGTAATTCCTTCTTATCTATGTTCTTTCGTTCGCCTTATACTTTCCTATTGCATATATTAAAGAACATGCTGTGGCTGGTACTAATAAAAAAACAAACATGCCTTCTGTGACACTTAAAAAATCTAATTACATAAAATCATGTAAGTTGTTTTTATTCACTATTTTTTTTAGGTAGATGTCATAAGAAAGCTACCTATGTTGATGGGTACATGATTCGACCGGAAAATTTCAACATATTTTCGCGTTTTAGATTCCCCAGATCCCAAAACCACTGTCAGTTCAAAAGTTTATATATATAAACATGTCGTCTTTCCGTCTCTTGCTCGATTTTTCAGTTGTGGAGCTGAAGTCATGACTTTATGAAAACATAACTATGAGCCAGATTTTACAATGATGCTTAGAAGCATTTACTTCGAAATGTAAAGATATTCACAAGGAAAAGTTGTATGGTTATTAGACACTACTATTTATTAATAGTGTTTATGAGTGACATTTCTTCGAATGTATTTTATGATGAAAAAAGCAAAATTATTAATTAATTATAAATATTAATAATAATTATTATTAATTACCGATGTCATTAAACCGATTAACACTATCTCATCTAAGTTCATTCTGTTTTCTGTGACCGATAGTTGTAACATGATTTGAATATAATTTTTATTAACTATGTTAGTAATTCTCGTTCTCCATAACTTTTAAAATTCTGTGTCAGTCTTCCTGACGTACAGAGCAACACAAACACCTCTGTAAAACGAACTATATTCTCCGTTTATTGAAATTCGATGTAACGAAGCGTCTAGTGAGTACGTTTATTTCTATATATACTTACCTTCTGAGTGTGTGTACATTATACGAAGTTTAGAGAGAGGATGTTCGCTCACCAGCGTTTGTGCGCTCATAGCCTGATGCGTGTGATGTTTCATGTCTGGAGACCTCACGAACGAATAATGTTTAAACTGGCATTAAAAGACTGCTTGGCAAACTTTAGACCGAGATTGTAAGTTAGAGTCAATATTTCAAAGCTATAAATCAGTCAGCAGCGGCGAATTAAAGTGAAAAAGCTAAGGCCTGCCCTGCGGCTTATCGGCTAGTGAAAGTTGGAATGCATCGTATATCACGAACGTAGATTATTCTCGTCGCTAGCTACCAACCATTGTCCGCTGGTTCGTCCTTCCTTGCACTAGTCGTACTCGACTGTATATAGCGGAATAAATTTTATTAATGTTAACACAAAATGCGGAGTTACTTTATTAAATATAAAATATGCATTATAATAAGAAAGGTTAATTCAGTTAATCAGTTTTAAAGCAATGAATGCTACCAAATTTATGTAAATATCTAATACTTTTGTTACTGCTGACACTTAATTTTTTGTAATTAAAAACATTATACAGACAAATACGATCACTATAAGTAATAATGATTATTTTCAAACTCGCCTTAGTTTGTATAAGTTGGAAATAAATAACCAGATATAGTTAGAAACTTCAGTTTGTCTAGCACCAGATGGCATCATACATATAGTGAAGATTTGTGTAAAAGTTGAGTATACTATAAAAAGAATGATGGTGTCAGAAGAAATTTCTTTAGGGTAGTGATTAAGGAAGGGCAAGGGAAGGGTCTTCGGGTAGAAAATCCTGAATGAAAAATCTGAAAGCTTGAAAGAAGCAAGGTAGTCTGGTAGCAATAGATAAAATGGTAGCAAGGTAGTCTGCTAGCAATCAGTCTGGTAGTATAAAGGTAGTCATCTGAGCAACCTAGTCATCTGACGACCGAGTTTAACTGATAATCCGCACTACTCGATTTTCAGATCCAGATAAATGGCCAAGAAAACACAAAATCCTTAAGAAAAATCAATTATGATTTACTATCGAATTCCTACACACCTTCCATTACTATTCTTCTTTTGATCAGACCTTCGGGTAGAATAGAAAGAGGGCGATAGATGAAGTAATGAAAGATTGGGAACAGATCTGTGATTTTTATGTTCGAGCTTAGATTAAGAGCATCTATTTTCCTATAACTTTATAGATACAAACAATGCTTTCTTACTACGATCACCCAGATGTTGTTTATATGCAAAGAAATTAATTTTATTATTACTTTTACCGAAAATACTTCAAATTATACTGCCAGTATTTTTTACTGATATATCTACTTTCTTAAAGAGATCAATTATGGTTAGCTAATTGTTAAATCCAGCTCAACAGAAAATTACATAATACAGTTTTCTAAAAAATCTTTTGGTTATTCCGATTAATTAAATGATATATAACAATTGTTTACGGTTTTACATTTTTTTTTTTTTTAACAAAAATTGCTTAACCCTAACTAACATTAAACAAATAACACTAAGTTTATCAGCAAAATCTTGTCCCAACGAAGCCTATAAAGTGAATGAAAGATTACAAACATTCAAAAATTAATCATCAGAGCGCAATATCTAACAAAGTTTTTAAAAACGTTAGTAAATGATATGTTAATCGAATTTGTCCAGGTATCCAAAATAATAAGCGATAATTTATGATAGCTCATTAATAGTAAGGTCATTTACATTCATTAGCCCTGAGGTAGAATAAACAATAATAGTAGCGAATCAATAGATTAATTTCGTTAACTTTTACAAACAAATCATATACAGAGTGTTTATAAAATGGTAGGCTGGCTACACATTTTCGGATTCTACTTGTAAAACTGAAAAAAAAATAATATCCTTAGGAAAAATGGCAATTTCTCCTTCGTTTTAAAATTTTGATAAAATTAATATTTATGAAGATATAACGGATTTAAAAATAAAAATGGCCGCTATTTTGTAATTTGCAAAGGTATTTAAGTCCTGATTTTTTCTAATTTTAAAACTTTATTACCAAGACCAAATTACCAAATATTAATGTGATTCGTCTATCTGAACTTGAGATATAAATTTTTATACAAAAATAACAAAATGGCGGATAGTGGAAGAACGAAGGAGAAAGTGCCATTTTTCCTAAGGATATTTTTTGTTTAGTTTTATAATTAGAATCTGAAAAAGTATAGCCAGCTTACTATTTTAGAAATACTTGTGCTTATACACTGTATATTAAGGAAAGTGCAGGTTTTTTAACTCAGATAAAATGACATTGAATTCTTCCACAATATTTCTGGATTACATCCCGCAAACGGAAAACTACCATAAAAAATATCACTTTTGTTGCATGGGACAAAAATTTGCAGTCAAGTACAATGATATCAGTGAATTTTATTTGTGGTAAGTTATCCAACTTACCACAAATCTCGAAAAATTGAATTTTAACGTAATATTAACTAAAGAAATTATAATAAATTCAGGTAAATCAGATGATTTTTAGCCTTCCAAAAATGAAAATTATTTCTTACGTTCCTCTCTTTTATGGCTTCTTATTTCCCGTTTTCTTCTATAGTAAACATTAAGATAAACTAACTTGTTAACCAATGGCCTGTTTGGACAGGAAAAGAATAAGCGTTGAATGAAAAGGATAACAGGAAATGGTGGAAATGATAACAATTTATTCTTCATTAGTATGGAGAGTTACCGGGCTTTATTATAGGCGGAAGGTCACCTTTTTGTTTCAATCTAGCCTCCTCTCTTATTTCCTCTCCTTTTATACCATTGTGTTTTTTAAAAAAAAATAATTACATTTTTCATTAACAACCCATGTTATTTTTTTCTTTCATTTATTATATATTTATAAAGATTTATCACTGCATCAAAACAATAGCCAACTAAGAAGCCAACTTTTGAAGTAACAAAAAAAACACATGAAGGCTAAAATATTAAAATAACAGATATGTAATCTTATAAAAACCTCTTATATTCATACATACTCAATAATTCAAACATTATGTATTTATGTGTGTGTGTGTGTGTGTGTGTGAGCACACACACACACACAAAATCAACAATATGTATTACGTTTGGATTAAATAAAATTAATTGAACAAAATTACCAATTACTTCAGTAATAAATTCATATGTGGCATAGAAATTCTCAGTATTCCATTAAAGACAACCACCAAGAATTATATTTCATCCGTAACTGATTGTTCAGTTTATTTAAATTTGCTTTTTTAATTTTATAAGCAGATGTTTATTAAAAAAAAATTGTTTATTTTATATTTTACATATTTAATTACTTGTAACACGTTTAATTATCAAATTACTTGATTAAAATTTTGTCTCAGTAGTAGCAAAAAGAAGCTACCTCTATTAATTATTAATTTTTTTTTAAAGAAACTAAAATATAAAAAATAACAACAATAATTGTACTAAATATAATATCAAGAATTAATATTTTATATCTGATTAGTTACTTTTTTTTAGGAGTTGATTAGCTACTGATTATTACACTGACAACTAAAATAATCATTTTCATTTACAAAATTGAAACAACAGGGAGTAAATAATATGAGTATATTAAATAAATGAATAAAAAATTAAATATGACAATTAAACATGTCGTTTTATTTTGATTCTACCGAGTACAGGATAAATTTTACAAATTTTAGAAAAAATAAATAAACGCATACGACAGTGTCTAATGCTAAACTACCCTCATAGCGTTTGCTGAAGTAAAATTGACAGTGATCACTTAAAACTCTACCACCAAGTTTCCTTTTTTTTGTAGCCATTATTTGTTTAGAAAATTGGAATAAACATTACTATTTTTGATAAAGGATTGATTATTCTATCTCGGAATCTAGTAAAATAGTCCACAATTTGTAGCCAAGAAATCGGCGTAAGGTGAGGAAGTATCTAACAAATAGAATAAAAAATAAACTTCTTACGTACAGTAAAAATGAAGGAAAAGAATAATTAGGGAATTAAGGTACGAAATAATCTCCATTTGAGGGTCTGGTTGTACTCTTTGTTAAGTCTGATATATCCACATTCAAAAAAATTCGAGGGTTGGTGAACTACCTTAAAAACAGCAGTTTAATCTCTTGAAAAAAATAATTTTTGTTGTATTTTATGTTTCTAATATAAATTGCAAAAAAAGTAATGAGTACGCTGAACGATACAAAACAGTTGATCAATAATGTACTACTTACATCTCTTGGATAAAAATGATTTGTAGAGGGATTACGATTGGAATTTTACATGCTACCGGTAAGGGCATGGAACTATTCTAGATGGTGTTGTTTTGTCTTGTGATGAATGTATTCTAAATATGCCAGACTTTGTTATATTAATATACTCTTGGTCTGATTTGATGGACGACTGCCCGTGGATCGAGCTCTGTTTCCTATCTGGTGTTCACATCGGGTATTGAGAAAAGGAATATAAAAATTCTTACAAATACAATTTATTTAGTCTAAAATAAGTAGATAGATTATTATGTATAAAATAAGTTAAATATAAATCGAAAAATACAATTCTGATTTTACTATAAACGTTATAACAGCTAATAAAAATTAATACAAAATTAAAAAGTGATTATATTAAAACAAAAACAAAATCAATAAAGTAATTAACTTTTACACTAATTACTTGCTTCTAATATTTAGCAAAGAAAACCGGCTCACACATCTATCAATGAATTGTCACCTTCTCCCCAGTTCTTAACGAACTTATCCAACAACTTCCTGCATTTAACTGCAGACAATAACACTGTCCCAAAACGGAATTCTCTACTGAAGCACTCTTCAGTCGTACGCTCGATTGTTACCGTACTACACGCACTTCAAATACCCTCGCACACTGTCCTCGCATGTATCGCACACTGAACTAAACTTTGGTACTCGGCAGAATTTACACCACCGGGCCTAGGTATTGACCTGTAGTAACAGCAGCCAACCTACCCATTGATTCGTTCAAGCGTAGTGACGAGTAGTCTTAGTTTTTGTTTCTTCAGAATTTTTCAAACTGTTGATCGATTTCCGTTCTTTATTTTCTCTCTTTTTCTTATTCTAGACTCTATTATTGGAGGCATCTGACCCTTTACAATACAAATCTAAAAGGTCTGAAACTTTTTCTGTTCTAGATAAGTGAAATGTCACCTTGAAATGAATTTCATATCGCGCCTTATTATGCAAGAAAAATTTATCAGGAAATGTTGTTTAAGAAGACAAACTTTCTGGATAAAAAACCCGCGCCATTCAACCGGTTCACTAGTTTTTGTGCATCAAAACGTTTCCGTTGTTGCCATGAAAGCTAACGTTAGCTGAAAGAATACGCCATACAAAGAATTGTGAAATTGATGAGCTATTTTAATAAACTGGATAAAAGAAAGAGAAACTGTTTCATATGTGTAAATTGTATACAGAGGAATGAAGATTTCCCAGCCATATTTCTGGTTATAATAATAGAATCCGGCTTTGTTTAGCGATGTTATTCCAAACCGAAGCCAAACAAAGTCGTTTTCCCCAAAGGAAGCAGGGATGTGTAAAAACGATTTGTTTAATCAACTTAAATAAAAATAAAAAAGTGAGTAAGTATCATTAATACTGAAGTTTTATGTAGGACTTAAACACAATCCCTAAAAAGATAATATTTATGTATATTTTTTTAAATTTAAATTCATTTCATACTTTGCACGTATGTATTCATTGAGGAGATATAATAGTATATAATATAAGCCATTAAATATAGATATAACATTATGCAAATAATCCTGAAATCTTCAAATTCATTTAAACTGGCAAAAAGAGAGTTAAACCTACAAACAGGTCGAATATAAATGAAACGCAACTTAGTCGTTTACCACTTAATTTGTGACCAAATAATAATGTACAAAAAAGAAACTGTTTTTAAACCCTTAGCGAATATCAACGAAAACGTAAACAATAGCTATAATAGTTGAATAAGCTATTTTATAGTATATGTAAAATGTATTTTTTATTTTAACTCAGAAATAAACCATCTTTTCCATATAATACCTAAAACGATTCTTAAAATTAAGAAGATTTTAGCATTTTAGCATCCGTCTATTTGTAGAACTCCTGGTATGAGTTATTAGTTGATAACAATATTAAAGATTTCGTTCTGAAAATTTATTAAAAAAATATTATTAAGTGCATTTAATTTTATATTAACAATATTAAAATATTAGACGTTGATGTCATGAACGATTTGTTGATAACTTAATCTTCTTATCTGAGGATTTATATACATAAATTAATAAGCATTTAAACAAAAAATGAACGAAAAGTCTTTCATTTAGTTTCTAATAAAAATATAAAAACTAGAATTAACTTGAATACTCCTTTGAGATAGTTGGTTTCCGTTAATTGTTGATAACTAATTTACAGCCCTCTTCTGAGATGTAATATTTTATTACACATACGAGTAATATTATTCTTTATATACTTTACTATTATACTTTATTCATAATTTAAATTTATTACTTCCTGTTGTCATGAATAAAACATAAATGTATTATTTATTTGCCTAAAATAGTATTTTAATTATTATCAAACAACCAAGGATAGAAATATTTTAAAATTAGAGCGATTACGGATGTTCTTGTAGTGAATTTAGTTATTATTTGCAAAGATAAGTTTAGTCTTATCCTTTCAGTTTGTTCATGTAACTTTTTATATTTTTTACTTCCTTGTACGAAGTAAAGGAAGTATTATAAACCCCAAAAATTTCGATTTTCAGATTTCAACGGAAATATCCATTTTGACTAGTTTCGTACATATGTGCGTACGTATCTCGCATAACTCATAACCGATTAGCCGTAGGTTGTTGAAGTTTTGGATTTTGGACTGCTGTAACATCTAGTTGTGTACCTCCCCTTTTGATTGCAATCGACTCGACCAAAAATGTGGAAAAAAGCCCAAAATCCAACAAAATTTGGATTTTGGACTTTTTCTTAACTGCAGTAACAAACCCTCACTGAGAGCTTTTCAACGGTATATCAAAAGTGGTACTTATTTCATTAGTTCCAGAGTGATAACCAGATAAAATTTTAATTAATGAAATATTTAGATTTTACAAGGGGAAAGCACACCGGTTCGAATGCGACTTCATTAACGTTTTTTTTTTTAAATTTAACTATATTGATTTATTAATAATTATGAACCTCTGATTGTAAAAAAAAATTACAAAAATAATAATTCAATAAAAACAATATACGAAAAAATTCAGAAGTTATTAGTGAAATAAAATTTTATATACTTTTAAAAATGTGTATATGTAATTTAATAACCTACAAGGAAGTAATGTGGTGTCCAAATAAGATTTTTTATTTTATATGTGTTTTTATCTTATTGGAAAAATGTAATAAAAATAATATTTAATAAATATTAAACAATTTTAATTAAAACCCTATCTGTGTTGTAATCTCAAAAACAGTTGTCGATCTGCTATTGAATACCTAATCTTTGGAGTTTAGTATCAATTACGGATAATTTGTACATTTCTCAGAACAGTTAAAAAATAATACCAAAAAATATACACAATTTTTTTTAATAACTTATAAAAGAAAGAATAAAATAATATCGTTAATATTTTTAACAATAGATTAAGATATAATTAAGTTTAATCTTCATTTTCAACAAACTATATATAATAATTTACATAATTTTATATAATTTTCAATAGTCTATATAAATCGGGATAATAAAAAATAAAAATGAGAAAAAAGTACGATAAGTAGGCACGTACAATAAATTTCTGGATACCATCACTGTCATCCGAATCTAGTATCCGTGAAAAAACTGCGGCTTGAGCGGTAAATAACATCATGAAAACAAAGAGCAATTTCCCAAAAGATAAATTCGTAAAAGTAATGCACGAACATTGTTAACTTGGATAGCGAAATGAAGTTCTAGAACGTACTGGATGTGTTATCGTAAAAACAAGGATAACGTTGAGTACTTTGACGGTATCGGAAACTTGATACCGCCGTCGGAGCAGATCAGATATTTAAAATTTCCAACAAAACACCTCTAAATATTTTGTGTAACTACGAGCGCAAAAATAAATTAGATTTATTTAACTGCGAACACTTGTGCTTAAAGTTTATCTTGGAAAAATAATGTTTTGTATATCGGGAAAGACTTCGTCGTTTAGTACCGACTTTTTTCCTCTCATTAAACTTGAAGAAAGTGAATGCGAATGAGTTTTTCATTACCTATAATAATATATCTAATTTCGAGAAAGAAAAAAGATTATGTTTTACTATGGTGTCGGCAAGAGTATCGAATTATCCGAAGGCATATCCGAAATCGAAGACATGACGTTGAAATTTTAAATGACCAATTAATTGTGCGATGATAATGATGTGAAAACTAGACGCAAGAAGAGTTTTTACTCCCGAATTTATTAAAAATAAAAATAAAAAGAATTACACCAGGTTAATATCTGGTCGTGTCATTATACCGGCTTATAATGACAAGACTAAAATGTATTCATAACCACATGTATTAATCTTCTGTACCTATAAAACAAGATCTCCAGACTGATTGATAACACAAGCTTGTGATGGTTGTATTTTTTAGTTTTTGATAATTGATTCGTATGTATTTTTTAGCGCTGAATCCGAAAATAATCTTTATTTTTTTCCATCACGTCAGGATTTTTCGCAAATCGCACATTTTAAAATTTAAAAATATAATACAATAAAATAGATATAACATTTATTTTTATAATAAATTAATATAATATACTCTTTTTTGGCTTATGCTATACATTGTTATAGCTAAAACAGCTGAGTGGTCTGAAGATGACGGCGGGGTGGAGTCACTGACCCCTTGATTTCTAATGAAAATTTCCTACAAAATAAGCCTAATTTCTTTTATAGTGCATTTAATTAATTTTTACTTATTTAATTAATTTTTATGAGTTACTTCATGTCTGTGGAAATCACTTCCCCTCTGCACCCACCCTTAATGATGAAGTATGTAAAATACTTACAATTTTAGTCAATGTGTCGAAGTTCCTTTGGATGGCTTATACTCTGCTTTTCCTTCTATGTTTTTTGCAGGGTTCATTTCGATGTAACATCCAGCAACAGTCTGCCATCATCGCAGTAGTCTATTTTCCTTGATACCACCTTTCCATTTCTTTCATGGCCTGATAAAATTTCTCACCCATCTCTTTGCTAAAGGCACCCAGATTTTCAGGAAAATATTCCACATGTGAATTTAGGAAGTGAACCTTCAAGCTTATGGAACAGCCTAAATTTTTGAACTTCTGCAGCATGTTCTCAACGATTGATTTGAAGTTTGGATCCTTCTTATTGCCCAGAAACTTGGTTATTACGTCTTTAAAGGCTTCCCAGGCTTCTTTTTCTGCAACCTCCATTTGTTTCTCAAAATTACCATCTTTGACAAGTTTTCTAATGTCAAGACCGGTAAAGACACCCTCTTTTAGCCTGGCGGTTGATAAGACTAGAGATTTATCACAGACGTATTTTAACATTTATTTTCTTTTGGTAAGCCTTTGACAAATTGCCTCATCAAGCCTTCTAAGTTTTATAATTTATAATTTTTAAAACTTCTTGTTACCAACAGTAACTCAGATTTTACGGTTTTTATATTTTGTGTTATCAGGCAATTTTTATTATCAAGTATAGACATAAACATTAATTTGAGTTATGCAAGTTTATGTAATTCTTGAACCGCTGCTTTAAAAAATCCATCTTTCTTTCGAGTAAGACAACAGATATGTTTTCATGTTACGCGGAATAATACTTCGGTCTGCGAGAAAGAATTCTGTTATTATACTTCGGGATCTATTTCTATAAATTGTGTAACGATGTGAAAGATCTGCCGACCAGTTAAAGGTAAAAGATTTCCTTTTACAGAAACCATATTAATCTGTAGATAAGTTTTAAATAAAACTAATTACATTAGCAAATTTCTGCATACTCCTTTTACTGTGTACTTTATAGTACTTCAAAACATTCCTGAGTCATTTTTATGAAGCATAACTATATTATGTTTGTTTATTTACTGTGTGAAATTATGTTTTCAAAGTTTTTTTCGAAACTATTATTCGGCTCTGTGGAACTGTGGAATTAGAGATGTGTAATATATCCGAAAAGATAGTGGGAAAACCTTCCCACTACTAGAAATGAACAGTTTTAATCCCATAAAAAATCCATTTTCACTAATTAATTATTTTAAATTACTCTTGTTGCAACAACAACAACAACAGTACTGAAAATTAAATTTAAACCAGTTTTTGACCTATCCCATTTACCTTCTGAAATTTTTAAATTATAAGCAACATCCTAGTTTCATGATCAAAAAGAGTTAATCCTTTAATGTAGCAAATGTGAATCTGATCAGAAGCAACGATAGAATTCGTACATAGCTGCAATCTACTAATATTAATGGCAGAAGTTTGAAAATATGATCTTTATGAAAATATATATTTTATGAATTACTTGTGAACTTATCCCAGTCTCACTGACAACGTAACTTAATTAAATTAATCACGAAGAGGAAATTTTTAAAACGATAATAAATTTCAAGTCTATATCACAAAAATCTAGTTAATATCTCTATTTTACTATATACCTAAACCAATGAAACCGTTGTTACGACCGACCAATGAACGAAGTTAGCAAATTTTCGTACACTTCTAAGACCCGCGAAGGAGCGAACCGTGAATGGAGGAGCATCAACCCTAGGCAGCAGGTGCTGCTGCCGTTCTGCTATCTGCACTCGTTGCTTCACTCTTATCTCTAATAATATAATAATAACAACAGAGTGAGGAAGCGAGCGCGTGCCATTGTCGTCGCGATATGCTTGGAAACATATGCCCAACGAACCGTTCCTCATTCACAATTACTTCGGCTTACATTCTCTCTCCACACTTTCCTCTCTTAATCACTCCTTCTTCTTTCTCTTATTTAGCTCTCATTATATCTTCCCATTTTCTTTTAGTTTCCTTCTTGTATTCAAAATAAGAACTGCACAATTTAACTCGGTTGTAGAAACATAAAAACATAGATAATAATTATTTACTGTTTTATTAAATACAACATAAAAGAACAGGCACACGCCGAATAAGTAATAAAATTAACTACAATATATAAAAATGAAACTCAAAGTTATCTGATCTGATCTAATTAAACCAAACATATTCTGTATACTAGATATTATAATTAATTAATAACTTATTTCATTATTTTTTTTTTGTTACAGTTCAGTATTCTGTAATTAATTATCAGCGTAAAATCATTGAACACAAATCCAGAGGAAAACAAAGGAAATTATTCAAATTCTTAAAAAAATAAAAATTGTTTCATACATTTTATTGAAACATATCAATGAGAACTTACAAGATTAGCAAGAATTTAGTTATGAGCAAGTTGTGAATAAATTTAAACTTATAAAATAATGAATAACATACCATTCAGACAATAACATTCTGTAGGAATATGACAATAATGTTAATAATATGTAAAAAGGTACAAAAAGTGACTTGAAGTATTTAAAATTCATCATTTTTTTCCCGAAATTTCATTAAATAATTTTAAATTTTCTATTTTGTTCGAAATTTTGGTCAAAAGATAAAAACTTTTAATTGAACAAAAGACAATATTTTATCAAGATCTAATTTTTGACAAAAAGCTACAATAATATTATTAAAATCTTTTGTGAAAAAAACTAGACTCATGAAAAAATGTAGAAAAAAGTTGACTTGTAAAAACGGATAGGATAATCGATAATAATTCTATTTATAATATGTGGGTAATCAAATTCACTATTTTTTGTTTTGTTTGAAAAACGATCGAGATGAATATTTACGTTGTGGACTGGATAAAAATAAATTAATTATTTGAAAAAATCCATCAAAACATCACATTATACTATACGCATATTTTTCAGCTTTTTCCTAACTTACTTTGATGTGTATCTAAACTAAAAACAGATCTGAAACGTAATTCAACTTTTACTGCATTTTTCCAAATTCTACAGCATGATTAAAAAAATATGATGAGGACACCATATGACTTCCTTGTATACCTATTAAATTACGTACACACATTCAAAAAAAATAAAAGTACATAAAATTTTATTTCATTAATAACTTTTTTATTGTTATTATTGAATTATTATTTATTGTAAAATTTTGTTAATAATCAAAGGTTAATAGTTATTAATCAATGTATTTAAATTAAAAAAAAAGGTTAAAAAAAGAAGATGAGGTCGTATTTGAACCGATATGCCTTCCTCTTGTAAGATCCAAATATTTTATTAATTAAAATTTTATTTGTCTATAACTCCAATGAAACCAATGCCAATGAAAATAAGAACCACTTATAATAAATCGTTGAAACACTCTCAATGAGACTTTATTACTACAATAAGAAAACGTACAAAATCCAATTTTTTTTATATTGGGCTTTTTTTGATACTTTTGGTCCAGTCAAATGCAATTAAAAGGAGAGGTGAACAACTAGATGTTAAAACAGTCCAAAATCCAAAATTTCAACATCCTACGTCTAATCGTTTTCGAGTTATGCGAGATACACACGCACATATGTACAAAATTAGTCAAAATAGATTCAGGAATGGTTGAAATGGGTATTTCCGTTGAAATCAGAAAACCGAAATTTTTTGCGATCACAATACTTTCTTTACTTCGTACAAAGAATTAAAAATAAATCTAACTGAATTTTATTTCAGATCTATATTTCGCGAGAAACGGTGTAATTTCATGACATCTGCAAAAGAAAAATATTTCCTTGGCTTAATTTCCTTAAATATTTATTCATATTTCATGACATACAATTCAGCATCACATCTAGAATATCAACAATTAATTTAATTATTTTTGTAAATCTTTTAGAAAAACCAAAAGTAAACGGAAAGGTTTCCATTAAGATCGGTCGTGACCAGTTAATTATATTTCATTAATAGCATTTCGTTTAGCTTATTTCAGTGTATAATATTTTACAAAAATAAGGTCGATAATAGTCGAATGTTCAAAAATAAATTTTGAAAAGAATTTTATTAAATTTAAGATACATTCGTATTATTTATTGTTAACTGATGCAAAATTATAGTAATAATTATTTATTATAATTTCTGGATTTTTTTTAATATAAAAAATTGACCTAAACGAATACGAAAGAAACAATCAAGTTAAATTTTTCATTTTTTCTTGACAGAACAGGTTAGATTTACGATAAATAGTTCACACTATTTAACCCAGATTTGCTTATGGCTGACGCTAAAGCAACTGAAATACAAGCGGCACAAGTTAAAAAGGCGTTTCTGAAAGTAATATGTTCACTATTAAGTTAATCCTTACGATAAACAATGTGAAGATCACCTGTATTTTTTCGGGTTACGTTGTTTAACAACATTAAGATTGCCTCACTGAAGAAGTCGATGGAAAACTGCTTTCCTTACTGCAATAGTTTTGAAGTAGACTGCTTATTATCTTCACGGTGGCTATTTCAGTTTCAGAAATGTCTAGTATCTGGTAACCAATAACACTGTGATTTATGACAGGTAGCATACACATAGCAAGAGGTACGAAATAGCACGACAACTTTTATTTTCTACTAGGAAAGATATATCCTAAATTCATTCCTTTTCGTAAATTCCAAATTTTTTGTGGAAAAAATGAACATTAAAAATCGAATTTTCTGTCACCTTAATATTAACTATTTATTTTTGTTTTAATTTTAGCTCTTACTGTTCTAAATTCATTTCTTCTAACTTAATTTAATTTTCAAAAAAGTCTAGCAGTAGCCCTTTTTCGCGTTCTTTATTCCCGAAGTTAATACTTTAGAAAAATAAGTATTCAAAATTATAGTACTTTTTGCTGATTATATTGTGACAAATTTTTACTGGACTAATAAAAATAAACCGTGAAGATCTACCAAACATTCTGAAGAGTGATTTTGAAATATTTAGTGCGTTTAGTTTTTATATTCCGAAGAAGGTAAATTTAATTTTGGATTTTTATAATGACTTTTAAAATTTATGAATAATTATAAATAAAGAGTTTTCACTTCTTTAAAAAAAAAAAAACGTGTTTTTGTCTAAAGTGTTTTCCTTGTTTTTTTTTTTTTAGAATTAGTATTTTTACGCTTATAACGCCGGGATTTATTTATTTAATCTTCAGCAGATGTACTCGTATAAATAACGTTATTAGAGCTATTTTAGTGGATCTATTTCTGAAGGCTAATGTAATTTTAGTGTCATTAGCTTGAAATTAATAGTTCCATGCAATATACATGGTAAATTGTTAAAAATATATTTCATTAACATAATACAAAGGACATCATTTAAAAAATATCCATTGGATGTAAGCACCTAACCTGGCAAGTTATTTTAAACAATCCAATTCTTTGTTGTGTAATGTAGGTAACAGGATCCAATAACAATGTTATTAGCAATCACATTTCATGTCAGTGATTTATGTAAATCGCTGACAAAGAAAAATAAGTAAACAAAAAAATACAATTGAATAAGCGTAGGTAATATTCATTAATTTTTCCGTCAAATTTTAAAACAAATCATAACTTATGTGAAAAGGCTTTTTATTATGTATCTGGTATGGAAATTTAATAAACTTGGGTTAAAAAATAAACTAGGGTCAATGCAATATACGAGTATGAAATATCTCGTACGAGAGATATCTCTAAGGTAAAGACCGCTGGGAAGTTTCTCTCCTTAAGACTGGCGAGCCTGTGTCGTTCATGGCCACGCTAGTAATGTACACACTGCATTATTGTTGTCTGTAAGTTGTCGCGTTCTAGTATCTTTGATTACTTGCGAGTTATTAAATTATAAAATGAATAGGAAAAACGATGTTGCTGCCGGCTGTGAAATACGTAGGGTCATGCGTTTTTTAAGCCATCAAAACGTTAAGCCGGCTGAAATTCTTAGGCAGTTGGTTGCTGTGTACAGTGATAATGAAATAAATGAAAGAAACGTCCGAAAATGGTGTGAAAGGTTTAGAAATAACAGAATTAATGTGCATGATGAAGAACATTAAGGGAGGCTCTCGATAATCACCTAGGACTTACTGAAAGGCGTCGATGATGAAATCAGAAAAGATCGTCGCTCACCGATTTCCGACCAGGCCCTTCTTTTTCCTGATGTTTCAAGAGCTGTTGTTGGTCGCACTGTTCGTGACCATTTAGGCTTCAGAAAGGTTTGTGCACCGCACTTCTTAACAGAACGTCACAAAAATATCCGAATGGAATGTGCTTTGGAATTTTTGTTGCGCTACACAGAAAAAGGTGATGAGTTCCTTAATTCAATTGTTATCGAAGATGAAACATGGATTTCGTATTGCACGCCAAAGAGAAAACAGCAGTCAAGTGAATGGCGTCATCCTCAATCATCAACCAGACCGACAACGGTCAAGCCACAGCCATTTGGATGCAAACTGATGGCCACAGTCTTTTGGGATCGGTTTGACATACTAGTGATTGATTTCATGTCACGTGGAACGACTGTAAATGCAGTAGCTTACTACGAAACTCTACGTAAGTTACGGCTCGCCATTCAAAATCGGCGGCCTGGGCGGTTGCACGATAATCACGTCCATATGTTACGGGTCCGATACGTGATTTACTGAGAACCTTTGGATGGGAAATTTACGATCACCCACCATATAGTCCGAAGTTAGCTCCTTCTGATTACCTTTTGTTTGGGAAATTGAAAGAATTTTGGAGTCGTAAGCAATTCGAGGGTGACGATGAACTTAAAATTGCTGTTAATCAGTGGCTAAATGGACTGGTGGCAGAAGAATACGACGAGGGTATATTAAAGCTGGTGTTTCGCTACGATAAATGTCTTAATTCATATGGCGATTATATGGAGAAGATATGTTGTATGTTATGATTAGGTGTATGTATTATATGAGAAGATATTATGAGGATAAGATATGTAATTTAAGAAAAATAAAAAAATATTTATAATATTATAATAATAGAATAATTTTTTTTTACAATGAAACGGTCTTTACTTTAGAGATAACCTCTCTTAATATATATCAATATAATATAATCAAGGCAACGTAAGGTACGTTTTTTGTTTAAATAAATTTTTCGTACATATTACATCTTCTGGTTTACTTCATATTACTTCTACATATTACTTCTGGTTTGAGTAAATGAAGATCCACAACATCGAATTATATTACATCCATATTTCTTCATTTACGAATCTGTCGAGGTTTCTTAAGCGTAGGCTTAGGGGAGAAATATGGTTCCATGTATAAGATATTTCAATTTTGTATTATTCAGTTTACATTTAAATTTTGTTTTAAGATTAAAAAATTATGCGTAATAATATAACACTAAATCTTAATAAAAGTTTTATTAAATACTATTAGAGAAACATTTAATGTAAATTTCTATGCTTTTCCATTTTCCGAGCGAATGAAAGTAAATTAAAATTTACACTTTAAAAATGAATGAAAATGAACTATATCAGTTTAATGTTTCAAAAGTCAGGGGCTTTAAAAGTTTTACCTTGGCAGTCAACAAATTATTTCGTTAAAGTTTATTACAAACTCAGTATACTTATATCTAAGTAATGAAAGGATATGTTAATCCTTCTCCTACGTGTGAATTTTTTCACAACAGAATATAGGAATTGTTAACAACAACGGAATACGATCAGAATTCATTTTTTTTCTAACCGTCTTACCCACATTTTCTTGTGGAAGGGGAAGATTAAAAAATGAACATTAAGGTATTCTTTCAGAGATAATAATTACATTTATTATAGAGCTGATCGGAGTGGAGAATGTAGATGTTTGATAAACGAAGTAAAGGTACCACTTGTACGCCTAATTGTCATGTGGACTTCAGATTGCATGAGTAGGAATATGGTGATTTGAATCACTATATTAGGTTCAGTGAAAGAAATTAATAAAAATGTCAATTTATACTTCATTTTTATATTTAAAATGAAATCAAAAGGATCTACTCCGTAGGCTTTTCAGCTTCAGCTATTACGCTTATTTTGTAACCACGAGACATAAAATGAGGTCTTGATTCAGTACACAGGCCTCTCTCTACATCAAATCACATCAAGGACACCCTCCCTCTACAGATCTCGACATCCTCGACACGGATCTAGCAGGATCAGATCTACAACCATAGAACTAAAAAAGGGGAAGAAGAGATTAGGAAAAAGTGAGAGGACAATTAACCCTCAAAGGAAACACAGTATGAGATAAACAATCCTGACCACAGAAAAGGTCAAGCACCCCCTCGACAGCTTCTGCCTACCATAATAAAGGGCAAAAGTTGTCCTCTTTATTAGAATATCTTAGGGGATTGGGGAGGGATTCTTACCTAGATGGAAACAGCTCACTATTGTCATCGATTCTGCGTTAATTAGCTTAAAAATATGCTGCAACAAATTACTTTCTTTCAGAAATTAAATAGTCTCGAATTCAGGTCGGAGTTTGTTAAGCAATAGTCTCGCTATCTCCGTAATTGTATGTTATGTGAAAATATCTAATTATGATACTACAGTTTACTAGAGGACCGAGTAACTCATTCATCGGGTGTGAGATCACACCGGTAATTTTCACTGGAGGTGAATTAAATAAGGAAATTATCGGTCTAATTATCGATTGTGATATTGCCAGTACGCAAAGCAACGTATGACTAATATTATCTTATAATAGTATTTTCCATAGAAAAATTCTGTTTAAGGTGACAAATTAAGCAATAGGAATAGAGTGTATCAACTGATCACCGCACCGGAATATAGTATTTCTGTTCTCGCGTGTTATGCGATGAGGCAGAACCGAATCGATCGATGAAAAATTGTTAATAATTGATATATAAGAAATATCAAAAAGGAAAGCTTTCCTGCAAAAAAAATAACTTATTTCTTAGTCTCGCAGTATGGAAACGTGTAATTGATAATGAAGTCACTCCTAAAGACAAGTGATTGATTCCTTTCGGTACTGAAACATGTCCTTTGCTAAACAACGGATTGATAATAGACATAAGTTTGGGATCTCTATTTTTGCACTGTATTTATTTAGCTGGATCTATACCTACACACCAAGTTTTGAGATGTTTCACATCCGCAAAAATTACCCCGTAATTTATTCTAGAAGATAGTCCAATGCATTTTAGCTTTACACTGATTTTACTGATATTACTCTTTCTATTTAATTAATTTCTATGTTCTTATAACGGAAAAACAGTAATTATATCATCAACAGTTAGAAAAAAACAGTGAACTTAAAAAAATGATTTAATTTAACAATATTTTAACTAAATACTTGCAAAAATTAACTGAAATTATGAAATTAGGATAAAAACGAAGATACACATAAATATTAAAGAAAAAAAAATTGAAGAAATACAACACTAACAACAGCTAAGTGGTAATTTTGAGACTGAGGTCTGGCAGGTTGGCCAAAGGAGGAATCACGGGTCGTTGCAAACGGCGGAACAGACCGAGCTCAGGCGGGCAAACTCTTTAGTTGCACTAGGTAATACCCGCGTACCGCGCACACGCCACACGGTAGGAGGCGGCAGCACGGTATCCTAACTGGACAAACATCTTCTCTACATATATATTTTTATATTCATTTAATGATACTGTTTCTTTTACGATACTTATAACTCATAAAATAGTAGTGTTCAGACCGACAGAATAACAGTACATGCACGATACAACTATAATTTGACGAAATGCTTAAAAAAAATTATCTGAAAACATTCTGCTATAAATAAATGTAAAGATTGCTTTAAATTAATTTCATAACGATGATTACTTTTGATAATTTATTAATAAAAATAAATTTTCGTTATTTTATGTTAATTTTAATTTTAAACTGAATAATACTTAGACGACAACAACTGTTCCACCATTATGAAATAGAAATATAATTTTAGGTTAACAAATAATATTCTTAAAATGTTTGAAACAGTACAATACAATATTTGGTGAGACAGCTTTTCTTTGTATATAATTGTACTTTTCTTTGTACCTATTGTACTTTCTTTGTATACTTTTCTTTTACTTTATTGTTAAATAATAACACTTGATTAATAAATTTTAAGGCATTAAATGTATTACTGCACGAAATAAGCTCCATTCGGTCAGAATATGAAAGGGACCAGAGAGATAGGGCGTAATTTAGCGTCAGTATTAATACTAAATGTGTTAAAATTGAATGAACTTTTGACCGGTGACATCCAGCGATGGTTAATATGCTTAGTAGCAGAAAACACTTCAAAAACGATCAAGTGAATCGTTAATAAATAAAGACAATTAATAGTACTATAAATACTCACTGTACAGCTGTTAAATACTAGAACTTGGAACCAACCGGTAAATTACATTTTAAAAATTTTAAATATTACAGGTGATATATTAAATGTAATTCATTAATATTTTTTCTCAGTTACTTGCTAAACTGTAGTCTACAAAAAAAAAACTCTTATAATTTCTAAGAGATAATTGTAGCTTTATAATTACATTTTATGGGACCAAGAAATAAATAGTCTATTAAAAAGAGTAAGGTATATATATAAAAAAATTCCCGAGTACCTATTGTGGTAAAAAGGATGACTTTTCTTTGAAGGACGTGCCTATCCGTTGATTTCTGAAATTCCATATTTATTAAAAAATATTTTATAATAATACGTACAGAGTACTTAGTAACCGATATCAAAGGGGGAAAATGCAACTGAACATTAATTTTATTCAAAAGTTAAATTTTAATGTTTTATTATGAACCAAGAATTTTTAAAATTTATTTGCCAAAGATTTGTAAAAATGATATTGTTAAATTATTAAATATGTTGTGCAAATGGTTTTTCAAATATCGCTTTTTAAATAAATAATTAGTTACAAATAATTTCTCACACACGACAAAATTTCCAAATGGCAGACAACAACTAAAATATCAATTTTTTAAATTTATTTAACTGAAATTGCCAACAAAAATTCTCTATTTAAGTAGCTGATTTCATGTCCAATATAATCTGTTCAATTTAGAAAAACAATGCTCTATTACTCAGGAATAGGGTGTATTTTACATTATTGTTCAATGTGTAAACAAAATAAGAGTATCAGATATTCAACGAAATAGACACAAAGTGATATGAAATTCAGATCATGGTCGGAAAATCTTCTCGCTGAACAAAATGGAAAATTAATACGATAATGTAACGGAAAAAATTAAATTACTAAAAAATTACCTAACTGAATATATAAATATTGACATGAGATGACGACTAAGAAGTACGAGTAACTGACTCAAGTGAATTCCCATAAATGTGGGGTTGATTAGATGTACCCTGATTAGAAACGGGTGGAAAAAATGTTTTATCTGAGATTAACCAGTTATTGTACTCCCCAAAAAGAAGCAGTAGGATTTAATAATAAAGCATAGTTCGAACAATAGTGCAAAGTAATGCTTTATTTATTGGGTTTTTATTTAATGCTTTCGTGTAAAAAAACACAATTTTTTGTTATTAATTTGACAATAATAGCCAAAATAAGTAACTTGTATAAATTAAATACGTAGAGAATTTTATAAATAAAACAATGTCTTCTTTCACGTACCACATATAACTTTGTTTTTTTTTTTAATTTAATTTTGACGCAAATAAAAAATAAATCTACCGAGCAGTAAGACAAAAAGATATTTTTACTTAGTCAACAAACTACTAAAAATCAAGTGATTAAAACATATTACTTCATTTGTTCATAAATATATGAAATAAAAATTTATAATTCATGACGCAGAAAAACGTGTGTAAAAAGACCAGACAGGGGAGCCAATCGCACGATTAGCGAAATGAAAGCGAACGAGGGGACGGCATCACATATACATATAGGATAGCCTACATAGGTGGACCGCGAAGAGGAAGTGGATGATATGTATAATTCAATTAGAAGGAATGCGGCAGGCGGGCGGGCCAGGGCCCCGGGAGACCACGGGCTAGAACAAAAGGATCGTGTGGCCCGAGGCGGCCATTGTCTCATGTGGGAGGAACACCTGAATCCGACCCGAGCGCCAGCGAAGTACTTACGTCTTCTAAATATATACTCTTGGCTTATACTCGGCTCTGAAATTGATTTTCATATCTTATCATCGTATAAAACATAATATAATTCTACTGTTACGAGCTAATTTCAAATAATTAACTCAAAAATTACTTAGCTACATAATCGATATAATTTCATCAAATAAATACAGTAATTCACACCCTGTTACATTAAACTAGAATTAGAAAATTCAGTATCTAGTAATACCGTAATTTATAAACCAATAATATTACACTATAACAAAAGCATGTAATTTACCATAGTAATGGTATAACGACCATAAAATACAACGAATTTTATCACCAACTATTAAAATTCTAATAAAATAATCAATCAGGTATAAAATGAAGCAGTCTTTCATTTATTATATTAAGATGTATTTTGTACAGATTTGATAAATAAGCTAAGTTTTATAACTAATTATAACAGCGAAATGAAAAAAAGAAATAAAAAATATGATCGTAAATCTACGAAAGAAAAATTATTATTAATTTTACCAGAAACACCTATTTGCTTATAATTAAATAAATATTATTTAACATATGATTATATTAGCGCAGTGAATTTCAGTCGTAGAGACTTTTTATCACTAGATTATTTGAAAAATGAAAAGATTGTAAATCAACTACTGAACATGTGAAAATGAAAATAGATATTTTCAATTAAATATGATTTCAAGTATTCGATTTACAGTTAAAAGATATTCCACTTTTTCATGCTGTCTCGAGCATTCAGTGATCCTATATAGTATAATACAATCGCATCGAAGTGATGACTTCAATTAAAACTATTCTTTTGATTTTTATGAAGTAATGTTAAGGACCCAGAAAATTAGAATGGCAATGATAAAGTGAAAAATATGCCTTAAAATAAAAACTTTGGACAAAATGATTGACAGGTAAGCAAAAATTGATGATGGAAAACTGATTTGAAAAATCAGTTAGTCTTCTTTTGACGTAGGAATGACAAAAAAAAACGTAAATAAATGTCACGAAAGGAAATATCAAAGACAACTTTATAAATGTGTTAATACACAATAAATTATTTTTATATTTTAAAAATATTTTTAACAATACGATGCAGTTTTTTTTTTGGAGGATATTAGTAATTATGTAAATATTAGCATCCCCCGTCGAGGCTTCCCTCACGCTATATGCTTACAGAACTTCAAAAATTGGAAATAGTTTTTAATAATTATATGTGGGCTCTTGGGCTCTCACAATTATCGCTATTTGCAACTTATAACTTATTTCTCAAAGGTTGAGCTCGATTTTTATCCGAGCATATACGCTGCTCACAAGTCCTTTAGAACACTCTGACGTAGATTCACGTTGTCACAGATCATAAATTTCAGTAGCCCTAGAAGTTCTTCTTTCTATCTGTGACCTTGCTGATCTAGGCATTATGAAAATATTAATACTAAATTGAAAGTGGAATCTATGGCGATTATGTATATGACTTACCCTGATAAAACTTGTTAGTTCAGGATATAAAAATCTAAGAGTGATACCTATAATTGCGTGAGGATGAATTCTTGCGGGTCGCTGCCAGATTAGACAATGACATTAAATTTAGTAAAACACATAACTGTCTGAGGAATTCGATATTGTCGTAGGCAATGATCGATATAGACAATGACATTAAATTTGGTAAAACATGTTCTAGGTTATATATTTATACGATTTTATGATTTATATAAGTATAATAGTGAGATTGGGAAGGTTTGAACTGGGTAAACATCCCAGGGGTCATAAGAAAGCTACAGTAAAAATATCGTAATTATTGATTAAGTAGTTTTCGCGGTTATAGGGAACAGACAAAAAAGACATCTCTTTGTGTAGGAGTGAGAAAAATTTGCAAAATCGGTTTTATTATGTAATTTTCGGTTCTTTTCTATAATTGCCCCATTACTTTTGAGAGTAACAATCTTCGAAAAAAAAGAACAGTAAGCTTTAACTTTTTATATTTACTGATGTGTTCTGTAATTGACAATTAAAAAAATCATCAGTCAGTTAAATCATCAATTAAAGGATAAGGTTAAACGCTATTATTATTATTATTATTATTATTATTTAATATTAGTGTGAGTGACTTATTGACAAAGCTTGTTGGTAATTACAAAATGGTGAAATGTGGTATACGAATTATACAATATTTTAGAGGTGCCAAGTAGTTTGAAGTACCAAATTTTAGATGACGTGATAACATTTTGAATAAGAATTAAACAGCATTCTGGTTTATAAATGCTTAGTATTTTAATTATAGGAGCGTAATTATTTTTATTGTAAGTTAAAAGAAAAGTAAATTAAACCAGGGAATAAAAAATAAACAAAAATAAAAACAATTAACAATCAATATACATATACACTAATTATAAATAGAAGTAAATAAAAATTACGTTTGGAGTAATATATTTATATTTAATAATTATATTAAACTAGCAGACCCGGCAATGCTTTGCTTATGCTAGATTTAAGTATATATATATATATATATACTTAAATATATATACTTATATATAATACTTATATATATATATATATATAAAGATTAAATGAACACAATTGATATTTTGATAAAACGTTAACAAAATGAACATTACAGAACTTCATAAAATTTAACCTTTCTCTTTTCCCCCTCGCCCGTTTCATTTCCCCCTTTCCATTTCCAATTTCCCCATTTTTATTTATCCAATTTTCATTTTTACCTTATTCCCTTTCCCCATTTCACCTTTAGTTTCCCCCATTTTCCACCTTTCCTTTTCACATTTCTCATTCCATTATTTCCCTTTCCCCCTTTCACCTTTTCTTTTTTCTCCTTTCCCTTTCCATCTACTTTTCCCCGTTTACCCCTTATTTCTTTTTTCCATTTTCCCCTTCTTCCCTTTTACCTTTTTCGATTTTTTCCTTTTCCAATTTTTCTCTATTTTACTTTTCTGATTTTTCCCTTTCTCCCTTTTCCCCGCGCGTAAATCGGTCCAGTAATTTTTTAGTCTACAGTGGACACACATATCGGAAACATTGAAATGGAATCGTAAAATACTTAGTATACCGTGTGTTGCTTCTACGTCCAACAGATAGCGCTGTTTTTCAAAAAAAGCATGTTTTTACCTGCCACAGGTAGGTTGAATTCGAATATGTGAGTGTTTTAAAAAATTTCAAAGCAATCGGTGAAGACCTTTCGGAGATTTTAGATTTTGAACAAACGAACATTTGCATTTTTATTTATGTAGATTGGTAAATACATTAGGTAAACTGACTCATGTCATTGTGCTGATACTCTACATCCTGGTATACATAAATAAATAAATACATTATTACATTAGTAAATACATTAAAAAAGGAGCTGAAATTAGCCGAAAAAATAACTATTAGTTGCTGGAGAATGCAGTAACTGTTCTACGTGTTACTATGCTAAAAGCAAGTACATATAATAAAGCTATTGTCAGGTGATAGTGCCAAGTTGTACAATCGTATCTTTACGTTCGTGGGTAAATTGAATTAATAATTAACTCTGAAATCTCTAAAATAGGGTAACGATGTGAATCTGATATTAGAAATAGAGTCGGTAATTGTTACGACAAAGAATGATCGGATGATCATTATCTCCACAAACAAGCCTCTTCAGATAAAAAAGTGACAAACTGATCTCCAAACTTCAGATACCGCACGCCGAACAACTTAAGTAAACCTAAAAATGATGTATCCCTTATGGATTTTCCACAAAGCTACATGAATATTCCATGTATTCTGTAAAGTTTATATACTATAAATCTTAAAATGAAATAGATTTTTGGATACGTTGATCTTACAAAAAAAAAGAATGTATCTAGATACATTCTTTAGAATGTATCTAGAATGTATTCTAGATTTAGAATGTATCTAGATACATTCTAAAATTACTGGGTAGGTAGTTTAGCAAGATCAGGAGCTGAGAAACCTTTTGCTCTATCAATTATAAAATTCAAATTTTGATGCAGCACAGTTGGTACACTTTAATATGTAATTTAAAAAGCGGGTTTCAGTATATTTTTATCTATTCTCTTGTAACGCTGTAAGTGGTTTCAATACTCAAACCGGACTCTGTCGATGATCTTTTCCCATATGAACCTGCAGGGAGAGTAGAGGTATGATTTATTCTCACGTATGGAGTAACTATGATGTTTTATTAATATACTCGTATTGCATTAAGTATTCACGTATCTTCTTTAATATTTATTTATACTTGTACAGATTTAAAATTTTGTATTTCACAATAATAATTTTACTTACATCATGTTGTATTTATATCACTCATATTAGAAAAACACACCAAGCAAAGTTATCAGAAAAAAGTGAAATTACCAACAACTTTACAATAAAATGGTCATTGGTCTCAATTTTTATACAAGAACTGAGAAACCACCGCAAAATCTTTTATTACTTGGCTAACAAAAAAGCAGTACGAAACTCTACATTAATAAACGTTTTCGTTTTTAAGATGCATTTTACTGCATTTATTAAAAAATGTACGGGTGTTTTTTTAACCAAATATACATGTTTTATTCAATAAAAAAATGCGTGAAAAGACTTAATTTTTTAAATACAAGTTTAAATTTATTAATTGATAAAAATAAATTGAATCGATTAAAAAATATGGGGATGAAATACATATTCGTCAAATTAACTTTTGTTCCAAAGACGAAACCTAACTTTTTATGCGTTATCTTTATGTACGGTGATATAATTTACAATTACAATTTTAAAAAAATACAAAAATAATAAAAAAGTAAAACTGTTCTTATAAGAATACTATAGTAGATTACAACACCTACACTGATTGTTAATAAAGAAACTAAATAAAAAGGAAAATAAAGGAACAGTTAAATTGCATACTTTAATCCAATCCTTTGTTTAATCATCGTTTACAAGTATCGGTGAAAATAATTAACTAAATTGTAATAAAAAACAAAAAAAAAACAATAGCTTTTGTAATTGTATAACAATGAATAAAAAAAATGTATAAAAATAGTAATCGAGTATGCTTATTATTGTAATCAAGCGATATCTAGGTGAAAAGCAAAATAAATAAAAAAATAAATAAAGTAATACATAGAATCTAAAGACAGAAAATCAAAAAGGAAACTTTTATTAAAACTAATAATTAACATTAGTAAATTGTAATTTTTAATTCTATTAATAATCTAAAAATGAAAAAGAATAAATTTTGAAAATTCAAAAAATGAGTGATAATTTATAACAAGAAGTAACGATTAGTAAATAAGTCATAAAATGGGATTTATTTTTAAGTAAAACATTGTATAACTTAATATGATGAAATGATACAAGATTTATAAAAAAAATGGTACAAAAATTTACTCAACTTCTATTACATCCGACGCCAGTAGGTTTATAGTTGTAGTCACTAGAAGTAAAAAACCTAACGAAAGATTAAATTTGAGAGCATGCAAGGCAAGTGATGTATTCATCCTGACTCCGTAGGGTAAGACACCAGCCTTGTGACGATCTCGGTCGCCACACCACCCTCTTCGTTCTTAGCACTGATAGGCTTTACCGGAGTTCATCTTTTAGACCCTCTAAACTTGATAACACAACGCATTCTGGTCTCTGTCAGGATGCCACTGATGCAAATACCTCGGCAGACATTTCCATCAGTGTATTTACAAAACCTACTATCGGCTTCGTATGGTCTCTTCCATCCACGACCACCTACCATCACTTACATCCCTCAACTATCAAATTAACCGATTTGTGGAAGCACGAACCCTGCGCTTTCCTCTAACACCGATGGTTTTACTATCCTCAATTTATCCAATAAACGTATTGGATAAGTTTATTCAATACGTTTATAGGATAAACTTATTATTAATGTATAATAAACGTTCATCCAATACGTTCTCCCGATACTTAAAGGTATCAGATACGTTTAAGCATCCTCAATACTATCCAACATCGACAATTTTGTCCTATAATTCAATTTACTCAAAACCCTCTTGATTTACTTAAAAATCAAGAAACAGATTCACAAATTTAATAAGCCTTCAAACCTTATCTCTCTTTGTTCTGGTCCCCTTTCAGGAGCGAGGTCAATGCCTACACCCTCCCACACCGTAGCTCCATCACAGAGTTCTCCACACAAGTGAAGTAAGCGGTGGATGTCTTAAATCCTACTGTAGGCGATCTGGTGCAATATATGCCCCAAAAATGGCACAGATATTCCGAGACATAACAAGAAATCACGCCAGGATTTTTTTTTGGGAAAGTGAAGAGTGATATTAGTTCTCACTATCTTCTTCACTGAGCCAAATGTGTGGTTGGATATTATTATGTTAAATCCTTCAAAATCCAGGTCATGTTCATATTACAAGTATCACCTTTATTCTCCACTACTGATATTCTTGCTATTATGGACTTATCTATCCTCACAAAAAGCAATGGTTTTATTTCAAAAGCGAACAGGTCCTTAATTTTCATTTTCTAATTACTAATATTAATATGTAAATTATTAATTTATTACGTAATATTACACAATAATAAATCGCTAATGTTTATCGTATCTATCGTTGTAATAATTGTATTACTAGCAGTTTTATGTTATCATAATCGTATCGCTGGTATACCAGTCCGTGCAGTCAATTATTTAGTCGTGTAGTGCGTGAGTAGCAGTGCTTGCCTCTACTCGTTACTTTCATCCGATATGGATTTGATTAATTTAATCCGTAAGGTGGCAGATTAACAGCATGACTCATTTTTACAAACCAAAGGAATTTTAGATTCTAGGTTTTGCGGACAGGTAAAGAAATATCTCTTTCGTTAAGCGACAGGGAAGATAAATGGCGTTATACACAGACGAGTTGTCACAATTTCACTCGTTTAAGGAGCGGTACACGGCTGCAATTTAGCAAACTGAAATTGGAAGTGTTTATTTTTGTACGCATTAAGTAGGGAATGTACCAATTTGAAATACATAATAAAGGATTTGGTATGGGTAGTACCGCTGTAACTGATTGAAAGAATAAAGGAAGTGTATGTGTGTCAAATTTTTACTCCATAACCAAATAATAATAAAATGGGAATGGCCTTAACATGGAAATACAGAGATCTATTTTTTCAAGAAAAAATACAACGTGGAAAAGGTTTACCCTCAGTAGTTGGTGTTTGCAGGAATTTTCAGACAAACAAATGTTTCATATATGTAATACCGATCGAATGAAAGACACGATACTAAGTGTTATTAGACCTGCGACTAATATAATTTCTGATTATTGGCGGAGTTACCTTTGTCCAAGTTCACAACTGCACAAACTGTTAATCACTCGCTTAACTTTCGAGATTCAATACCGGGGCGCATACAAACACAGTTCATGGACAACAGCGAAAAGACGGAATCGCAAGGAGTGTGGTACATCGATATCTACGATAGACTTCTATTTATGCGAATTCATTTGGCACCAACGTAACATCGACAGGATCCGTTCGATAAAATCTTTCAATATATCGCCTAATTTTGAGCTCCACGAAAGTTAATACAAGCAAGACTTATTTTTTATTTTTATAAAGCAATTTAGGAAATTTAACAAAACAATATTCTATTATTGTCATTATGAAATTGGATGCTTAGCATACGTTACAACTGCCATAAAAAAAGTAAAACAGGTAGGATGAGCAAACAATACTATAACCGTGATGCACAGCCTACTGGTATTAAATGAGTATAGTTTTCTTATTTCATTTTATATTAATATCTGGTTTAATCCCACTATTTAGGATAACTTAAGAATTACCTAAAATATGAAATTTCATAAATATATCCTATCTTACTAAACGGCATTTGTATGTGCGTTTGTGTGTGCTTCCCTCTTAGCTTAGCACCGAAATGTACGGATCACTAACGGAAAACCCCGATTCGTTAGTACATGTCACATGATGGTCAGGTGTATACTTGTTATACTATTATATACCGATATACCGTATATATATCAAAAGTTTTGGGAAAATTTAGTACTTTTTAACCGGATCCAAATTTTCAGACGAAAATCGCAGATAACTCGAAAACGGTCGGTTCTAGCACTCTGAAAATTTTTTTCGATCATCCGATTTTCACGATTCAAACAGAGTACGTACCAGCAGGTCGAAAGCTAACTGTTATTGCATCAGGTACACTCTAGATCAACCGGATATTGTTTATCCCGAAATTTTATCGTTTAGTCCTATGTTTTGATTGCATTCACCCACCGTAAAACGTACCGATCCGATCTTTCGCTAAATACACTCAAACCTGTGAGCTAGCGCAGTTGTAAAGTATAAACTTACGACGACTAAAAAGTAAAAAAATAAAAAAATATATAAAAAACTTTTTAAAAACCATTCTTATATTAAATGCACTAAAAAGTAGAAAATAAAAAATACGTAAAAAAAAGTTAAAACACCACTCTAAAATTAAACGCACTAAAGTGTACAAAAATAATGTTAGGACCGTATGTCAGAATGGATTTGACAAGCTTTGATGGTGATATGTAAGATTACGTGAAAGTCATAGCTTCAAATTAAAAATTTGGTGTTTTTTGCCAATTTTTTCATATACGTGATGAATGGCCTAATCGTTAGACCATTTTATTTATTTTTTTATATGCAACTTTTAGAGTTGCGTAAAAAAAATACTTCACAGTAAACATAAATTTGTTAATTATAATTAAAGGAGCATTTGAAGCATTTCGAAAAGGAAAACAGAAGATTGATACAGATAAATATTCTTGTATCAACATGAACAAATAAAAATGAATTAAAATAAACTAGGTGAAAGTCATTATTTATATAAAACTTCTATGAAACAGTAATAAAAA
Organism: Lycorma delicatula; assembly: GCF_047948215.1. Lineage (NCBI taxonomy): Eukaryota > Metazoa > Arthropoda > Insecta > Hemiptera > Fulgoridae > Lycorma > Lycorma delicatula. The sequence continues at coordinate 122,645,545 of NC_134457.1, forward strand.
CGAATAAATATCGTATATATTAATTACAGGAAATACATTAAAAGCTATTCAGGATTTATTTCGTTTTTAATAACGTAAAAGATAATTAAATGATTCATTGTACAGATAGTAAATTAAATTAAATTAAATACAGTAAAATCCAACTTAATGATGTTTTATAAAATTTAATGCTATTAAATACGATTTAATAGCGTAGTTGCAATTACAAAAATTTTATTCCGATATACTTATAAAAACACAATAAAATGATACATTTTAAGAGATAAATTTCGGTTGGCAAAAATTTTGTCAACAGGTTTATGCAAACAAGCTTGGTACGCGCGAAAATAATCTAAAAGTACAGTCATAGTAGGCACAATAGATCTCATTGTCTAGAATGTTTGGTTTTCAAGCAGATAGATATATTTGCAATAAAAGAATTTTTTATGAAGTTGAGTAGAGAAATCTGCTCACGACGGGATACATTGGAAGGATTGTAGATAGTCCATCATCCGTTTAAATTTTTTAATTTTCGCTAGTTTCCGATTATTTTTATTTTCCCGGTTATTACAATATGTAATAACAAGCTGATTTGCTTATCAAAATTATCTGTTTTTTCTAGGTTTTTCGAAGATCTACAAGAGAAAAATCATGGTTAAAATGTTTTGAGTTAATTGATGAATACAGGTTTGTTGAAGGACAGATGAATAGATAAGGAGGTTGAGAGATTAAAGAAGTGCTATTTATCTTTCAAAGCGTTAAAAATTTACGAAAATTTTATCAGAATATTTTTATATTATGTGGTTTTAGATTATAAAAAAATACTGTAAGAAATTCCATTAGAAAGTACCACTTCAAAATTTTCAAGAAAACTGAAAAATAAATTTATCCCCTACACTGAAAAATTAATCTGTCAAAATTTTTACTGTTATGTTGAATTAAAAAAAAAAAATTAGAACAGGCGTTTTCAGGATGGAAATATTTTCAAAATTTTAAAGATAGAGAATATCGGACCCTCCCTAAAACTATTAATTCCATATATTGATAAACTTTATTTAATTTCAATCTATAATTTTAGAATAAAAACTTTTTTTTAAGGCATAGTTTAAATAAGAATAATTTTAAACTTTTACTGTACGGAAAGGGTTTAATTTATTATAATGAAAATAATATTATTTGAGGTTTTTTAATTCGTTTTATAATACAGTCCACCGGGCTAGTGGTTAACTTGTCGTCGTAAATCACTTGTTTAATGACTGGTTTTCGAAGTCGAAGGTTCTCAAATTGAAATCCTAATAGAAATTGATTGCTTTTATACGTATTTGAATACTAGACAGTGGATACCGGCGTACTTCGGTGGTTGGGGTTCAATTAACGACCACATCTGAGGAATGGTCGACCTGAGTCTGTACAACACTACACTTCACTTAAATGTCATACATATCATCCTCATCACATTTGAGGATGAAATTTGAGGATGAGATAAGCAGCCTCTCACATGAAGGGATTGTTTTTTGTTCACAAGTTGAACAGACTTCAACGTATATGTTAGGAATAAAAAAAAATGATGACCCATTATGAAAGAGTATAAAGAATTAAGAATTTAGAAGAGTAAAGAAAATTTAGAATTAAGTTGTATACATTTTTTAAAACGTTTATTTACCTGTAACCGGTTTAACATATCAATCTACAACATTTATAACATAATATTTATCTTAATAAGTAAAGTCGTAAGGATTAAAGTAATTTTCAACTTCATCACTTGATATAGGAAATAAATTTTATGCTCGGTACAAATGTAGGCCGATAAATGTAACAACGTAAAAGGCAAACATGATCCAATTTAAAAGGGGGGAAAATAAAGAAATTTAAGATAATTGATCAAATTCCTGTTTTCTAATTTCTTTGAAAGTGGCTAAAATTTACAATTTTTTTATATAGTACTATGCAGATAGTTTTGAAAATTTTACCGATTAATTCTACTTTAATTAGAAATTAAACGAAACTAAATTCATCATCATTTTTTTATAAAAAGAGTCGGTGAGGAATAAATTTATTTAATTATATTATTAATATTTATAATACTCTTAATCTTGTTTTATACCGATGCTAACGTATCCTCAATAAATATAGTTAAAGTAATCCATGTCGATTTAAATATGTTTATTGTACTGTGAAATAATTTAAACTGTTTTATTTAAGTTTAATTTTAATTTTTTTTTAAATTTATAATATTTTATTGCACCATTGCATTGGCTTAACATGTGTGTGAACATAAGACACATAGAGAGTATTATGTAGCGATTAGTTGTCGTGCGCTAGGAAGGCGCACTAGGCAAGCTGCACTTCAATTCTAGTGCTTAACAGTTCCCCCTTCGCGAAGAACATACTAAATAATAAAAAAATTCTGTATTTGGAAGTAAAAATGTACACGACGAATAAGATACAAATATTTTATATTACACAACTAAAAAAATAGTTGCATTTGATAAAATACTGGTTAATAATGGATTCAAAAGTTATGGTACCGGGTTTAGTTCTACGTATTATTGTTGTTACACAGAAATTCATAACATCAAACAAAAGAAAAAAATATTTGCCTACGAGTTGTAATCATCCAAATTATATATATCAATAATATATATGATAAATAGATCTTAATAAAAATTAAAACCGATGAAAAAATCTAATCCGATAAATATAATTTAAAGTTTGACACTGACTAATTTAAAATAATTTTTATTTATTAATTACAAAAAAAAAAATTAAAGTAAAGTAATAAATGATTTTATAATAATATAAAAAGATAAATAAGTAAAATATTCCTTTTTTATGGGTAAAAATACACAAATACTAGTTTTGTAATTATAACATTTAAAATGAAACCACTTTAGTAGATATTTTACTAGAAAAAAAAAATGCTTCAGCCAAATTATTCTCACAATGTTTATACTCTGTTTATTGTATATGATTTACCTTATCTACATACGCGCGTACAGTATAAAAATAGTTTCGTGTTTAAAATTATTAATACTTTTGAAAAAAACATATAACCCGAGTTCGATAAAAAATTAACTTTACATTATATCACGCTTAATTATTAAAAACACAATACACAAGCTATAATTTTCACTATATTTTTATACTTTAGCTGTATACTTTTGTTATGGACGTAATACTTTTAATTTTATACTTTTTTATAACGTATTTAGAACACGACTAATGTGCAATAAATCTCCAGCTGTGCTTCTGTTCTGAAGCGATATCCTGTCATTCAACAAACAGCTTGAGGAAGCAAGCAAGCGGAGATGTAGTGAATTGAGGTGTATCATTTCAATGTTGTCATATTTAAAAAAAAAATAAAACAATTTATTTTACGCTTTAATGTTTAAGTCACGGAAAATTACAGTGCAATCTGATTTCAATTTTTTTTTTTTATTTCATAGAATGTTTAAAAGATTTCATTAGATCTCTAAAACAATTACTTAACAGTAGTAAAACAACGGAAAATAATCCGGTAATAATATTAATATCCTTACAAAAAATTTTATAGTTTTTAATTCAAAAAAACAATTAAACAATTCTTACTCAAAGAAAATACAATCGCCAATTCATTAAATCATTTCATAAGAAATAGCTTGACGATAAAATAAAAAAAAATAATGAATTTCAGGTAAGTATTCTTCACGTAAATGATGTAAATACGTTTAAGATCCGAACGAATGAAAGTTTTAAAGGTATTGATTTATCCTATCGTTTTATAAATTTAATTTTGGAACATGCTTTAGAAATTGTTGAAGATGTATCAATAAGAAAGGAAAAAGTTAATAAAAAAAAAATAAGTTAGGCTGATCATCAAAGTGCTTTTGTAGAACACCGGAAAGAAATGAGAATGCATATGAAAGGATGAGAGGGATTATGTATAAAGATCAACTCAGGATAAACAAAAGAATTAACAAAATCGAAAATTAAAAAAAAAAAGAAAAAGTCGTATTTATTTGTTCCAAGAAGAATCACGTAGAATTATATTTGTATTAGTTCAGTAATAATATTAAGTAGTATATTAAAAATAGCTTTTGTAGAAAATTGTAGCGATAACAAAATGAAAAACAACAAAATTTTTTCGGTAAATTAAAGTTAAGATTAAAAAAAGAATCTTTCTGTTTGATATCCTATAGTTTTTTAAAAGCAATTGCCTTAAAAAAAATTGAATTAAAGATATTTAAATATTTGTAAGGAATACGTATGTATTTTAAAGCGAGTCCTCAGAAATAGTAGATGCTTAAGAAAATTACGAGCGATATTTGAAAAAGAGTTTTAAAAATGTATAATAAAAAGGGCAAAAAATTAGCAAAGCATTAATGATGGAAACGGCACGCAAGAAAATCGAATATTAAAGAATATCAGATGAACCAACGATGTTTTTAACGAATTTTCGAATTTTTATCCAAATTCTAATGTCTGAATTACCAGTAATCGCAGTATGTAGATTACCAGTACAAAACAGTAAATTATATTTAAAATATATTCATAAACGTTTATATTTTTCAGTAATATTATTCATTATATATATATATATATATATTGTTTATATTATTATTATTATATTAATTATTATTCATTATATATTGTTTCAATTTTATAATCCTACTCAAATTGGACAGCAGAATAACAAAGATTTTTGTCTTTAGGAATAGCTTTGCGTTCTAAATTAGTATCGACTTATAATTGTCCTATAAATAAATTGCTGTACTTGTTAAATTATTTAAAATATTTAAGAGAAAAAAACCAGTAAAGAAATTCTTCATAGATATTTATTTGTGAAAGCCCGGAAGGCTTTGTAAACTGTAGTGGACAGTTAGTCCGTAGCTTTCCCAAGGAGTGGCAGCACGTCTATCAGATGGGTAGTTCAAAGGCAAGAGTTGCCGCTCAGCCGTTATCTTTAAAAGAACGTGCTCTGACAGGGTAGAAACGAAAGCCGATGCGAAAGGTTTCAGACAACTATATATAAAACAGATTCACGTGTAACTATTCATTTCAACACCACTTCATGTAACTTAAAACACAATTGGAATTGTGATGTAAAACATAATATGTAACACAATTTCTAAAAAATCTCAAATAATATTTATAAAACTTGTTATTGAAGGAGTAAGATTTAACATTTTAAAATCATTTTCAAAACATATTAATAGAATATTACAAAATAAATTTATGAACTTTTTACCCGTATTAATTATGGATTCCCTTTTTGCAGGTGAATTAATTTTAATCATGCAACACAGAGATTAGAAAAGTTTCTATTAATTAACGATTTATCTATTATCTTCATATGTAATTTTATATTTTAGATGTGTTTTACATGGAATTTTACATGGAACTTTAAGAGTAGAATCTAATCTTGATCAAAACCGTTACAAATATATGACAGGTATATCTGTATTTTTTTTTATCTAAATATCACCCAATAATTTGTTTGACAATAATGATAGGGAGAAGGCAGTAGATTCAGTTAAGAAATCTTTTCTTATTAATTCTTCATTTTTAGAAGGATTTTTTCTTTAATAAAAACAGATAAAAATAAAGTTTGATAAATTTAGTGACGCTGACTATTGTATATTTTCAAACGAAAATTCTTACCAAGAAATTATACACAAAGGTTTCCTGGAAAGTGGTTTTTCATTTTTATAAATCTTAATCTTAAGTTATTAAATTGTAAAGTGTTATACATATTTATTTTGTCTAATAAACTTTCTTCTTATGAAAATTTTTAAATAACGTATTTAGATTTAGTTCCAAAAAAATTAGGAAAAAGTATATCTTTTTTTAATTCGGAGAGTTATATATAACCTTTAAATAATACTCAACCATTCATCATGTATACCCAAACACCTGATTCGATGAAATTAAATTTTGCGGGAAGGAAGCAAAATTATTATTATTAGCTATAAATAGAGAATAGAGAATGGCAATAAAGAGCTATGAATAGAAAATTATTTAGCTATAATTAGAGAGATTCTGTCCTGGAACCCGCTCAGACATTATTTTTTAAAAAATCCAATCCTTAAATGTAAAACTTACATTTAGGTTTAACTGACTGACTTGCGATAATTCTGTTGAATATTAGATTTTCATTCACTTCGATTACTATACGCTACACTGAAAAATATATTAACATATTGAAAGAATTTACAGTTCATCTGGAATTTTTCCAGCATCATGTAGTTATGATTAATTGACGAGTCTCTTTAAGAAAGTCTTATCATTGTTTAAGAATGTTGAGGATGAAATCCTTTAAAAAAACATTTAATAACACAGTTTATCTAGTAGATCTATTAGATCATATTATCTATTAGATAGTGATTCTCTACCTTTTTAACTCGACGACCCCAAAAAAATATAAAAAATATACTACGAATATTTCGCGACCACCCAATGAAACCTAGTTAAAACAATTTAGCTACGTTGATAGCGACGGGTATGAACATGCTTGAAATGTAAAAACATGAATAATATACAGGTTCCAACTTGTGTACGTGCACTTTGTTAATTTTGTTTGCTTGCATAATATTCGCTGTGGGAGTGTCATGTTTGAACATGCATATTATAAGTTTGAATACGTCGTTCTCTCAGCAGTATAAAAGATGTGAAAAAGAAAAAGTCTTCTTTTCCATACAGAGTGAGAAGCCTATCGCGTGGTAAAGTGTTAACCCGGTTTTTTGGAATTGCTAGATGAATTAATAATATTTTTCAGGATAAACAAACGCCATTCTGAATTTTTCTTACAAAATAATGAGTATATGCTAGTGGTGGCTTACTTAACTGATGTATTTTCGTATTTAAATGACTTGAATGTAAATTTACAACGACGTGATAAAAACATTTTATCAATGACAGACAAGGTTTCTTTCATTAAGAAGCTTGACATCTGGATTATTTGTCTTCAAAGCAAAAATTGTGATATGTTTCCACTCACTTCCTATTATATTGAGAAACTTTTTGGATAAAGACATCATTGTTCACAGTTTCGATAGCATGAAGATGCATTTGTCCAAAAATTTAGTTGGCGGAGTATTTACCGGAAGATAAAAATGATTTTCGAATACATGGCTACTGAATCCATTTAGTGAAAACCTGGTTGCAGCTGCTGAGTTACCAGTTGAGATTCACGACCAGCTCATCGAAATGTCTACCGATAAAACCTTGTAACTACAATTCACATCTGAACAATTAGATATGTTTTGGCTTGCTCTTCGAATTGAATACGAAAATTTAGTCACAGACGCATTGAAAATATTACTTCATTTCGCCCCGTCCTCTACGAAAAGGGTTTTTTTGTCAATGGTTGAGCCAAAAACTAAATATAGTAATCGACTTTTATCATTTGAAAACAATTTGCTTTTGTGTGTTTCTAAAATATTCACGTATGGAGAAACTTTATGAAAAACAAACGCAACCATCTTATTAATTTATTTTCTTTACACGTGTACTTATAAATATAAGTAAAATGTTTATAAAAAATTTCTTTTTCTTTTAAAATGTTTCATTATTTTTTACGTGTAAATATTGTACGCTAATTTCGCGAACCCCCTTTCACATCACCTAGTTTCCCAAGTTGAGAAACGCTGTCTGTATTAGTTAAGGGAAAAGAATAATAACAGAAGAATTGAGTAATAGTGCAGATTCTTCTGTGAATAGAGGTCCCCCTCTCTGTATGCAGCCTTTTTCCTTATTCTTTTTGTCGAATTATGATCTAAGAATTTTTAATAAATTCTAATTGGTTTTGTACAAAGGACGTGAGAATCGATAGAAATATTACGTTTTAGAAGTCTGTTTGGTTTGATGGTGCGACTCAAGTAATTGATTTGTCCGAAGACTCTTTCCTATCCATTGAATATAAAAATTCTAACCTGTATCGAGATACTTCTAGAATAAAACCCGGTTTCTTAATTCTCCTTATTCAATATATATTTATTTAAATGTTTGAATTAAAAGATTCCTAGGTTTTACTACGAGATAACTTACTCAACCAGAAATTCTGATATCGACTGTTAAAATTTTAATAAAGGTTTGATTACAAATTCATCCTATTATCTCCAAAATCCCTATTACTAGAATTTTTTGCTAAGTGGAATCTTTAAGGGTTTTATTTAGGAAATAGACATTAATAGAAATATTTTTAAAAAAGTAACCCCTAAAGGATGAGCTTTTCTGATCTAGTCTTACTACAGCATTAGGAGATAACGAAAAGTCAATATTTAAAAGAGAATTGTAGATCTGCAACTGGAGAACCTTCCTTCTTATCACTTATATTTTTTAAAATTATTACTTCATTATATAATTAAAAATCGTTAATTTGTAATAAAAACTCTGGAGTAAGTGTAGTAGTTTATTTGCTTATAACACACACACACACACACACACACACACACACACACACAGAGAGAGAGAGAGAGAGAGAGAGAGAGAGAGAGAGAGAGAGAGAGAGAGAGAGAGAGAGAGAGAGAGAGAGTGAGAGAGGGGGGGGGGAGAGAAAGAGAGAAAGAGAGGGAGAGAGAGAGAGAGAATTCATAGATGTGTATAAAGCTGTACTATTACATTTAACCACATCTTAACACGATAACAAATATGATGAATCATTTAAAAGTTCAGATATTTCTTTGTATTTTATAAAATTCACAAAACTTATTACCGGTAAGATATGTTTAGTTTTAAGCACTGTATCCTATACGTATATATATATAATTTTTCATAGAAAAGAGATTTAGGATTCTTCTTGTATTTCACCTAATTATATACATATCTTTAGCAACCAACACATTATTTCAATACTAATTTTTTATATTAATTTCAAGGAATTTACACACTCCTTTCAAAGAACTGCCCCCTTGTCGCTAAAAAACTAAAATTTATATAATACTACCACATAGAGGTCTTATAAATAATTACCTTAATTCATTGAATCTTTTTATAGTTGGTTTAGAGTGAATTCAGAAAACTGTAATATTTTCTTTAAACGAAAATCCAAATTAACTCGTTAACGAATAGATTTACAATAAAGTTTCACTGTTCGAAAAGTATTCAAAATCGTTACAATGTTAAGATGTACAGTTTTCAATAAGTTTTGGATCATTTTAAAATTTATGTAAGTTTTCTAAAATATTATGTACAAAACAAGAAAAAGATATAATTTCTCACTTACATTGGAGACATACAAGTCTCCAGTTGTACTAGCAATTACTAAGACTTTGAAACTTCATAAATGATTGTACTTAAAAATATCTCTTGATTTTCACAATGTTTAATACCAATAAAACCGTGTACTTTAATCTTAATTTAAAGATTACGTCTGTTGAAATATCACACCACGTTTTATTGTTACACGACCAGGCACCTTTCTAATTCTTTACTTCGTTTTTATAGATTATTCCATTTTTGTAAAAATAAACATCAAAAATTTACATTAATATAAATTATAAAATATCGTTCCGTAATATTATAATAAAACTGTATTTTAATAAAAATATCCTATAAAAATCTAATTATATTTAATAAATCATAGTAGTGATATCTAAATGTTTCTTCCTACAAAATTACTTTTTTCTTCTTTCAACCTAGGTTTCAGTGACAGTCGGATCGAGAAGAGTTGTGCAGTTAGTATTGTGATGGTGACAGGACTTTCCATTTCCTGTGATTTGGTCGGCCATGGTTTTCAAGATGGCGTCAAGTAATGGTTCATTACAGAACGACTTCATTCTAGTGCGACGATTCTCCTTCTTTCTTATATTCCTATTGGTTGTCATTAAGTAAACGTATTTTTTCCTCCAACCACAGAAGTAACCGGTACTATGAGCATCAGACAAGGACCTCACCGAGTATCCGGTCTCTAGCCGTGCACAATTGTTTTTTTCATGCCAATCAAAAAATCATCCAAATCGAGTAATGGAATTACTACTAAAAATTGAGAGTCATTTTACGCTTTTCAGTTAACGAAACAAATGATTTTAAACATAATAAAAAACAATAAGTCAGTAAAATTTTTCAAAAAATGGAAAATAAAAATATCGTTGAAAACTTTACAGAAATATTTACTATTACAAAAATAAAAATCACAATGAGATAATAATCCGCGACAATGCAGAGTATTACAGGACACGTGTTCCTTTGATAAATTGAGGTTCATTTAATAAATTGACAAGTTAAAAGTTACTGATGTTTATGTGATATTTTACTTGGTTGGAACAATCCAAACTTCAAACATATATTCTGAACATGAATATAACACTAATTTCAAAATCACAATTCAATTATACGTTCTTTTTTAATAATTTGGTTTATCCCAGATTTAAGTTTCTTAAATCTAAGTTTCTTCTGTAATAACTTCAAAATCCATTTTTTCTTAATTAATAGAACAAAAACCGGAATTGTGTGTGTGTGTGTGTGTGTGTGCGCGCGCGCGCGCATGTGTAAATAAATGATCATATATCCATAAAAATATTAAATTAATATAAAGTTCAGTAGGCACAATATAGTACTTATTGTTGTAACGTAAAGTTGGATATCTTTAAATAAATTATCTCCTGTTATATCGTAGCACGATAGTGGCAATAAACTGAATTAAACCACAAGAATCGACTATACATACAGATATGATATTAATTGAATTTCATCTACATAATTTCAATTTTACATCTACTGAATTTCATGTTATGAACTTCAGACGTTTTAATTGTTATTAAGATTATATATATATATATATATATATATATATATAATAAAATATATATATAAATAAATAATAATAAATATATATATAGATGTAAAATATCTTACATTTCTTCTGATTTTACAAAAAAAAAAATTTTTTCTTTAAACCTTGTGTCAAATACACTTCATTATATACTTTTAACAACTGATTATTAACTAATTCTACTTTCTCTTCGTTATTAATTAATTAATCATTAAATCATAATTATAATCTATTTATAGTTAATAGTTAAGAAGAAATCTAATTATAATCCTGCATTTCCCCTTCACTTATAAAACATTAAATCGATATTGAAGGTTGTAAGTTTATCTCGATCTACTTCATGCGTTTCTAAATAATGTGGTGATTTAATGCGACTTTTAATAATTTTTAATTTAAGTATAATTGTTAAGCGATTTTTTATTTCAAATAATTGGTGATATAGCTTTTGGATGTTTTTTATTTCGTAGGGGATAACTAAAAAGATATTTATACTTGAATATTTTAATTTCTTGTATTTCAATTTGTTTCCATTTAATTTTAATGAGAAATTCTAATTTTTGATTTACATTAAAAAAAAATTACAAGTAAACTGTACCATACTTTTATTTTATTTATTATTATTTTATGTTATTTCTACAAAAATGTTCAACGGAATGAGAAAGATTAAAAAACACTCCTACTCAGGAAATTGATTCTAATATTTTTATTATAGAAATCATTAAGTCTAAATAAAATCAGATATTCTAAATATATTCTCACCAAAAATAACCTAAGAAATGAGTTTTATTCGGTATTTAACTGTAAAGACTGTACAAAGTACGATATAGGACAAACCGGCCACTAATTAATTCATAGAAGAAAGGATAAACAAAAAAATGAATAAATTCACAGAAAAAATATACACTTTCAGGATATTAATACAAATAAATCTTAATATAGAACATAAAGAAATAAAATTAAACACAATCGATTAATATGAAACTTACAGATATAATAAATTTAGACACAACAGAAATGTACAATAACGATTACACAGCTAAACGGGTCTAAAATGAATTTCTTATACAAATAGAACAAGCCATTCTATTATTATACATATTGGGTGCCATAATTAAAGGTTGTAAATAATTTGAAGACGAGATAAATCTTATGAGCGACTAGTGAATCGCTCTTAATAACTATCTCGTCTTCAAATTACAATTTTTATGAGCGACTCAGTCACTCAAAAAATTATATAATCATTTCCAAGAATAACAAGCACTTATATCGAAATTACTAGGAAACGAAAAGTGAAACGCTTTATGTTACTTTTTTTTATTTTTAAATATACTGTCGTATGTCAGCATGCAAACCCTCCAATATATAGGTTTTACTCAGCGCATAAAACAAAACCTTAAGCTTCACTCAGTTCATCACTAGTAGTACTTTTGCTTTACATGCAAAAGGAAGACTGGACAGATATGTAAAACAACAAATTAGTGTACTCCTTGCTGTAGTAGAACAACGTGTATATTACTTATTTATAAAATCAATACGTCTTCGGTGTTTTTAAAATGCTTTATACCAGTGTATCTCAATCTTTCAATATTTGGGACCCAATCTTCAATCATCATTTTCATCGCGCCCTCCTCTCATATAACAAGTGTAGCTTTAGCGTCAAAAGTTACACTTCGAACTTAATTACAAACCTCAAAAAATACCAAGAATAAGTACAATTATTGATATTTGGCAACACTGATCCCTTGCATTGACAAAACCAGAATCGATGCTTCTGTTCTCTGTTCTCTATTTTACATTCACCATATCGGACATTCTTGCGGCTTCGCGAGAAGATCCGATTTGTTTCAAACATTCTGGAAAGTCTGCGCGACCGTCTGCGCAAACCCGTATAAATGCTGCACCTCGTTCGATTCCAGCCAGTCTCAGTCGAGTCGATTCTTCTATCGCTATCGAATCTATCGTGAATGTGTATGTTGCAATTTGCGTGTTAATTGCGATTCACGGTAGTAAATTTATTCAGAATCATGGATAAAATTTTAATTGGGCGTAACAGTGCATTAGACGATAGTGAAGCATTAACAAGTGCACAGACGAGCGCGGTTCTGAAAATATGCTCAAGAATATTTAAATTTGCGTTTACCAGTACTGAAAAAAAAGAAGATAGGCCCCTGTGTGCTCAATGGTTTTGACAGCAGACAGCATGAAACCTAATAAACTTTAACGACATTTGGAAACCCTTAATAGCGTTAACAAACCTCGAGAATTCTTCAAATTAAAATTAAAATCATATGAAAAGCAAACATCATTTTTAAAAAAGACTTAGTCTGTGAATGAAAAACTTTACTGGCCTGTTACAAAGTTTCATGTTAAACAGCCAGATGTAAAAAGCCTCACACCATTCGTGAAAAGCTTATTTTGCCAGCTGCAATTGTGATTGTAGAAACTATTTTGGAGATAATATTGGCAAACAAATGCAGTCTATAGCTCTATTAAATGATACCGTTGGCCGTCGAATTGATGATATAGCTAAAGATGTACAGCATCAGCTTTCCTGGAAGTTGCGTGACAAATTGTTATCAATTCAGCTTGATGAGACAACAGATAGCAATAAAGATGCTCATTTCATTGCCTATATTCAATTTTGTGATGGTAGGTCAAAGGTAGAAGTACTACTTTTCTACAAACCAATAGAACTCAAAGCAACAGCCCTCGCATTATTTACTATACATGATTTTATAAACGAGGCAAACATCGAGTGGAAAAATTACGTCGGAATATCCACCGATGGCGCTAGTTCAATATCTGGAAGATTCCAAAGTATACAAGCACTTGTGAAACAAAAATCTCCACAGTGTGTCTGGACATATTGCATGATCCACAGATAAGCTCTAGCTTCCAAAGAAATGAGTCCTGGTCTGAATATTGTGCTAAAGATGGTTGTAACGTAGTAAATTATATAAAAATGAGAACCCTAAAATCAATAATCTTTTTTCACTTTGTAAAGCCATAGGTGCAATACATCCTGACCCCGTAGGGAAGACACCGTCCATTTGGTAGTTTCGGTCGCCACGCCATCCACTCCGTATCTAACCTTTATGGGCTTTACTGGAAATCATCTTCAAAACTCCGGCAAAAGAAATCTGGACACACACCTGAATCCACCAGGCCAAATTGCTGAAGTCTGTTTCGGAAGACGCCATAACCAGAAAGAAATTGCGTCACATATTTGTTAGGGTGGACCCAAGGAGCGCCCCGCAAATCAACAACGTCTGGGAAGAGATCATGCATATAACGCCCAGCCGTTGCCTCATCCCATGTGGCCTGCCATAAACCATTTCCCCGCGTCGTTCTATCTATGAACGGCATGGTAATGGTTTCAAATTTTTTCTGAAGTCAATTCACCTGACTTCTGAGCAACATAACTGCTGCTTATCTGATGCAATTAAATCTATCAGTCTCACCCCTGCAATCACCAAGATTGCCTCCCGTTCAGCGTTTATTGCAAGGCAAGATGGTTATGACGCGGGGAAATTTTTGCAACGTGTTTATGAATTAAGAGATGAAATCCCCATTTTTCTAGAAGAGGAAAATTGACAAGAAGCCGAGACATTTTGAGATGGTTTATTTGTGATGGAATATGTCAACCAAGTAGCTGGTCGACATATTCAGGAAATTAAACATCTTGGATCTTCAACGCCAAGGAGCAGATACATATATGTTGGATTCCAATTATAAAGTTAATGCTTTTAGTAGAAAATTGGAATTATGGAGCAGAAATTTAAAGCAAAAAATACCTAGAAATGTTTGCAAGTGTGGATGTGTTTGGAAATGTGGATGTTTGCAAATGTGTTAAAACTTACAAGGCTGAAGAACATGTGAATTTGTTTTTTAACCATTGAACATCATTTAGCCATACTGGTAAAGAATTTTAAAAAGTATTTTCTTGCTAACAACTTGGTAGCAAGTTACGAGTGGGTTAGATCTCAATTTCAAAATACTCCCGAAGCGCTCTCAACTGCCGAAAAAGAAATCTTCATAGACTTCACGGAAAGTGGCAAAATCAAAGACAATTTAGTAATAAATCACTCTTTGAATTTTGGGCAGGGGTGGATGATGAGTTTACTGCACTGAAGCCCAAGAACATTTCGTATACTATTACCATTTTCAACATCCTATCTTTGCGAAATCGGATTTTCTGCGGTGGCGACTTTGAAGACAAAATAAAGATCTCAGCTACATATAGAAAAAGACATGATCGTGTCTACTTCTAATATTAAACCTTCCTTCGAAAAACTTTGCTCTGTAAGACAGGCTCACGGGAGTCACTAATAATTATTAAACTTGCTTTTAATTTAGTATTGATAAGTATATTAAATGCATTTTTTAGTACTGATACAATCCTATTTTTAAGTGTATTATATCAGTGTAAATGTGTATTTTATTATTTATTATGTTTTGCTTTCCTTCAGTAAGTTAATAAGTTTTTTAACAATACTTTCTTTTCGATATGCTCGCACCCCCCATTTAGTATTATCACGCCCCCCTCCCCAGGAGGGGCCGCATGGTGAGAAAGGTTGCTTTATATTGTTCTGGTTGAGTCCGGATTACAGCATCGGCTTGAGTATTGGCTTAAGGCAAACTACGCTGCATTAGACTCTTACTTACTGATCAAATACACATTCTACGACTTACATGCAATATGACACTTAAAAGTTCACTATTTAAGAAAGTTAATGTGCTTCCCATTAAGGCTTTATATTTTTATAAAGTGGTTAATTTTCGAGTTGAATAGGAATTGAGAAATTTCATGTTACCTAAGCCGAGGAGGGACTTTTTCAGAAGATTTTACTTGTACGAATATATTGCATCAAAGAATTTTAACAGCTCACCGTACTGTAACATTATCAATATGTTCATAAATTTTAAAAAAATTGTTTGCTTTATTATGAATGTACGGAATGTTTTGTTTTGATTTGCACGTTAAAATTACTTTTAAAAATGAAGAATGCGGTTGATTTTGTTTACTTTTTAAAATAAAAATGTTTTTATCGCTGCATTTAATTAATTATTGATCAACGGTAGAATAATATAATTACGTAATAATATGTTATTGATGAGAATCTATGGCTTGAAGAGAATAGACAAAATGAAAAACCTTCTTGTAAGTTAATTGTATTTGCTAATAATTAGAAAGTAGTATCCCCGTAGATTATTTCTACAAAATAACTTTTTTCAGATTTTCATGAAGGTAATCCCCAAAACAGATTTTTGCCTTAAGATCTTTTACCTAATTCTCCAAAATGCGTTTTGTTCATTCATTGTTAATATTAATTTTATTTACTGAGTTTGAATCCGTTAAGTACGTTAAGATAGCTAATAATTAAGTTCAATTTATGTAATGTATTTAATGCACTCATATTAAATTATTAATTTTACTGTACGAATGTCAATTTCAGTTGGTTTTTTTATAATACAGTAATTTATACATAAATCTTTTTACATTATGAATAATATTAAGCAATCTATTATTTGAGTCGGCTTATATTTATATGAAAAAAGTCTTACAAATTTAAAAAAACGGCACTAATAAAGCATACTCTGCTAAGAATAATAACACAAAGACTAACTTCTTTTTTTCTCACACGCATATTAAACTGAGCAATGCTGTATTAATCGAGAGAATGTATACTATGAAAATCAATATATCTTTCCTATTAACTGAGTAAATATTATAAATTTCCTACTAGAATGGTTTGATCAAATGTATCGACAATGATGAAAGTAGACTGCAATACTAAATACCGCAAGTAAAATTTTGGTAACGTAATATAGAATACAGTTAATGAAAATAATAAAAATAAAGAATAGACTGAAATTTTATAAAGTTAATAAGGCATTATACGATCAGATTATAACGATTTTGTGCGGCAGTTTATGTAGGATTAATACTTGGCATCAGAAATATAGTTTTGTGAAACAGTATATCAAACTATGCCATTGTAAGTTTAATAACGCCTACATTTACAAGCAAAAGCGCTTTTGAGCACGAAGGCGTGAGTGTTTATAGTGTGGAGTGTGTGCATTTATGTTCCGTACGTGTGTGTATATGTTATATACTCTATATGTATTTGTGTGCGAGCGCGTGATTGAAGACTGCAACTGGGCGGTTGCTTCAGGACAACAAGAAAGTTATTAAATCGAACTCGTGTGTGTGTTCGCTAGCGAGATGATTCCCATGTGTGTCTACAATCCCACATTGAATATTAGTGATTGTTTCAGTGTTAAATGCTTGTATGATGAATATTAGTAATTATGGTAAAGATCACGTTTATATCTTGGCGTCTACACGCGCACACAAATCAAAATCACAATCACCTAGACTGGCTTTTTATTTTCCTTTCATCTTGTAACATTATTGCGTATATAAAACTATTTTATTTTTTAGATTATAACGGTGCCAAGATGAAAGGATTATTAAAAAACAAATCTTACTTGAAACATAAATTACACTACTAAGAGCTCATTACTATAAATATTAATTAACGACATAAATTTTTTCCCTCAAACTTAGAATCGAATTTAAATCCAGTAATTGGTAGATGAAGTAGAACCGTAGTAAAAATATTGAAATAAAAAGTAACACACGTTCTCAATATGAAATACTTTTTAAGTATTTGCAAAAGCGATCTATTTTTATTAATACGGGGTTTCATTCTAGAAAAATGGATTTTTTTTGGTCTCCGGGACCACCATTATATATTGCTTTACAGAATGAGATGAAATGGCAATTTTGTAGCCTGTGAAAATGTTATGCCTGACCGGGATTCGAACCCGGAACCTTCGGATATGAAAAATTAATTTAATGAGAAGTAAATGCTATCTAATTTTCTTACTGAAAAAAAAAACACCAAAGAAGTGTTTAGTTGTTATCTCAACTGTTTCGATTAATGATACCGGCTTGAATTTAAAGTATATAATCTTTAAAACAAAAATTTGTTTTAAATTATATGTAATATTTTATCCTATTTTTGACGATAAATGTGAGAAAACAAGAAAATTTTGAGTTTGCTGGGGATGAATAAATATATAGTCTAATTAACCGGGACAATCTATTTATAATGTCTTTTCTTAAACTAACACGAAGCTAGGTTGATAATTTATGCTTTTAATTTATACCTAAGAAACCTCTAGAAGCCAAGAAAAATGTTGCTTCAATCAGTTCAACAATTATCAACTCGTAACTGATTGATACAAGTCAGGAACTCCCTCTGTTTTTTTTAAACGGTACGGTAACAATTAATAGAATATTTATCCACTTAAAGAAATAGATTGTATAAAATTATGTATTTTTATTATTAATATCTAAAGTTTGATTAGTGATCAAAAGATTTGTCGAATCGTAATTCTGCCAGATATAGTCAAGTAATATCTTACAATTATAAGAAATTTTTAATGTAATTACATTAAAAAAAATCTTTCACAATTATTATATTGCCATATTAAAAATGAAAACGAGTATAAACGAAAAAGTTGTAAAAAACCCGCAATAATTACACAATTTTATTTTTATAGGATACAGAGTTCTTTACGAGAGCTTGTGTTTGTTTTTTTTTAGAATCTATTATTTTACCAAGGTTTTACTAGTAGTTTTTGATTAGCAGAACCACAAAAGTGGAGAAATAAGAAACCTTGTTTAATGATTTATTCAAAAAGATTTTCAAAAAATTTGATTTTTTATATCGAGTAAGTTTTAAAATAATTACACTCATAAAAAATTACCACTGAAATTCTAGAAAAAATATAATTAAACAAATTGGTAAATTAAACTCATGTATGTGAAAACATTAATGATAAATAAAACCAAAAGCCTGTTCAGTTTATAAAAACTATCACTGTATTGTAATTTCTTCCGAGCAAGAATTTGGTCAGTACAGAAGCCGAAACTTTGAGTGATCTGAAGAATGAGAATTTTAAAATAGTCGGCCTCTACCTTAAAAATAGTAGGTATAGCTGGTTATTTGTCCTTCGTACGGGTAGAAATGTATTTTGCCCGGTTCTTAGAATTACTCGGCAAACACGATTAGGTTTGGTTATGGTTGGTATTCAATAAAACTATTGAATTCATATTATAATCTGAGTTAATACTTCTAACAACGCTAATATTTTTAGCTTGTTAAAAAAATAATAAAGTCAAATTTTCAAGAATCAATCCCTAAATAAGATAATAATAGAAAAACCACTTATCCATAAAAACAACGTAACACCTAAAGATTAGTAAAATCATTCACGCAAACCTCATTGCTTCGATGAACGCTTATCATTATTATACATCGATTGTTATCGCAGCTGTTTTGTTACACTGCATAAATTAAAGTTCTAATCCACTAACAGATATACCACACGGGCTGGTCTAGTGGGTAACTCGTCATAAATCAGTTGTTTAATATATGATTTTCGAAGTCAAAAGTTTTGAAGTTCAAGCAGTAAAGTTAGTTGCTTTTTTTGCTTTTATACGGGTTTGTATACTAGACAAGTACACCGGTGTACTTCGGTGGTTGGGGTTCAATTAACCACACAACACAGAAATGGTCGGCTTGAGTCTACACAAGACTACAGCTCATTTACATTCATACGTATCATCCTCATCTCATTTAGCCCTCGGAGGATTGCTTATTATTTACTAGTCGAACAGATTGCAACATACACAGGAAAGAAGTAACAAATATGGTTAATTTTAAGATCTTAGTAGGCTTTTTATACGGAGGATTTGGATTCGATATAATATCTGACGATGGTCCCGGAGGCTAAAAAAAAGAAAAGTAAATTACACTGGACACTTGTAATCATTCATTGAGAAACGATTAATGTAATATTACAAAATTATACTTAATAAAACAATTACAATAAGTAAATTACAATCAGTAATCAGTAAATAATCAGTTTAGTTTTTTTTTTAAAACTTGAAAATTAAAATTTATATAGCATTTTTTATGTGTAACAAAACAACTTCAAATTAAATACCAAAAGAAAAAGAAAAATATAAATTGAAAAGTATTATTTACCGACGTTAATAAACGAGTATGTAATTTATATTACATAATTTTATGATTACATATTCTTAAGACGATATGTGAAACTACGTAACTAAATAATTAGTCATATAAGCAAAGAATGGAAGCATGGAAGCATAAAGAATTTCGTAAATTCTTAAATTAAATTACACATTAAATTTAATTACTGTAGTGAAATTACATCATTAATATATGATTAATTAATTATTAGTAATATTTTATCGAAAATATTTCACATTAATTTGATACAAACATAAAACTTCTTATATATTTATTGTATGTACATTATTATTATGATATGGATACGAATCAAGACAAGTATAATTAATAATTACGGAAATAAATTTAAATTACTTATATTATTTTAATACAACAGGATTTCTTGTTTATTATTTTCCATTAGATTAATTAAATTTAATAACAAACCTCGGGAAAAAGGTAATATATGAACATGAAATGTAATCAAGGGTGGTTTGGTAAGAGGTATCTTTGGCACGTATTATTTGTTTTTATTTGAGATGCTGAAACGCTGAATGAAAGAAGATGCTGAACGCTTAAGGAAGTAGAAATTTAGATGAATATATTTGTGTTGATGCTATCTTTAGGTATCAATTAATATTACCATCAAGGAATAACGACTCAATACTGAATAAGATTAATTTCTCAGACATAATTGAAATTTAAACTTTTTATAAGGATTTGGATGGCTTTAAACACTAGTAAAAATCTTTTAATTACGGTATCTTTAGGTGTACCTAACAAGTGGACGTCAAATTGTTGGTGTTCCATGTATGACAGTACCATTTGATATTGGAGGACGGAAAATTGTTCCACCATTCCTTGCTGATGTAAGGAAACATAAAATGAAAGTCAGTTTTTTGAATGTGATTTAAGATTTCAGTAAAACTCCCGTTATTTATAGTTTCGTATCATCATATTCCATCATAAAGGTTTTCAAAATAAGAATCTTTATTCCATTTTTGCCTTCAACGTTTCTGTTCTTGTTATTTAAGGTCTTCAAAGTAATGATAAAAATTCAATTCTGCTTAAAAATTGTAGTAAATGTTTTAACAACAGATTATACCAAATTTTATTTAATCTGAAAGGCATGGTCAAAATAGTGAAGAAAGCTAATTCTTTAATAATTTAGAACACACGTTAGACTTTATTACTAACCTAAAAGTATAACTATATAACAAAGTAATCAATTGGTTTTACCATCGCCAGTAATTCTATCTCGTAGAATATTTTTTGAAAATATATTTTGAATTCTATCTATATTAATACATATGAAATTGATTTGGATATGTAAATGTGTGAACTACAGGCTTAGTTTTTTTTTTAGAATTTATCAAAGAGAGGATTGTAAATAAAATTAATTCTTTTTATAGATTTAAAATAAAATTATATTGAGCGATAAACCACAAATTTTTATTTTATAATTTCTGAATTTAATCCTCTATTAAAATATTCTGTGGTAAAATACTACATAATGAAATTTTAAATATCTCAACTTCAGTATTTTGGGCTATTAAAAAAAAAAAAATCTAATTTTTTTTAAAAAGTAAAAGATTAATCCACTAGACCTGTGGTATTAATACTATTCATTCCTTTTCTGGTGACTTTACCAAGAAAAAGTAAAAAAAAACTGTTTTAGTTTAGGTTGGTTAGTCTTAAGGTATAAAAATATTAAAATCCTATTATAGAAATGGTGAGGAATTTCCTTCCTCTTGCAATAGCAAATAAGTATATCTCTTGCAGAACCAGTAAAATATACCAATCTGATGTCTTATTCAGAGAAAGATAATGACTGACGACTTTTGTTACTGTCATTAAGATAAATGACAACGATATTTCAAATCGTGTATCTCGTTTCAATAGACATTTGTTACCACCTGGCTGGTCTAGTGGTTAACTCGCCATCGTAAATCTGCTCATTTCGAAGTCGCGAGTTCTAAGGTTTGCTACTAAAGATATTTACTTACCAAGAAATCCTAGTAAAGGCAGTTACTTTAATACGAATTTGAATACTAGATCTTCTTCGGTGTTCTTTCGTGGTTGGGTTTCAATTAACCACACATCTCAGGAGTGGTCGAACTGAGACTGTACAAGACTACACTTCATTCACGTTCATACATATCATCCTTATTCATCCTCTGAAGGGTGGTTCCGGAGGCTAAATAGAAAAAGAGAGAGACATTTAGTATTATTAAATTAATAATTTTATAGCTTCAATTACAAAAGTTACAAATTAATAAAATTCAAATTTCTTATGATAAAATGGTTTTTCATCTCAACGATTTAAAAAAATATTATATTTTGATAAACCGAAAAAACACAAGTTTTCATAAGTTCATCCCCTTCAGGATGTGTATCCTCTCAATTATTTATTTTATCATCATATCTTATTAAAAAAAAATAATAAAATTAGTAATACAATTAATTATATTACCCTTCCCCAAATACACAAACAAGCTACTAAATAGGATTTCATGATTTTACGTTAAACGGCAAAGTTATTTTATAAGGACGGCAAGATAAATAATAGGAATGGATTAGCAAGAAATCCTGTAAAGATATTTTACTGTAGTTTTTGAATCGACTTGAAAAAATTTAAGTACAAAAGTTTTGTACCACTAATATGCATGATGACAGCAAGAAAGAAATGTTTAATAAATATACAATTTTTTTATGAATTGAAATTCGTTTAATGTAAAAACATTTAAATATAACTATATTTGTTTAAAAATTTAATTTATTTTTCACAGATGAAATGTAGAATTACAAAAAAGATTTTGCTACAAAATTTAATCTCATTGTTTTTATACCCTAATTCAGAATAAACAGAAGAAGCTTTCTAACAGGATACAAAGGGTCATTAAGAGTTAATTTAAACTGCCCTTTTGCAAAGTGTTCGTAATTCCTAGTTAATTGTTCATGGCTGCACCCCGTTTTAGGCCGTCCCTTTTATCTAAACAGTTAGTTCCTACTTCATGTTCTATCAATCGTTAATGCAGTTAATTAACGGTAGATAATTTATGAAACTAAATGTTTACAGCCGTATTTTGTTTTTAATATATGTATAAAACACGTCCGACTGACTGATCCATCAACGCCCAGCAAAAACTACTAAAGATAGATTTATGAAAATTTGTTCACATATTATATAAATAACTACATATATAAAAGAACATTTTTGGACTGACTGATTCATCAACGCCCAAAAAACAAATTATTGACGATAAATTGATGAAAATTTCTATACATGTTCTTATGTAAGTGCACACTAAGAAAGGATTTTTTGAAATTCTGAGTTTGAAGAGTTAAAATGAAGTAACAATGAAATTTACTACATTTTGAATTTCTCTGTAATAAATGAAGATATCAGCTTGATTTTGGTGTGTGCAATCTTTATGCGAATATTTAAAAACTTATGTCTAGATTTTCTGAAATTCCGATTTTGAAAGGGTTAAAATGGGATTTTGAATTTTTTTTGAAACCTGGCCATTTTTTCAAATTCCCGATAACAAATGAAGATGTCAACTTGATTTTTGGTGTGAGTAATTTCCATGTAAATATCTAAAAATCAATTTCTAGATTTTTCGAAACTCGATCTTGAAAGGGGTGAAGAAAGGTAAAAAAAAAAAAAAAACTGAAAAATGATTGCAAGTTTTCCTCATTTCCGAATATACTAAACGAGATATTCACTATTCGGATAAATATCTAAAAACCATTTTCGGGTTTTTTTGAATTTTCGATTTTTTAAGAGGGGGACGGTGTATTGTCACGGCTGCTCAACCAACACAACTATTGTTACTGTTGTGAGACGTAACTGGCTGCACCTGACTCTGGTTATTTGAGTAAAAAACATAAAATAAAAGTAATTAAACAATCTTTTAAAAAACGAGAAACGAAGTACGGTCCACTTCCTAGTGATTTTTATCGGGTAACGTTAAGTTACCCTTGTTTTGAAACCCAAATTCATAGATCACTCAGTTTCGGTTCCTGTACTGACCGTATAACCGTATGACCGTATAACTGTTATTCTTAAGAGATTTCAATACACTGATAGTTTTTATAAATTGAACAGGCTTTAATTTTTATTTATCATTATTATTTTCACAAGCATGAGTTTAATGAATACAGAGGGGTTTAGGGAGCATAGTTTAGCCCCCTGGCTAGACGATGTTGTTTTTTTTTTCTAGACGAGTAAAAATTATTAAACAGGTTAAGAGAACTAGTTATAGCTGAACTTCATGTAAGATTTTCATAAATACGGATTGAACATAATTTATTTCGAATTCCAAATCATCCGAAACAAAGTTTTATTTTAAAATATACTAAAATATTCTTTAAATTATCTGACCAGTTTGGTCAGATAGAACTTAATATGGCACGGTTCTTAGTGATTTTGCCTAAAATATGGAGGTTTTAAGCTTAAAATTATCAGGAAATAAATAAATAATTAATAAAACGAGATTCTCCTAACCGTTTAGTTAATTCCCTCTTCATTACATTAAGTACATAATGAACCTTAAACACGTAATAGAAAGATATAAAAGCAGGCTGAATTTATTAAAGTGTAAAACCCTGGTAATCAATCTTGGATTGTGTAACTGCTACATGGTTGGTTGTAGATTGCTGTGTTACTAGTAGTTGTCACCTGCCGCGGTATGTCTGTGAACCGTGACTGGCACCTGCAGTTTAACTTACTAAGCCCGATTCACATGTCGCCTTGCAAATAACAATAGTAATGGTTACTAAATGATCTATCGACGTCTATTGACGTCTGCAATGCATAGTTCATAAAAAAAAGATGTAGATCCGATTGGAATTTTCTTTTGTTTACTAAAACGTTGTTGAGAGAGATGATAAAATATTAATTTTAAATATAAAAATTTATACGGCTCTTGATAGTAAAATAAAAATTGAACAAATGATTATCGGTTTGCTCGTCTTTTTAGTATTTTAATCACATTTTATCTCTTTAAATGATTCTCTCCCGAAGCTCTATCAATGCAGCGTAATATATGTCAGTACTGTCACGGGCTGTCTTTTACAGAAGGATTTTACAGTTTTAACGTTCCTTTTCGTAATATAACACCAAAGGAAATTAAATTAAGTTTCAATTAAAATCAAATAGATAGTCAACAATCATAATGAGCAAACGTAATTCAAGATTTTCATTTAAATATAAAAAAAAGTTATAAGTAATTCTATAATCATAGGTTTTTTTGTTTTTTTTTTTACCCTGCGCCGGTCCGACTGGTTGGTATTGCGCCACCCAGGGGAGTGCCTGTTGTACTCAAATGGGCCTTCTCACCTACCGGCTGTATGTCCGGCATGGCAGGTCGGCCCACCGGTCAGTTCTTTTGAGTCTATTGATATGCCCATCTATATATATCGCCACGCCATACCATGATTGTCTTGACGTGACGATTGGGTCTTTTCTTTGATCTTTCCTATCAAGAAAACCCTTGGAGTCCCCAGTGGCTCACCGAAACTGGCACACCTCAGCATGCCAGTCCTCACCACTGGGGCTATCCGCCCTTCCCTATACTAAGATCAGAACCCCAATCTCCTCTCGTCCTCATTTTTCTGCGTTAATATTTTCTTAATAGCTGAATCAACCCTCTTCCAGGCATCTTCACTCTGCAACATGTGATTAATTAATCTGCCGTTACCATCAGATGATAGATCGATGTCTACTAATTCTTCTCTCCATTTATGGCAGTCAGTAAATGTGTGTTCAACATCATCTTCGCGATCGCAATACATACATTCCGTCGAAGCTCTTCTACCGATCCTGTGCAAGTAAAAATTAAAGTTGCCATGCCCTGTAAAGTATTGTGACAGGTGAAAATTCACTTCCTCATGCTTCCTATATATCCAGCTTTTAATATCGGGGATGAATCTCTTTGTTCTACCTCCAGGGCCATTCTCATTCCACCTGTCCTGCCACTTTGCCATTAGCCGCTGCCTTGATTCGTGAATTCCAACTCCCTGGTCTCTTTTAACTCTTAGTTGTGCCAATAAATCAATCGGTGGGACTCCAGCAAGCACACACAAAGCCTCATAGGAGACCGTCATATATGCAGAAATCACTCCAAGCAACAGTCTCCTATGGGTCCTGATCATACGTGCCAGGTTTTTCTTTACTTGCACTGAAATCCACCAAACCGGCACCGCATAAAGCATGGACGATATTACCGAAGACGCTATGACCCTTCTCTTTGACGCCTTAGGCGCTCTTTGGTTCGTCATAATGATATTTAAAGATTTTATCATTCTGTCAGCCCTGTTATAAACTTCGTTTATATGCTCGGTGAAGGAACCGTTCCTCTGAAAGGTAACGCCTAGGTACTTCAACTTATCAGTTTCTGCTATTGGTTCACCATTGATCCTGATATCCAGCCGATCACAGATCCTTCTTCCAGTAAAAGTGATAAATTTGCATTTATCAATGTCCAGCACTAAATTTTTATTACATAGCCAGTTTTCTATCATCTGTAATGCCAAATTGGCCTTATTTTGTACTTCCAGTGCATGTCTATCACTCGCAAGGATCACCAGGTCATCTGCATAGGCAATGGCTTCGACTCCTGCAGGATAATCCAAATTCAGGATTCCGTCAGAAGTTAAAACCCATAATAACGGGCCCAAAATGGAGCCCTGGGGAACTCCACCGTGTATGTTGACTTCCAAATCTCCACTTTGCGTTGCAATTCTGCACGATCTGTCAGAGAGGTATCTCCTCACCTGTCTCCTAAGACATGGGCTTACGTTCTTAGCCAGTAATGCGCTGTGAATATGGCTCCATTTGATGGAGCCAAAAGCATTCTTAACGTCTAGGGAGACAAGTAACGGAATCCCTCTTGTTCTCCAAGTACCTCTTCTGACATCTGCTATCCAAGTAGTTACTTTCTTCGCTGCCAACACGGTGAAGCGTCCCTTCCAGAACCCGAATTGATTGACGCTTATACCCACGCCTTCTTCAATTTCGCATACAATTCTGTTGGCGAGCATCTTCTCTACCGCTTTGCCCAAGTTATTTAAGAGACTCAGCGGTCTAAATCGAGACAGACCTTGATCATCACCGCCTTTAGGGAGGAAGACCAACATCGCGGGAATGAATCATCTCCAAGCCATAATTAGCTATATCAGTCATCTCCCAGGGAAGCTGTTTTACAAGGCCTTTGAGTATTGCAGCAGGGATTCTATAGGTGCCGGGGCTCTTTTTATTACCGAGTTGTCCGATAGCGTTACTTAGCTCAGCAGGGGTAAACCTCCTCAGCTCATATTCAGGCAAGATGTCAGTTGCCTCTGCTGGACATGGAAATAATTCGTCAAACTGAGCCATAGCCTGCCGTTCACTCAACACAGGCAGACGTCTGCCAAACCTCTTAGTAACTATCTTGTAGAGTAGAAAAAGAAGAGATTCTACTGTAGATCTTATGGATCAATGTACATATCTTATATATCAGTCTATATATTAAAAGCAGTATTATCTTAAATTTGTTAAAAAACCTGAAGACGGTGGAGTAACAAAACGATACATGCAAATTATAACGTTACATAAGAATTGGTATGTATATTTTTCTCCCTGATAGTGATGAGAAAATGTGCTCATTACTTATTACTCGTTTTTCAACCATAAATATAATCACAAATAATAAAAATACATTATTTATAAAGAGCCAAATAATTCAACTTCTAGAATAACTAATATCTGTATTAGTTATATGTGTAACTATTTATTTTTAGTTTATGTGTTTAAAAATAAATACACAATTACATTAAACTAAAAAAAAAATTTACTGTGTGGTATATATATTATTAATGATTGTCATGAAACGAATATACAATCTGAATTACTTTGTCTAAGATTAACCAAGAACCACTGAATAGATATGAAAAAAAATATTACACTGTTTTGAGGTTTTTCTTTTATGTAATGCCGTGTGATGTGGAGTATTTATTTACCCTCCTCCGAATAGATTCTATTTTTGTCCCCTAGTGTCCCTTTACGTTAATAAGGTTAATAAAATTATAAATTAAAAGAACAATTATGAGAAAACCATTTATCACACATTCACCTTTTTGTAATTTGATTCTATGGAACGAGAAGCTTTGAAGTTGTAATCTTTGAAGTCTTTGAAGATTTAAATTTTCTTAACTTTCCTCGGATCCCCTGATAAAATCCCCTAAAAAAACTCCCCTCCCCCAAAAAAAATTAATAAAAATTTAATTATTTCCATATTCAAATATTCTTCTTCAAAAGTTTCGCATTAAAAAATTTAAAACATCTAGCGGAGGAGGTTCAAGCAAAAGACTAAATACACACTAATTCTATTCAATTAATAGAACTTGAAATATTGAGATATCAAAACTCTTTTTAAGCTTTCTACCATAAGAAAAACACAATGTTGGCCAAAGGTTTCTAAATGGCTTTCCTTATCAAAATAATAAGTTCAAGTTTCTTTGCCCTTCAACTTCTAGCCTCTCCTAACTCCTAAATCAACATAAACTAATACGACACTTGAAATTATTTTTCGAAATATGCTCAATCCTTAGAAATCATTAAAAATTATACTGAAAGAAGGTTTGACCTCTTCCCCTAAAACTCTTGAGGCCCTTATGTCCATTAATTAACAAAGTTATAATATTGTGTTACTGAAAATGATGTTTTTATCAATGTGATATGCCTTCTGAAAAAGAACAATGGTACACAAAGGATACTGAATCTCTTGCTTCACAGGTCTCTACCCCTAGCCATTTAAATTTAAAAGAATTAAAGCATCTGGATAATAATTTTTTTTTTTAAGTATTTTTTCCTCAAAAAATTTAAAATCATTCCGTAGAAGAGAGGTTCATGTCTTTCGCATCCTTACTGCTCAAATCCCTTTAACCCTTCATCAAACAAAAGTTATAATGTATAGTTTTTAAACTGTTTTAAAATGTTCTTCTTTTATTATTATTATTATTTTTATTATTATTATTCTAGAAGTAGAAGAGAAAAAAGAAGAATAACATAAAAGAAAAAAGTTCCGCTTTGTGGCCTCTATGGGTATCAACCCTCCAGTTCCTCTTAATTAACAGAAATCACAGTATTGAGATACTCAAATAGTTCCTTTTTAATAAGTTCTGTCTTTAAAAAATAAACACTGAAATTCATAAGTTTTATGTCTTCTTACCTTCTAAAACCGTAATTCCCCTATAACCTGATCAATTATCAAACACTTATATATGAAAAAAGTAGAGTCGATCTTTTAAAAATGTATTTTATTTAGGCACTGGCATAAAGACCGTGTCCAGGCTCTCGGAGTGGTGACCCAGGGACGGCATAGCCGGGCCTGGTGGATCCTACTCTGGGGTTTGAGGCGGGCGCAAAGTGAAATCCGATCGGCGGACCGAGACGTGGAGGTCCGTTAGAGTAAAGGACACTCCCCTGTGCTGTGTAATACTTAACTGCAGGATCCGGCCCGGGGAAGAGGAAGTAAAAAAACACATAAAACATCAGAATTATCGTATTAAAGATTACCAGTTTAATTTTAATGGAAAGTAATTTAAATTTAGAATGGAAGGTATTAAAAGGAATCATAAACTATGATTGAATTATATGGAATATTCTATCTTTTGGCATGGAATTTTTACAAGTAATTTTCACCTGCTGCGCATATAAATCTTTATAAAAATTTTATTTGTTAACCATTTGAGCTGATACTTTTTTTAGGGAACAAAATTTAAATGATTTTTTTTTTTTGGTGATGATAATACATGATCACCAACCAAAAGAAACCGGGTACTTCCGGTGATATGTAAATAAATTTGAGACAATGCAAAGGAAATTTCAGAATAATAATATACGCAAACTGGTAGAACTGATGTATAATAAAATTACTCGTATGCGTCACGGTAAACAAAACAGTTTTAAAATTATGAAATATTGGTCATTTAAAGTATATAAGTTAAATTCTATTTAATAATATATTAACGCTAAGATGGTTTATTGATAGTAAGTTTCTTAAATTTTAATACTGTATTTTGGTAGCAAAAATAAATATATTAAAAGTGTATTAATAGAATATTACTTAATACAATCCGCTATTAATTAAATTTACATTACTATTGTATTTATATTTTTATTATATTTCATTATTTTAATTACAGCTTGTTCCCATCAGCTCATAACAGATTACAGTCAAAATTTATACTATAAAAGTTTTCTCGCTTCATAACAAAAAGCATTTCAGCAGTAATAGTTAAAGCTAAATATAACTGAGTAAAATTAAAAAATATCGTAAAATTTTTAAATAAAAATTACGTATAAATTAACTAAATTACGAACACGAACAATAAAACCAACGTAAGGAAAAAACTAAGAATTTTTTAACAAAATAAAACAAATTATTTACAAGAAATAAAAATGATGCAAAAAATTATTTTCTTCAAATAGCACTAAAATTACAAGATTAAATTTTATATTAAGTAACTAGGTTATAGAAGGTAGACTGGCGCCGATGGTAATAAGAAAGAATGCCGCGTTTGACTGAGTAATATGGCACTACAGGGAGAGATGCATAATGAGAATGATAGCATGAAGTGCGGTCTGGACTTTGTAATAGGACGCGCGGTTATTATGGTGTATGGATAAATTGGAATGAGATAAAAGTGTAAAGGAAAAGAACAGAATGATGTGTTATGCGGTAATTCAAACATGAAAAGAGATATAGTAAACCTGTGGATACATATACATACGTACGATGACTATTATTGTCTGCAGTTGTTAGTTTACAAGGAGTCAATATGTGAACTATTCGCCCGGTTAATGGTGCTTGTTCACGCCGATTACAATCCAATATTGTCGGATGAAAGCCGCAGAGAAGCGTGTATCGGATCCAGGTAGCAGATGCACCTGGCGATACGTGATCCTCTCAAATCTAATTCCATTTATTCCATTACTTCTGTCAAGGACTTGCCCCAATAAATATACGTATAACAACGTTTTAGAATGGTAAACCGACCCTTTCCGATCATAGTATTATATGTTGTTTCCACCCGGATAATTCCAGTTAGTTCCATTTAAAAATTTACTCGTCTTACACACGTACAAAATTGAAAATGGATGATAGAATTGTACGTATATATATTTACACCGAACTAATAAATTATACAAATTTATACGTCTTTTATTTATTACTATGTTATACATACGTATAAATCACTTCCAAGAAATTTATAACGATTCCAAAGGCCAGTCACTAATTATGTTATATTGACCTAAAGTAATCGCTTGAAATTACTGTAACGTAATATTTTATCCCAACAAATAAAATATTGCTCTAGAATAATGTAAATCTTATTAAATTTAAATCTTATTTATATTACATACTCAGGCTTAAATTTTTCAAAATTAGACTTTAAAAAATTTTAAATACTTTTAACATAATTTTTTTCTTTTAACACAAAATCACCAAATCTGGTATTATTACGATTTTTCAAACGATCATATTGTATTCCAAATATTAATTTATTACATTTTCATCAGCCAAATTTTAATGTTAAATTTCATCCAATTTGACATGTTATCGTTAAAGACTAAACAGTAGATAATTTTTAATTTCGATTGGTAATTTAATGAACATTAATTGGATAATAAATTGAAAATTTATTCGCTTAGAATTTCTCCTTGAGAATTCTCGGCTTAGTTGGTGGGGATTATACCTTTTCTGTCTATCATCCGGAAAGTTCTGGGTTTGAATCCCGGTTAGGTATATCATTTTTTATTCAATATTTCCTCACCATATTCCGACCCGCAATCATTAAGATTATAAGTTTTCTAAAAATTAATCATTTTTACTTTCCTGGCATCATATCTCTTAGAATTATGCTGCAAGAGCATAATCCAGTTTGACCTGGAAGTGCCACGTGAAGGTGAAGAGAAATCAGCTAAACGCATGGTATAGGTAATTACATTGGCTCCTACGAAGGAACTCAGGCCTCACGTTATCCAACAAAATATTAACAAGGCTATAATATATTTACAAGGCTATTCTGCGACCAATCTGGACGTACTGTGAAGTTGTGGGAAACAGTTAGAACTAGTAACATAGAAATTATAAAACGCTTACAAAACAAAGTTAGGAGGACAATTGCTGAAGCACCATGGTTCACGCGGAATGATGAAATTCACGGTTATCTAAAGCGTCATTCGGTTCGTGAGGTTGCACGGCAGCGCAGTGTTAAATACCAGCAAAGACTTGAAAATCAGGTCAACCACTTTGCAATTAATCTACTCGATAACAGCAGGGACGTCCGACGGTTGAAACGTCTCCATGTACTCGACTTGGCGACTACTGCATGGCAGTCTGAAATTTGACAACGCCAAATCTAGTAGTACCGTTTTTATTTTTATTTTTTATTTTTATTACGAATATTTGGTTTCCGTGGACTATGAGGTGTTGAAATAGGTATTTTTAAGATTTAAGTCTGTACTTGAGATTCTATATTGACTTTAAGATTAGTTGTAACTATTTTTGTGTATTACTTATTTTGGGAGTTCCTTATGATAACGGAATCCCCTAATCACGTGATTTTTGTCAGGAGATTTACTTATGGCTCCACTTGGGAGCCGATTGTAATTATACTAGTTGAAAAAAAAATTAACAAAACGAACTTTATTCGAGTTCGTAACAATATTCGATAAGTTACTTGTAAGTTCTAATAATTTGGAATATTTTATACGTGAGTCGGCAGATATTTTTTTAAACGTAGAATTTGCTATCTTTGAATTTAATACCTTGTAATATTTGTAGCAATTTTTTTTTTCATTTTTCAGCAATTTTTGTAATTTTTTACACAAACAAGTGAAAAATTATCATACATAATAGGGATCTCTCAAAAAATATTCAACACATTATATTGGAACTAATTTTTAAAAAAAATGTTAAAATTACATATAAAAATCATAGTTTTAAATTGCATTAGAGTAAATAAAATACCCCATTTGTTTACTTTTGAAGCTAAAAAGGGGAAACTTTTTGACTACCCATAACTAAAAACAAAGCGTTTATGGACCCATGTTTTCACCAACACTTCACTATTTTATCAGAGATAGACGCCTGTAAAATTTAGCAGGAAACTCCTGAAATACTGTAAAAATGTAGTGCAGAGAAGTGCAAATGTAGTGTTTGATATTTTTTATAATTATATTTTATATTGGACAGTAATTTACAATGCATATAATCTTAATAAAGAAAATATATATATATATATATACGTTACGTAAACAATATATGATATTAACATATATATATGATAACATCTTTTACATCCTGTTTAATCATAATTAGTAACAAAATAATTTCCACAAAGATTATATGCCAGTAAATTACTACAATTTGAATGATTAATAATAATGGTCGGAGTATAAATTAACAATTTCATAGAAAAATTCTGGAACAAAAAGTAAATTAATTTTAAAGCTTACAAATAAAATTTCCATCCTATAATTTTAACTGAAATAGTTTATTTAGGAATATTTGTACATAATTTATATTTCAAAGGAAATCAGGTACGCGATTGGAAATAATATATTAATTACAAACATTAAAGTATTTGTTTAGTAAAAGTAAACTTTGATTAAGGAAATAATTAGGAACATGTTTATCGAATTTAAATTGGGGCTCAGACAAAGAGACATTATTGAGATTGTATAAAGCATTGGTTCAATCTAAACTAGACTACGGATGTATCGTATATTCATCTGCTAGAAAGTCGCACTTAAGAAAGTTAGACGTAGTTCATAATAGCGGAATAAGATATGCAACAGGCGCTTTCCGCACAAGTCCGGCGGCTAGTCTGATGTCTGAAGCCGGAATAATGCCACTACATTGTAGAAGAGAGATCCTTTTGTTAAGATATGCAGCAAATGTATGGGCTTTCCCTGCTCATATAAATAAAAAATTGTTTACGAATCATCCTATGGCTGCAGTATATGAACATCGTGCTACCTATTCCAGACCAACCGGAATTAGGTACCACAAATTAAGAAGAAAATATGAAATTGCTATACCAGAGACACTAGCAATTTCTACTAGAGAAATACCGCCATGGCTCTTGCAAGCGGTAAATACAAGTTTGGATCTCTCTCAAGGAGAAATAAAAAAGAAACAAGCAGTGATCATCCAGCAGGAATTTTTAGCAACCGTCAGCAGTTACGAAGAACATATTAGAATTTATACTGACGGTTCTAAAACCGAACATGGTGTTGGATGCTCGATATATGTAAATGAAGAAGCCCACTTTTGGAGACTGCCAGATGTGGCCAGTGTCTACACGGCAGAACTCACTGCAATTCAGCAAGCTCTTCGCTACACTGAACACTATTGCGAAGAGAGAGTGCTAATATGTTCCGATTCATTAAGTGCACTTGTCGCAATTCGGAACAAAAACATTAAGGATGTCCTAATTGCAAACATCCTGTCCATTTTATACGTACTAAAACAACGAGGACAGCGATGCGTATTTGTATGGACTCCAGGGCATGCTGGTATTACAGGTAATGAAATCGCAGACGAAGCTGCCAGAAAGGCAACAGTCTGCGATGACTTGGATGCATTTTCTGTAAGAGTGGCAGATGTTAAAACCCGTCTAACAAACATAGTAAGAAACAAGTGGAACGCTGAATGGAGGAGTTTAAATACAAAATTAAACTCAGTTAAAACTTCTCCTTATAAATGGAAAAGCGACTTTAAGTTGACTCGCCGTGAACAAGTAGCGGTGACCAGACTTAGAATCGGTCACACGCGATTAACAAATTTATATTTGTTAACCAGCGAAGTGAGACCAATGTGCAGTGTTTGTAATAAAACACTGAAAATCAAGCATCTAATAGAAGAGTGTACCATATATGAGGACCTCAGAAAGAGGTTCCGTCTAACAAATAATATTAGTGCTGATCTGGATAATGGAAATGAAGAAAATATAGTTGCATTTTTACACGCCAGTGGACTTCTTAAAAGTCTATAAAATGGAAGTTTAAAGCTGTGGTAAAAGATACTCTAAGCGGTAGTTTTATATATACATATAAGGGAGTCTCGAAGCGTGGCACGTATAGTGACGGGAGGTAGCCCTCTTGCCTAGGCCATTTTGGCTCACCTGCATTCAAGAGCAGTGAGTCGGGGTGTGTCCGATGATGGCATGGGGGACCCTCAAGGGTGGATTGAGGGCGCGAGGCTATGGGTGTACGCCGTGCATGCCTATGGCCTGATATAAGAAGGATTCAACTGCCACGGCACCCTGGCACGACTGATATACTGCTCAACGGCGGTTCTGGTCGCCCCGAGGGTGCTTAAACAA
The DNA here is from genome assembly GCF_047948215.1 of Lycorma delicatula. NCBI lineage: Eukaryota > Metazoa > Arthropoda > Insecta > Hemiptera > Fulgoridae > Lycorma > Lycorma delicatula. The sequence goes on from NC_134457.1 coordinate 122,680,705, forward strand.
ACTATAAATGAGACTTCGTAGAAGAAAGAAAGAAAGAAAGATATGGTATTGATAAGATTAATTTTAATTTTAATTTCATGGTCTTTTGAGAACCTATCTCAAATTTTAATATTGGGGCCCTTTACACCCCGTAAGTGTTTGTGATTGTCCTCGTCTTTTATGTTTTAATGTTTATTGTGAAGTTTGTGTTTTTAAATAAAATGTAAGGGCCCTTTATACCCTTACATATGACGATCCTGATGGAGATAATAATTTCTTTTAAAGAATGTGACGAGGGCTAATGACCTTAGCAGTTGATGCCCGTAAAAATTCAGTTAAAAAAAAAAAAAAAACAATTCTAGTGAATGATATGGTTTACCTAAAAAAAAAATCACGAATAAAACAAAAATTGTTACGGATATATTCCATGTACATGTTAATGTTGTTTAGATTAATTATTATGTAGTAATTCTAAATACACATAATTAGGTATTAATTTTGGATGAAACAACTAATTTGGGGAATACACTCGCTCCAATGAGAATGAATTATGGTAGATAAGATATACAAAATTTTCAGCAGAATAAGCAAAACAATGAACTAACATTATTAATTATCGATAATAAATATCGATTTACAAAAGGACCTTTCACCCCAACTAACTTTGTAAATCAATATACAACTTCGACATCGTAACCCCCGCAGGAGGCGGGCGGCTGCCCGCCTTATAACGATCTCGGTCACTGCAATACCCTCTCCGTTTAAGCCTTGATGAGTTTTACCGACTGAGGTCGTCTGTTAGATCCTCTAAACTTGATAACACAACTCTGTCATCACTTGGCGTCTGTCAGGATGTCACCGATGGAAATGCCTCGGCAGATATTTCCATCACTGTATTTACACAACCTACTTTCGTAATGCTCATGTTTGTGAGAATAATACTATAAATATAATTAAAACCTGAAAAGCTCTCTTTCCTCCAACGTTTCTCTCGTTCTTGGCGTAGAATCTTATCAGAGATTCTACGCCAAGAACGAGATTATGGCAGGAGATTATTTACGTTTATGGTAAAAGAAGCTACAATTCAAGTATTGGCGTAGCGGCCTCGATCAGCAGCTAACCGAAAATCACGCACTTCAGCTGGTTCAGAATACTGTAATTCTTTTAGCAGATTGAACAATAAAAAAGGTTACTTCTCTTTTTTGAAAGCACATTTTTTTAACTTTTGATAATCCAATATCGACAGCCAAAATAAACAATCAAAACCCATAAAAGTTCGCTAACTGTTCTATTTTAAACTAATTACAATTATGATAATAATAATAACATATATAAATATTTAGAATATTAGATATTTTACACATTATGATTAAGAAAAAAATCAGTTTATCTCATTTATATTTTTGTTACTATGGTAGAAGAAATAAAATGAAGTAAAAGGATTACTTTTTTTTTAATAAATATTTTTAATATCTTAACCTCTATTAGGAATACCGTGATGCTATCTCCAAAATTCTAATTAGAGATAAATAATCATACCTCTAAGGTATAAATCTACAAAGTTTTATTAAAATCTGTACAGTAGTTATTGAGTGATACGCGCATCAGGGATGACTGTAGTTATCATTTTGTAATATGTATATATACATATAACTTATATATAAACTCGTGATATTAAATATTTACAACATAGTTTTAATTTCTATTTTTTTTTATAACATTTCTACTTAAAAGTTACACTTTAAGATCAATAAGAAAAGTTAAAGGTCTAAAACAATGGAGAAAATATTTTTAAAAAAAACATTATAAAGCTATTATTTTAATTTAAAAAATTTTAAACGCTACTAGTTATGTATGATTTCTACAAAATAATTTAGCTGGCACATATGCACTACTTGTCAAGGAGTGCACACGGTATAATGTAGCATACGTAAATTGTTAGTTTTAAAATCAGTAGTGCATATACAACAGTAGTTCTTTTCCCTCATACATATTTTGACTTTAAATAACAATGTTCTGAAAACAGAATCAGTAGCAAACTTTCTTAATAATTTAAATCATTAACAAACTGTTTTTACTATTAACATAATAATGGCTCTGAGTATTATAAATAATTAGATCCTCAGATATAATGACTGTAAATCGCTTTTAATTAAAAAGAAAACACTAAAAATTATTTTTATTTCCATTTTTTAAAACATATAAAAGTAATTTATGACTTTTATTTAATACAAGTAATACAAAATATATAAAATTTAACGAACAGTATTGTAAAATGTTTTAGTTATAACAAAGAGAAAAGGGAAACAGAGATAATATCAACAAATAATTCGTGTATAATAGCTGAAAGGTGTTGAATTTCAGTGCAACGAAACGCAGTATCATTTGATCGGAGTGTGAGAAAAAGACATGTTTGGTGATGTGTTGGTTTCTTAGTCTCTTCCCTCTATATTTATTTATTTAAATTTTGTAATGATGGTAACATTTTATTTATAATTATAGAATATCTTCTCAAGCCGTGTATTCTTCGTTACTACGCAAATACTTATTTGCGATTTTTTTTTAGAAATTCTTAGGCCAGCCATTTCAGAATGAACCACGAGGAGGTGTTATTTTAACGTAATCTGTGATTATTATAGTTTATTTTTCAGTTTTATATCTTTTTTTTTAATTTAATAGGAATAGTATTACTTATTTTTTCGTTATTTTACAAAGAGATTTTTGTATAATCTTTTGTAGTATTTTTATTGTTCACCTAGGATTCACTAACTCATCATAAAGCAAGTGGCGAATTTGGCTTTCCAATCAGTACTCCCATTTTTTGTATCCAAGACTGCAATAGCAAACAAGGAGGTTGATAACAGAAACTTATCTCACAAGGTGTAGGGTATATATATAAATATATATTTTAATCACTTTGCACGGATTATAGTGTTATAAAACCTAAGTGTGTAGCATTTGTATTAAAATTCTTCTTTTGAATAAAATTTATTCGTCAAATCCAGTTTTACTCAACGGAATGTAAAAACACAATAATTTTTTTGTATGCATCGATCATGTATGTTCTTCTTTTGAGACGAAAAATGGCCGTTTTCACTTTCGGGATCATAATGAATCCACGGAAATCCGGATAAGTAAAAAGGATGTAATCGTTGTTTTTGAGTTACAAGGTCAAAATAAACGTAAAGTCCAAATACAACACCTTTCTTCTTGCGTAGAAGATAAAAATAGCTGAAATGTTAATTAAAACCAACTATCGAAATAATTTCACTTGATAAAACAGATAATTTGTTAAACGGGAAATCCTTTATGTGAAATTCCTAAGAACTCAATAAATCATTTTTTTTTTAAATTTAATAAACAAACTGCATTAATACTGTTTTATTACCAAAAATATGTTATGTTAACTTGATACCCAAAATAACGAAGGGACAGTTTACAACAGTACTAAAATAAAATATCTGAATTCTTCATAAATTCAAACTGCATCAAACTACAGGAATTTTATTATGGCTATAAGGGCTTATCGTACATTAGTTATTTCCTTTTAAATCATTAAATATTTATAAAAATAAACTAATTTTGGTTATATTCATAACAGATAAATGTTCATAAAGAAAATAACTAGCGTAGAATTATAATATTTTCGTGATAGGATGTAATGATTTTAGGGACGCAAACCCTACCTTTTATGTATGTAATCCGTTATTTCATAGAATTACGGAATGGACTGACCAGCTAGAGTAAGAATTTTAATTTTCTTAAACGTGTAACTCTGTGACTATCTTTTCTCTGCTTAGCCTCCGGGACCAACGTCAGGTACTATTTCAGAGTATAATATGTATGAATGTAAATGAAGTGTAGTCTTGTATAGTCTCAGGTCAACCGTTCCTGAGATGTATGGTTAATTGAAACCTAACCAACAAAGAACACCGGTATCTACGATCTAGTATCGTATCTGTGACTATCTTAACTCCACTAAATTATAACTCCTGAGTGTAATGTTAATGTGTCAACTAATAATTAATTATTTATATATATATATATATTTGCAAACAATATATAATTTATATGCATTTTTATTACTACTCCAAGTAATTATTATTTTTTCCTTTTCTTCTTATATTAGTTTCGGCAGTTGCCATCATCAGGGAATATTTTATTTACTATCTCATACAATTTATGCGTACAAATAAACAATAATCTAGTTGAAGCATATGATTTTAGGAAGAAAAAACATGAGTTTCTTGTACGCCTATTAAATTACATGTACACATTTTTTTTTTTTTTTAATAAAAAGTACATAAAATTTTATTTCATTAATAACTTCTGATATTTTTTCATTTTTTTTTTTTTTGAAGTTATCATTGAATTATTTATTGTAACTTTTTTTTTTAGAATCACAGGTTAATAATTAATAATTCAATATATTTAAATTAAAAAAAAAATGAAGTCAGAGCCTAATCGATCTGCCTTCCTCTTCTAAGATCCAAATATGTATTTCATTAATTAAAATTTAATTTGGCTATAACTCTGGAACCAGTGAAAATACATATTACTTATATGATATATCGTTGAAATGCTCTCAGTATGGGCTTATTATTGCAGTTAAGAAAAAGTCCAAAATCCAATTTTTATTTTAATTTTGGGCTTTCTTGAACACTTTTGGTCCAGTTGACTGCAAGCAAAAGAAGAGGTGCACAACTAGATGTTACAACAGATCTAAATCCAAAATTTCAACATCTTACGTTTAATCGTTTGAGTTATAGGAGATACGTACGTAGTACAGACGCCACGCCGAAACTAGTCAAAATGGATTCAGGGATTGTCAAAATGGATATTTCCGTAGGAATCTGCAAACCGAAATATTTCGCGATCACAATACTTCGTTCAAGGAAGTAAAGAAGATTAATTACTTACATTTATTAGTGAAATATAATTAAATTATTTTGCATTTGAACATAAAATATGCGGGAAATAGCAGAGTTAAACAGATTATATACTCATATATGTGTAAATTTGTTAGAAAAACTTGGCGTCAAACTATAGTAATAAAATAATTAAAAAAAGCTCCTACAGTTAAAATTATAAATAAAAATCTTACAAATAAAAGCTAAATAGACTGTGTGTGTATGTTGTGTATACTGTGTGACATATTGTATGCCTGACTTAACAACAAAATACAAAATTAGGAAGTTAGATAATCAGTAAACTGTTTTGCGAATATTAAAATTAAATAGGATTTTGTATAGCAAAAATTCATAATTTAGTATTGATATAAAGAATAATTTAAAATATCTATTAAAATATGCGAAACTTAATTTAATCTTTTTTTAGGTCATACTGTTTTTTAAATTACTTTTATAATTTAAATAATAAGTAAGAGAATGATTATGTACCATCTTGATGCTGCGTACTTCCTTCAGGTAGCGTATAAACGCTAAATAATATAACATGTAATTCCAGGGGCTTAAAAGTAATTACAATCATATTAAAAGTATGTCCGAGGTCAAGATAGGGTCAAGAGGAGAAAACGATCTCGGTTCCCATGACAGGAGATGTTAATGAGGTTTCAGACAATTTACTTGGTCTGTCATTAGTTTGTTTTGCTAGTACCGTTTGACAATGCAGTTTCACGACCACGACAATAAGTTACACCGCAGACAACTGTCTGGGACAAAATAATTCCGATTGAAACACTGGTGTCTTCGAACACTTACGTTTAAAAAAAATTCTATTACAAAAGGTCGTAAACACTCGATGAAAAAAATGTAATCTTGTGCGAATAAATAATACCACCGAGGGTTATTTAAGACTCTTTAGTTTCTAAATTTGCTGCTCTTACAAAAAAAAAACGAGTAGTCTATTTATCTATCCAAATCTAATCTTAATTGTTTAGTTAAGTACATAAATTACGTGGTATTTCCAGGAAATTTAAGATTCACAGAGTAAGAATAAATTTTTTACTACTTTACATTAGCAGTTTCTAAGACAATAATTTAATTACAAGCAAAATACTTGGGTAGAGAACTTTTTTTAATTTATTTTTAGTTTAATCACCACAATTTAAGTACATACATATCTCAAATAAAGAAGCATTTAAATAACTGACTGATTTTATTATTACGCTAATAAATCATAATTCTACATAAAACATTCATATACAGAGATATATATGGTTACATGGAAAAGTATTTTGCAAGATCCATGATCCGTGTCTTTGATCGATCAAGATTTAAGACAATACTTTTATTTGTTGTTAAATGAAAGAACAAAATGAACATTGAAAATAATGACCAGTAGTTCTTTGAACTGTATACCTCGATTATTTTAAACTAAATTTAATAAGTATTAATAAATCAATATATTTAAATTAAAAAAAAAGTTAAAAAGAAAAAAAGGATATGAAGTCGCATTAAAATAGATGTGCCTTCACCTTGTAAGATCCAGATATTTCATTAATTAAAGTTTTATTTGGCTATAACTCAGGAACCAATGAAAATAACAACCACTTATGATTAAAGTGAAAATTATAATCAAGTAGTACAAAATGGAATTATCAATTGAAATAGATATCGAAAGTTTAGCCTGTGTATTATACTATACACAGTACAGAAATATATATACTATAACAATACAGTACTATAACAATATACTATACTGAAAAGTCAGTGTACTACTAAGTCAGCATTACTGACATTAGCCGGTAAAGTTCAAACTGGCTGGTTCAGTAAAGTTCAACAAACTAGCAAAAGTTTAGCCAGTTTATTATATATGTGTATTTTAGCAACAACGTAATTTCTGTTTTTTGAAACACCAGGCTAACGGACGAAAATCGAGGAGGTACTTGTATTGATCATCGTGGCAGCCATTTTAAAGACAATGTTATGGAAAATTGTAAGTCATTCTAATCTTTCTTTTTTCTCTTTAGCCTCCGGTAATTACCTTTCAGATAATACTTCAGAGGATGAATGAGGATGATATAATTTAAAAATAATAAAGAATATTTTACGATTTTCATGACCGAGTGGTGCTTTCATTTTTTGAACAGTTCTAATCGTAATAATTTAAAAGAAAATGTCCAAAATATCTACTATTAGAGTAACACCACTAACATAGAATGCTATTGTATAAAAGAAGTAACGTCGGTAATACGCAAAAAATCCAGTGCATATTAGAGTGACAAACACGATGATCCACTCTAGCCCAGCAGCGAAGTATTTAGGCGTGTGGCTGGAAAAGCACCGATCCTTTACTCTACATGTTGAGGAGGCGGCGAGAAAGGGCGAAAATGTGGTGCAGGCGCTCAGCAAAATCATGAAGAATCAGGGCGGTCCTCAGACTGGGAAGAGGAAACTGTTGGTCAGTGTGCACTCTTCGGTGGTGTTATGTGGAGTTCCTGTGTAGCTGGGAGCGTTGTCGAGGACCAGGAACGTGAGGCGTTTGGTTATGCAACAACGTAGGCTAAACATACGTATCATCGCAGGGTATCGTACGGTCAGCGCCAAGGTGACATCGGTTATAGCTGGGGTGTCGCCCATAGACTTACAAGCGCAAATAAGAGCTGCAATAGTGGCCGGACGGGACAGAAAGGAAGCAACTGGCGGTCTCTACATGGCTTCCGTGACAGATGGCAGGATTCGGACAAAGGAAGGTGGACCTATGGGCTCATCAGCGACGTCAGAAACTGGGTGGAACGAAAGCATGGTAACACAGGCTACGAATTTCCTTAAGTTCCTGCCTGGACATGAATGTTTCCGAGACTATCTGTACAGGATGGACAGATGCCATACAAGTTGCTGTCATCATTGCGGCAGGCTGAGTAGAGCAGAGCATGTGATGTTCTTTTGCCGTAGATGGTACGACTTAAGAATAGTCCTCAAGGATCAAGGTGTAGAGAGGGCCAAGAATATAATCGAGGTGATGCTCAGCAATAGCGAGAAATGGGAGTGTGTCTCGACTACGATCACAACAATGAAAGGAGAGAAGACCAATGAGGAGAGGCGACGACAGGCTGAGGAGGTGCGGATCGATAGAGATTTGGAGTCCGATGACTGGTGATCAAGGGGGGCCAGCTTCCGGGGGTGGGCGGTGGGGGCTCCTCGGAGTCGTAGCTCGTTGGTCGCCCCTTGGGGACGCCTTCTGGTCATCCATATTCGGATAGTAGAGTGCCTGAGTGATGATGCAGGGGCGGTGCATACCATATGGGTTAGATCTGGCCCCTGCACGATAACATAAGAGGTTTTTTAGCGGGTGAGAGACCCGCACTGCCGTCAGTGCGGGCTTGACAGCGGCTGGCAGAGCTTTTTTCTTCCATACGAAAACAAAAAATAAATAAATAAAAAAAATAAATAAAATAAAAAAGATACATTTTAAATATGATTTTATTTACAATTTTCAATATACTATAAAGCCAAATTGTTAGTAAAACCATAGCAAAATTATTAAAAAAACAGGAAAAAATCACTTTTAAAATAACATTTTCTTTCATAATAACACAGGTACAAATTATATCGTATTTTAAACTCTGACATACATTCAAAATTATCCGATGAATTTTATTTGATTACTTTGAAATTATAGTATGAATTATCAATATTTATTGCAAGATTAGACAATGTATTGAATTTCAAAAGAGTATGAATGTTTCTTTTCCGCCAATATTACACAATATCACATCTACCACAAAATTATACTGAAGTTTACATTTAAATTTATCTTTAATAAAAACCATTAATTGTAAAATTAAGTTTATGTTAAAAAGATATTTTTATGAAGCTACCTTTATAAAAATATTTGTATAAACCTTTAAAATCCTTATAACGTATTTATACCTCTAACTACAAAAAAAAATTCTAAAAAAAACATTTTTCCAATCGTCAGTGCATAGACAGGTTTCATTCATGTTATTTAAGATTCATTATTAATGAAAAACATTAGGTTTCATTTAAATTGGGAGTTTTAAAATTTAAAGATCTTCGGCTTCGGTCGGATTCACATTCAACTCATGACGATTCAGCGGCTCCGTATAGTTCACACAGCTCCTTTCGGATGCAATCGGCTCCTGTAGGCATCACTCAGCTTTTTACATTTCAGTCGGCTCCTTTCGGATGCACTCGACTCCTGACGATTCAGAGGCTCCGTACACAGTATATAAGCAAGCTCCCCGTTCAGTAAAACCTTCCCAACACCACTTTCCTACCGAGCGAGATAGCTCTAGGACATAACGTCCCAGAACAATGCAACCACACTGAATTTCTTTAATTTTCTAAAACAAACTAAATTAAATGTAACAAGTGCAGGCCCCAAATCGCCTTCGGCGCCCTTTCCTTAAATGAGGACAACCCGTTAAAAACAGGATTTCAGCCCACTTTAGGCTGAAAGGGTGCGTGTCACGGAAGATAGACTTATTAGCACATCGTTCCGCCGGGTCCCTACCGCTAAAACCCGCCATTGGATCGGAACGCAATCCAGACTTCACCAAACGAATCAACGCCATCTCCTATTAATAACCCGCCAGCATAGTAAAATTGCCCAGCAGCAAAGGACGCAAGTCCGTATACTGCGAAAAGTAGAAAGGTATTACACCCTCCGAGATCCTTGCGTTCCGTTCCGTTCCATTCAGTAAGTCCTATTTCGGTCGTCGAAGAAACTACTACAAATCTCTAAGGATTCATAAAGTCTAATTTCACTCATTAGATTTATTACTACAATAAACTTTTATAAAGATTTACAAGTTATTAATGTAATACATATAAATGATATTTACAATTAAAATATTATAATCACAAGAACTCAGACTTAATTTATTAAAAGAATCACCACTACATTTCGACATACATTTTTATTGGTCATATTCTACTCTTTGAAGACTAGAATACAAGTCTCTAAGAACTCATCAAATCTTATTTCACTCATTACATTTATTAATGCAATAAATTTACATAGATTTACAAGTTATTAATGTTATACATATAAATGATATTTACAATTACAATAAAATAATTATTAATGTTATACATATAACATTAATAAGCTAATATTGTAAATGATATTTACAATTACAGTAAAATAATTATAATCACAAGGACTCAATGACTTAATTTATTAAAATAACCAGCAAATAAATTAAGTCTTTGAGTTCTTGTGATAAGAAATTCTATACACATTCATGTGGACTGTATCGCTGGTCGCTAGTTCATATCCGGCACGGAGGATCAATAAAAATATATGTCGAAATGTGGAGCTGATTCTTTTAATAAATTAATTCTTTGAGTTTTTGTTATTATAATTATTTTATTGTAATACAGTCAGTATCATTCATATTTTTCTTCCAACGGACATTTGAATAAAAAAATTATTAACAGCCTCAGCTGTTCTTTAAATTTTAGAACAAAATTTACTTTTTTTTATTGAGCTAATCTTTTGTAACCACAGATAACAGATTTCTGTTTTCTTAAAAATTAAAAAACAGGTATAACTTATAGACTTGTTTATTACAAGCTAGTCCAATAAAATTAATCCATACTCATAAAAATGTAACTGAACTAAATATAATTATACCTTTCTAGTATTTTATAGCTGGCAATATCAAAAGATTAAAAACTGTATTGAAATAACGGTTTAAGGTACAAGTTAGTTTAAAAGTACTCAGTATTTTATTTTATTCTTTTCTCGTTTTTATTTTTCCAAATCAAATAAAATAATTTTACTATTTACATAAATTCTTCCGTTTAATGGAATCGGAAAAAATCAGCTTACTAAGTATCTCTTTGTCCATCGTGAAAGATATCTTTGAAATTTTATTCTTCACAAAGATACCCTATTTCACAAGGGGGATTTTACCCTATTTCACAAGGATATATATAATATAAAAGATGAAAGGAGAACCGTTTACTCTATGAAATTATGCAATCTATGAACAAAGATATTTCTGTATATGCGTAGAATACTTTTACAGAGAAGAATGAATTCCTTTAGTATCAAATCATATTTCATAATAAATTTTCAATAAATTTCTTATTCAATAAAGCTAGAAAAGATTTTGTTTTCGTGGAAGGAAAGAAACCTGAAGTTGAAAAACATTCAAGTGATTAAAATTTTATGAAATGATTTTAATTTTTACAAGACCCCCAACAAAATCTATTCTACACTAGAACGATAACGGAATTTGTTGAAAGTAGTGCTCATAAAAACCTAATAAATAACATTGATGCAGTCTGTGTTATATTTTACTAAGTGAACTGATAGAAATTGCTATTTTCCAGGTTCACAGATTGTGAAGCTCCAGTGTTAACTCATATTACGATCAATTTCTGTAGACCACGTTAAGATCATTTGATGTGGGCATCATATGATTTTCTTGTACGTCTATGAAATTACATATACACATTTTTTTTAAATGAAAAGTATATAAAATATTTCACTAATAACTTCTGATATTTTTTCATGTTCTTTTTTTTATTGTTATTATTGAATTATTATTTATCGTAAATAATAATATCGTAAATATTTTATCGTAAAGAGGTTAATAATAGTGAATAAATCAATATATTTAAATTTTAAAAAAAGTTAAAAAGATAAAAAGGAGATGAAGTCGGATTCGAACCAATGTGCCATCCCCTTCTAAGATCCAAATATTTCATTAATTAAAATTTTATTTGGCTCTGGAACCAATGAAAATAAATACCACTTATGATACTTCGTTGAAAATCTTTCAATGAGGGCCCATTACTGTAGTTTAGAAAAAGTCCAAAATCCAGAATTTTTAGATTTTGGGTTTTTTGGACACTTTTGGTTCAGTCGATTGCAATAAAAAAGGGAGGTGCACAACTAGATGTTACAACAGTCCTAAATCCAAAATTTCAACATCCTACGGCTAATCGTTCTTGAATTATGCGAGATACATAAGTACATACATGCAAACACATACTTCCGTTCAGACGTCACGCCGAAACTAGTCAAAATGGATTCAGGGATGGTCAAGATGGATATTTCCGTTGAAATATGAAAACCGAAATTTTTCGCGATTAAAATATTTCTTTACTTCGTACAAGGAAGTAAAAATTGTCCACCATGAAAAGGCGGGATCCAGTTAAAATTTTAAAACTTGTTAATTTTCGGATCTAGACTTTATCTCAATAGTAATGTCTATTATTATACCCTAAATAATATAAAATCAATTTTTTGATATAATTTTAGAAAGATCACAAAACAAAGTTAAGTTTTAATTTAGTTTTTAAGTCAGACATACTAAGGCCTTATTAACTTTATAGAAGTTAATAGATAGTTTTGTAGACAGTTCGAAAGAAATAAGTCAGGTGGACGAGGTATTAGGCTACTAAACTTTCCAAGAATTATTAAAATCCCATTTAAAGTACGCGTGTTACTACTAACACCTACATACGGTATAAAACAATTATACATAAAGTATCGCAAAACTGTTCAACATATATTTAAATTAAAATAATCTAGATTAAAAAGAAAAATTAATCTCTTCAGCTGTAACCAAATATATTCTATCCTTCCACAATATCTAAAGAACAAAAAGGTAATTTTGTGCAGACAATAATTATTCGATTAACATTAAAAATGAAATAAATCTTGATTTCATGCTAAGAAACAAAATATTTTAAAAATTTTAGGGAAAGATTTCTCGTAATATTCTTTCAATATGTAATAAAAAATTAGAACTCTAGTCTTTCAATCTAAAGTAAGGAGGATTTAATTTTTTATTAACAGGTAAATACTTTATTATTTTAATAGAAAAATCTTTGTTGTGAATACGTATAAAATTTTAATTCAATTTAACTCTTGTTTAAGTGAACTATAATGAAGTCTTCATCCAAATTATTTCTTGCCCCTCCCAAGTTTAACAGTCTGAAAGAAGTTTACCAACCGCACAGTAAATAATACCATAAAATAAAATATATAATTTAAAAAAAATAATAAAAAAAATTAAATCAAAAGAAAAAACGTAAGATATAATAATGCAATAAAAAAAGATGTGCTTACTAGATAATTGTAGGTTTTTTAATACGTTTTGTATGCAGTATAGTTAATTATTTTAAAAAAAGGTCCTTGAATTACAACACCCACATTTACATTTTTACATTGCAAACGGTTCATTAATTTATTGTTTCCTGGATAAAACATTATATACCAACCACTTCATTCACCACTAAAAACAATAGACTATGGTAGGTTGCATAATGTTTTTGTGATTTGATGAGCTGTGGTGTTCAATCAACGGGAAGTCATCTTTCGACCTCTGATGTTACTTCTCTATTTATGTTTTTTGGAATTGTGTAATTATACTCTGATATTTTACAACTAACAGTTAATATATGGTAATGAATTTCATTTGTATTCAATTATAAGGTACATAATAAAATTCAACTGATTTTGTAAAATTGATTGGAATGATTTACTACGATCACTGTGGAGGGTATTTAAAAATTTAAATCTATAGTTGATGATGATGAAAGATTCGTGTTAAAAAAAATAAATTCCAGTGAAACCTTATATTTACGTAAAGTTTTGCTAGTGCTTAGAATAGAAATATCTCAATCAATTATAGATAAATATCTCCGCCTAATAACGTTAGAATTTAATTTTAAAAAATTATATGGCTTTGAAGGTTTTTGATTTTTTTTTTGTTTCAGTTCTATCATATAATTATTTAGAAATCAATCACGTTGAACGATTTCTGTACACACAATTATTTTTTAATTAATTTTTCAATTGTAAACCTTACTTCTAAGCTTTTACTGATTTGGGTGAATTGTGAACCTTAGCTAAAATGGTAAGGACTGAATAATTCACAAAGTAGTAAATGCATACGATTTAGAAGAGCATTACAAATTATATTTAGCGGCAGGAAAGCATCGACCATTTTTAATTCAAGACATCTTTTAAAAAAAATTTACGAAAAACATCAACGTATTTTACGTCCTGACAACGTAAGTTTCTGGTTTTCTGGGACGGGGAATCGATTAAAAAAGATCCCAATTCTATATTTTCAATAATTAAGAAATTATAAGCAGGTAGGTTATTAACCAAAGTAGGTTGGTTATTAACCCAAGTACAATATTTTTTATCCGGTTTATAAAAAATAGAAGATTCTAAATTCGTGTCGTACATATTTACTGTTTACTTTCAAATCTCTTTTTTTACCAAATACAGTGATTTCAAATATTCTTTTTTTTTCTTTGTAAGAAGAAGTTTCTCTAACTGTCTCGTAGTAAGTTTCTTCCTGATAACTTAATTGAAAACAAAAAATTATGTGTAATTAAAATAAAAAGAATGATACAAAAAAAGATAAACAATTATATATTCTATATATCAATTAATCAATTTACTCAGTACTATCAATTACATGGTATTTTCTATTTTAATTCTTAAAACTAATGAAACATTTTAGTTTGTATATTGTGAGAAGAGTCAAGGTATCACTTGTCGGCTAAATGTCATATGAATTTCTATATGTTTGGTACAATGATTCGAAACAGTATTTGCTTCAAAAAGAAAGCAGAGAAAAATATTTCATTCCTCACTTTCCTTTATCAGATACGGATGCTTGTCGTTTAGCATTCTATAAATATTGCATTGTATTTAGTTGTGTTGGCTTAACTAAAAATTATAGAATATTTTATCCTGTAAGAAATATTTTTCTATTTTCCAATTTTCTATTTATTATTTTATTTTTATTCGTTATTTTCAATAATTTTATTTTTATTTCACTTTTATTCAATATTTTCTATTTTATATTTCCCAACAGAGATTTTATCCTATTGTATTGCACTAATAAAAGTGTTAAATCTATATAAATCAATGTAATTTTGATAAACCATAAAAATGTAATTCATTATTATGAGTTTCTGGTTATCAGTAGTGAAATTAATGAGAAGTTTCATAGAATAAGAATAGTACAACCTAACACTTAAAGTTATAAATATAAATTAATAATTTGCAAGTCCTTTAAAGTACCGAGCAGATGAAGTAAGTAACAGTTAAAAAGACTTTTTCTATTATGAAAAAACCACTAATTTATTCCACTAATTTATTACTTTCAAATGGAGAGTTTCATTAGATTTCACTTTCATTAAATTAATCATGATAAGAAAATCTACTCATAACGTTTTATAGAAATTTATTCACGATATAATTTAAAATAGCAATTTTTATTTAACCATACAGAATTGCCAGAGGTATAAAAAATGTACTTTTCTTTTTTCTGTGTGATGTACATCTAATGAGATCTCAATAATCAAAAAAATAATTTCTCGTTCTTCAAGACTGATGACGTTAAGTAAACGTAACAGACTATGATTCGTTTATGCTAATATATTCTTTATTAATAAAGAAAAATAATTTTTAATGTAATTCGTTGAACGTATAGTCTGTTGATGTCAGATAAAACCTCTACGAACAGGTTAATTATAAATATATTAATTACTACACACTAACATAACAGAGTAAGTATTATCAACAGTATTTAAATTAATTTTAAAATGAAATAGAAAACAATTTGAAATAACGTAAATAATTCTTGGAAGTAAATCATTTTTGGTAACCTCTACTCGTACTTTACGTACCGACAAACGATTTAAAAATAAAATGTTATTTTTCTAAGGGTAAAGATCTTTGTTTAAGAAATAAAAGAAGATTTAATGAATTTTGAAAATTCATTTAAACAAAAAATCTACTAATTATTTACTTTTATACAGCTCACTTGTTTGGATAAAAAGTATTAAAATTCAGATCAAAGCAAAGATATAGTTATTTAGCCTTTAATTTAAACGTTTATTTTATCCTTCAATTTTTTTGGGGTTAATTAACTAGATTAAGCCTTAAGTGGTTGGTTTAATTCAGACCATGTCAACATCAAATCGTTATTTTAAGACTATATGGTTAATACTGAATGTTATTATTATCGATTAAAAAAGCAAAAAATACGTAGGTTATGGGTATTTTTTTGTTAGAGCAATGAGCACTACAATGAATTTTTATTGAAAAAACTCTTTAAAAGTTCAAATTTTTTGTTTTTGCTTTTTAAAATATTATTTTTAACTAATTTTAAGAAATTCTTTTAAATTTCAAAAGAAATCCTTTAAATGCTCAAAATTTCTGTTTTTGGTTTTTTAAGATTAAATTTTTAGGAAATTCTTTTCAAAAATACTGCACGTAAGAAAATTGGTGATTTTCTGTTTACACTGATTCTGTTGCACTCAACTACCTGGTCCAGTGATTTAGTTTGTTTTAATTTTACTAATCTTGATTACACGGTTTGCATCTTATATAATTTTCTGTAAGTTTTGGTTAACACTCGACTGAGTTTCTTGGAATTTATAAACGAGTACTAGTATATATTATCAGTAATTATATCCCTAAAACTAACAGTAAAATTAGAGATAACACTACAGAATTAGGTAAATTCCATGAATAAGCACTATTTATTTTGTATATTTATGCAAAAATGATTAAATGTACTCAACAACTTCCCGTATTCACCTTCAATATTGACTATCAAACCTAAATATATATATATTTTAATTGTAAGAAATAAAAATAATATTAAAAGTTAACAAACATTTTAAGAAAAGACCGTCAACAAAAAATCTTCATACTACAATCGATCTTTACTATATTATTTTTATTATAAAGTAAAAAGAATACAAAAAACAATATTTATTAATTTTTAATAAAATGTTCTTTCTCTTTTTTTAAATACTAATTTAAAATTATTGTTTTTTCATATTCATTGATTTAATTTTAATGTATTTTAAATTACCTATTCATTTTAATTTTCAAATACAAAGATTTATTTTATAATATTTTGTTTTGGTTTAGATTATTTTGTTTGATTATTTTGTTTTAATTATAATTCGCGCTTTCATAATTATTTCTAATAAATTACACATTTTTCAATCCTTTTTAATTACTTTATTTGCATAATGTTGCTGTACAACTAAATACATAACATTATGAAATCGGTCTAATCAGTTGATAAATCTAAAAAGATAACGCTCTTAAACGAAATGGTAAAATATATCTACCATCCATAGATTGTTTTATATTTGGTTCCAGATCCCACCCGTTTTAGAATTATAGGGAGGCAGACTAACTTATCAACCAAAAACTGTAAACTCCCCTTGCGGTAATTAAATAAAAAAAAGTGATCCATATGTGATGAACTCCATACACATGTAAAATAAATAATTACTGAAAACAATGTCAGCTATTTTTTCTGTACTGAAAAATTATATAGAAAAAATTTCCCATTATAAGTCTTTAGCTTAGATTCTATACAATTAATGTAATTAAATATTAAAAAATATATATCCATAACAAATTATCAATACTAAATTATTTTAAACTTAACAATATGGAAGTAGGTAATATTATATATTTAGTTCAGAAGACAACAAAATGCTAACTATTCAATAGAAAAAATGTCATTCATTGAATTTCAGAAACGTATCATAAATTACTTAATTGTAGATAAACTGTTTCTAAAATTAAAAAAAAAATCCCTTTCAGCACGCCGGATGGCGAAGGTAGATTTAACCGGTGCTAAGTAGAAGATAAAAAATATTTCCACCTTAAAGTTAAGAAAAACTTCAAATTTAGTCATTATGACAATGGTAGCATGTGAAAAACAATTTTATGTTTAGCATACGACAAGCTCCATCTTCTTACGATCCCAGCAACATTTTGGTCTCCCTTGCCGTAAGGGTTGGTCATATCAAAAGCTGTTTCAGAAAAATGTTTTAAGTAATCTTTAGAGGACTAACGACCACTTTAAACCGACTCGATACTGGGCCTATTAAGGGAGGTATGATTTTTTGTCTTTGAAACCCCATCTTTTCCACCCCCTGGGCCAATGCTTGGTGATATCAAAAAACTTTACTTAGATAGGTTTTAGGCCCTTAGCCAAAGAATAGTAGGAACTCTAAACAAATTCGATATTTTTCTTAATAAGAACGTTATACCGATTTTATTTCGAAAAACTTCTCCATTTCCACCCCCACGATCCGATTTTACCCATTAACAAACTAGACCGATATTTTGGGTCGTTATATTTTATGTATCAACTTACAAAATTACGGCAGTTATCGTGTCCACAAGAAAGTGAAATGTATATTTATATATACAAAAAGTTTATACTTTAAGTTCAAAAAGTATAGTTCAAAAGTTTATACTTTTGAACTGACCGAGGTTTTGGGGTCTGGGGGGATGTGAAACGCGAAGATTAGTTGAAATTTTCCGGAAGTTGTATCATGGTATCCATTATACAATAGGTATCTTTCTTATGAAATCTACCTAATAAGCGTGTGCTGTTTTAAACATAAAAAAGAAATTCCAGCATTTGTCAAAGGATCAAGGGAAGGAGTGAGACAACTTGATCAAAACGAAATAAAAAAATTAACAATAAAAAAGACAAGTGATAAATAAATTCGAATTAAATCCGAAAAAAACAAATTAATGAAATGAAATTTAAATAAATTTTAGAAACTAAAAATTTAAATAAAATCAGTGAATAATAATATATAATAGGGTGTTCAATTCAAATATTTTGAGTGCATATTATTACATGTTAACGATGATGGAGAAAATTTAGTATTTTGTTTCACTAGTTTTGTTAAAAAAGTATATGTCAACGCGTGATTAAAGTTCGGTAATCATAGCAAAACATGTTTTACTAGAAACAGAAAGAAGTTTAAATTTTCTACGACTAATTCTTGTAGCATTAAAATTAACGTTTTAATTATAACAATATTTCATATAAAACTAATAAGATAACTTCGTTTTAACTGTCGTAAGTGAATTTTACTAAGAATCAAAAAATAAAATATTCGATAAATAATGATAGAAAATTAATTGTTTGAAAACAACTCAGCAGCGTTAGTCCGCCGGTCGCTGTGGTTTAGTAGATTGTTTCGCGGGGTCAGCAACTTGTTAAGGACTCCGGAAAGTGGAGCTAAGCAGGCGTATAATTGGACTGCTTTATTGGAAATCAGTACGGTGCAGTACTGGTGCCGTACCAGAACTTGAGCTATTCCGCAGTCGGAACGATGGTGAAGGGGGAGGGAAGGTAAAGAGAATTAGCTTTGACCGGTGAGGGGCAGGGAGAGGAACACAGAGTGTAATTTCTGACTGGGTTGTACAGTTGACAGCCAAACTGATTAGCCGTTGTTAAATCATAATCAAATATTCCAAAGCTATTTTAAAATGGTAATTAGTGGAAGGGGTGGGAGGAAACGATCGCTATAAAATAAACTAAACTGATTTGAAAATGCCTGATCGTGATTGTCGGACGGAAGCTTGTGTCAGAACAATGGTTGAGGGAGGGTGAATTGTACCGGCCTCTCCTAAACGAATACCGGCTCGTCCTGCCTGTTTATCTACAAGGGAGTGTGTATGTACGCGTTATTACGTTGTTTTCTATTTATTTCCTCTTAGCAAGCCTCCCCCGACCCGACTACAAACAGCAATTTTTAAATATAATTTACATAATTAAATTTAAATTATTTCATTGAGTACAACAATCTCAACGACAGTTATGAGTGACTCAAAAGCACATTAAGACAACTGTAAACATTTACGAGTGATAATTAATTATACAGGCGGCTAATAAATTTTATCGCAGTTCCTAATTTAAGACTGTAAAAAGCTTTTAAAATTTGTGTATTATGAACTAATACTGACCACTATATCCTACGGTATTTCACTGTAGAATGGGACTAATGATGCCGCTATGAGCCAACTTTTAAACACACGATCAAGATTATGTCTCTCACATTATGAATTTCTCATCAGTATTGCTGTTAACATAGTTAGGTATTCTACCCTTACATTTGTATAAATATTGAAAATATGTTTTATTTTCCTTGGTCCAAAGAAATAGACCATAATTTGGTAAAAAAACCAGCGGTTCTAAAAAACTCCAAATGTTTCCACGGCTTTATGAATAAACTGAAAGATTATCTAATTTAAAAATGAATAACACTGATGAATCGTGAAATCACAGTGATGGTGGGCTGTTGGCTTGATTTTTAAGATTTTTAAGTATAGCTATTGAGTTAATTGGACATTCAGTTTTTATGGAAAAGGATGTTCAGCAGCAATACTTATAGGTACCTCCGTTACCTTCATTTTTAAATAAAATTAGTTTTTGTTGGTCGTCCATAATCTGACTTGGCTTTTGGTACCCACTTACAATCTTCAAAGTCTCATTTTCAGGGGTTTTGACTTATATTTAACCCGCTTCAGAAATACAACGAGATTCTCGAATATTAATGTGTGTGTGTGTGTGTGTGTGTGTGTGTGTGTGTGTGTGTGTGTGTGTGTGTGTGTGTGTGTGTGTGTGTGTGTGTGTGTGTGTGTGTGTATTTATGTAAACACACACATAAAAATTTACATATATTTTAAAATATCTGTTCAAAGCTTTTCTTATCTGGGGCTAAAGGTTATATTTTTTATCTCATTCAAATAATTTTATCTGAGAATTTTTAAAAATTACACACTTCATACAAAATATTTGAAGAGAATTTTCATTTTTCTTTTTAATTATAATTGCTTAATATTGGATTTTTATAATTTAATAATAATACACAACTGAATGCTATTCTAATATGTAAACTACTTTTCCACGAAAATGTAAGATCAGTTACAATATTTAGGGTAAAAAATATTATTCCCGCATTCAAAGAGCCATAGTTCGTGCTTTGTAGCAGTCGTCTTAAGGTGTTTCTCCGTGTTTGTTTCATTTTGATTTTATCAATACATAATAGTAAGATAAAGAAGCTACGATTTGCTGATGATGTAGTAATTCTAGTTGAGAGTAAAAAGGATTTAGAAAAGAACAATGAGCGGCATGGATGAAGTCCTAATCAAGAACTACCGTATGAAAATAAACAAGAACAAAATGAAAGTAATGAAATGTAGTAGAAATAACGAAGATGGACCACTGAATGTGAAAATAGGAGGAGAAAAGATTATGGAGGTAGAAAAATTTTGTTATTTGGGAAGTAAAATTACTGAAGATGGACGAAGTAGGAGCAATATAAAATGCCGAATAGCACAGGCAAAACGAGCCTTCAGTCAGAAATATAATTTGTTTACATCAAAAATTAATTTAAATGTCAGGAAAAGATTTTTAAAAGTATATGTCTGGATCGTCGCTTTATATGGCAGTGAAACTTGGACGATAGGAGTACCTGAGAAGAAAAGATTAGAAGCTTTTGAAATGTGGTGCTATAGAAGAATGTTAAAAATCAGATGGGTGGATAAAGTGACAAACGAAGAGATGTTGTGGCAAATCGATGAAGAAAGAAGCGTTTGGAAAAATACAGTTAAAAGAAGAGACAGACTTATAGGCCGCATATTAAGGCATCCTGGAATAGTCGCTTTAGTATTGGAGGGACAAGTAGAAGGAAAAAATTGTGCAGACAGATAACGTTTGGAATATGTAAAACAAATTTTTAGGGAAGTAGGATGTAGGTGTATACCGAAATGAAACGACTAGCACTAGATAGGGAATCTTGGAGAGCTGCATCAAACCAGTCAAATGACTGAAGACAAAAAAAAAACGTAAGCCCTTTTCTTTAGACTTGGTAAAACATTTTTTGCATACTGGTAGCGTATTTTTTAATTTCTTTACAACATTAATATTTTAGATAACAATTAAATGAATAAATGTAAAATAAAATAATTTTTTTAAAACCTTTTGAATTAAAAAAAAAACTTTGTCAAGCTATTTCTTGACTAAAACGTCAACATGTGCTAGAATTGGGATATCTGAGTGACACTTGAATTGGTTTGGTATCAGACATGTGATATACCTGTTTAATATGAATTAGTGAGGAGCCTAGCGCTCATTTATTTCTTTCCGTGAACTTGCAATCTACTATTTTTTTGCCTCTATCTATTGTTTAAAATGTTGTAGATTTTTTTTTGTTTGTTTTTTCGCTAAACTGTTTTTCGCTAATCCAACTCAAAAGTCTAAATGGTAACATTTAATTAAATTAATTGACAATCCGATAAAATTAATGAATCTTCGTGGAATAAAAATTAAAATCCGTCCACCCCTTCGCTCATTAAGTGCAAAAGACCGTTTGGGGTAGTACTCTTTTTAAATTTCAGTCCAACAAAAATAACTGTAAAATTACGCAATAAACGTCTTAAACCACTTGAAATAATCATCATCTGTAGATTAAAATTGTGAAAATTATATTTTAAATTATCAACACAAAATTTCCCCCTTTAATTTTTTATAAATTTTCAAGGGTTGAAAACGTATTTTTTTTAAATGAGACGACACATTTGTGATCCTCATTGGAAGGCCCTTTGAATGAAAAGTAATTTGGTACAAAAAAAAAAAAAAATTGGTTTACTGGTATTGAAGTTATGATTAAAAATGAGGTTTTTTTTAGAATATGTTAGGATTTGTTTAGATTAGTTGGGATACAGTGTTAGTGACCCAAAGCATTAGGTCTCAAATCGTCCCTTCTTCTTAAAAAGTATGTGTAGGTCTCTCCGCCATTGAAAAAACGTTTCAATAAAGACAGCATTATAACATCAGTTAAACATACGGAAAACCTATAATAAGGTACATACTTCTGAACATACTTCATTTTGAACAAATGATTTAAAAATTACACTTTTATTTTATTGAGGCAAAAAAAAACGTGTTTCATTTATTACATCTTAAGGACTGCTACTGTTAAAAAAACCTTCATAACAAAATTTAACTAATGAATGATTTAAGCTTTATTTTCTGATTAAAAATTATTCATTTATGAATTAGTTTTTATTTAATTATTAAGTTTATCTGGTAATCAATTTTTCAACACGTTACCATCAAAGAACTAGGTATCGTATTATTGGTTTTACTGATGTTATAAAGCTGTGCTTATCGGAACGTTTTTCAAAGCTGAAGAAACATAAAATCCATATTTTTAAAGAAGAACGGAAGATTTCAGACCTAGAGTTTTGGGTCAGTAACACTGTATCCCAACATAACCTAACAAAAAAACCACATTTTTAATCATAACTTCAATACCAATAAACAAATTTTTATTTTATTTGTACCAAATTGGAACCAACCCTGTTCCACCTCTTTGAAAATAATTTTAAAATATTTCACCTTGAGAATGAAATACATACCTGCAACAAGAAATACGATGGGACTGATAGCTGTTTAATAATAAATGTGGTAACTTTTCAAATGATCACCCGGGTAAAATGTACTGTATTTTATTCTGTTTATTACAAGATTATATTGCATATTCAAAACATATAATTAAGTTTTAATTATTTTATCAAAAGCAACAGCAAAGCTATATATATATACAGCTTAAGCTATGTGGAAAATCTAGTCAAAGAAAACTAAGTAATGCCTTTGCAAATAATTTTTTTGTTCCCAGAGCCAGAGCCAGAGCACCTCCATTTTTGCATTTTAAGTTTTATTGGTTTACTATTTATCTATGGAGTTTGCCATGAAAAAACATTTTTGTGGTATAATAATTATTATTTATCGTTTTCGCATTATGTAGATTGTTGCGTTAAATGTAATTTCCGTTCAAATTCGTTTTTATACAAGGTGGAACTTCGATATAACGAAAATAATACCGGATTTAACAACGTTCAGACTTCTTATCAGGTAAGTTAAGTTTTAAAATTCACGAAAACAGCCATTAACTATGAGTATAATGCAATAAATTGTAGTACAACAATTAATTAGTATTACCTTACCTAATACACCAGTAGGAATACTCTGTAATATTAATTCTTCAAGACACGAACGAGCTTCAGTTCAAGCGCGATTGGAATTTGTTTATATTTTTTCTTATATATGCACAGTGTAAACTGAGCGATAGTTAAACGTAAAATCAGACCTCAAGATAAAACGAAAATAGCTATGAAGATATCTGATCTTGACGAGAATAGGATTTTCTTTTACTTGTAAATTGTATAATCAAGATGTAGTAGAGAAATAAAATTTTACTTAATAAATTATTTATGGAAACCATAAGAACTTCTAAAATGATGATTAAATATTATTAATTAAATAAAGCCGAATTCTCTACACCCTCGTTTACCACATTCATATAAGTAGCATCGAAATAATCAATAAATTGTTATTTTACTATTTTTACATAACTGGTTTACTATTATTTAATATTCATATTTACGATTTTTAATTAAAAGTTTTGGATTAAACCGCTATTTTTTTAATATTAATTTTATATTTTATAATACTGATCTAATCAATATTACCCACAGTTTTCATTTCAGGTAGTTACAGAAGCAGTTCCTTTTTTCTACGATGAAGCACTTTTAGGTATTTCTGTTTTTTTTATTTAATGCTTAATTATGGACCAGTCTGAATAATTTCTTCATTAATATTTCCACACAATTCAAAATTTTCAAATTTCTGTTAAATTATCTCAAGCAACACTACGTGACTACTCAAAAATTATATGTTTAAAGTAAGGATTAAATTGATTTAAGTTTTTTAAGTTAACGAAAATATCGTTCAAGATAATTTGGATAAATTATAGCGAAGCACTGAACATTTCCGTAAAACTTATTTCCCTCTTGCAATATTAATTAAATGCAATATCATTTCATTTATAAGTTACTCAATAAAATGTTTCACTAGCATGAAAAATATTTTTCAATAAACTTGTTTATTTAGGTAACTAAATTATGTTAGTTTTAAGTAGCTCTAATGTTTTATACTACTGTCACTTTTTACGAGTATAAAAACTTCCGTTACGACGAAGGACAAGGGTTCCATCCTCTTCATAATTTAAACACGGAGCGAATAACTTTTTCCTTTCATAATATAAAATGATAAATCGGTCTGACGACGAAAGTGATATTATTATAAGATATACTCGGTATTATGAATAGGAATACTGCTCTAGAGGGAGGTGAACACTGTCAGAATGAGAGGTGGTTCTATTGCTAGCTACCCCGATGTTAATGACTGCCTGCCTGTTGCATATATGGAAATTACTGCCTTTCGTGTCCGGATTTCCGTCCTCCCTCCCCACCCAGATATCTTTCCGGCCCCTGGTCACCAGACCAAATCTGGTTGCTCTCCTTGGTCAAGCACTCCCCGTAATTACGACCACCGGTTGCTGCTTGCTAGGAGTGCCCTATCCCCTTCGTACATACGAGTAACATATAACAATAACATTACGCAGGTTTACTACGCACTATTCTATACTGTATTAACTTTTTACCGCATCAGCGTATGAAATTACATTTTGAATGAATCTCGAATCATTCATACGAGGTGATATTTTACAATGGAACTATTGTCAATGAAACTTGCCTCAAAGGACCGTTTCAAACATTTTACTAGAAATCCGTTGAATCATTACTACAATTTTAATTATGATTTATTTCAACTCAAAAATGTTTTTAATAATGACAAACCTTACTTACAAATATATCTAATTTCCTATAAATAATACGAACCCCGGTAAAACAGTATGTTAATATGAATTGAAATACTTGGTTTTTTCTAACATAAAAGGTTATATAGATCAAAAAGTTATTCGTAAAAAATCCTCTCCTTTGAAGATTTACAATGATACTACTGAAAAAATATACAAATTTCTTATAAGCATTTAAGTATAAAAATATACATTTTATTCAGATGGTACGTAACAGTGCATTATACAGATCGCATCTACGGTTAGTAAGAATGCTATGATACGGATAAAAAAGGAACTGCACAACGTATATATGAAAGGATCAAGGAAAACCGTCTCTTTGATCCGAGTATAAACAGCACAAAATATCAAATTAATAAATAGAACAGCGGTATAACAAACGTTCATATTAATAAATGAAAAGAGCAACTAAGTAAATAGTGATAAAAATACATTAGGTTAATTAATAAATAAAATATATTACCATAATAACAATAATAAAGCATTAATTAAAAAATATCACAGTTCAAAATATTCCTACATCTTTACAAAATTAAAAAAAATATATCTAATTTTATTTATTTTAAATAATAATTTAGTGAATTTAGTATTTTTAAAGAAAATTAAAGACTTAATTTTAAATAAATTGCTGAAAAGATTTTTCAAATAGGTCCGTAATTTGTTAAAAATGGCAATGGAAGCATAACATTGGAGTTTATTATAGTCTTTAAATGGAAACAGTTCTGCAATCCGTTTTGGGTGAATTTTTTTTATCAATTATTTGACTGCTTTTTGCTTTTCTCCATTCCTTTCTATTCTGCCCTAACAGCTAACCTCAACATAATTATTACCTTCCATATCCTCAATTATCTGTTTTGTATATTCCAGTGTTTATCTTACGGCGTAGGTTTTATGTTCTACATATTTTTCTATGACCTAATTAATTAAATTTTCCTCTATTGGATTGTAAGCGGCAGGAAACGTTCCAGGCTTGCGGAGAAAGCAATCATTAGTATGCTTGTTAGCTGATAGTACGGAAGAATCCGCATAAACAGTCGCGTACTGGCAGCGGCAATATCATAAAAACATTCAAAAATTTAATATTAGAGTAACGGAAATGCAAATGTTTTAACTAATATCATTATCTATATAATTATCAGTCATTCGTTAAAGTCTAGAATCTACCCTCAAGGAGAATTTACACGCGTTTTATAAAAATTTGAGCTCATTTTATGAATATATATGCATTTCAGATAATCTCCAAGATACAAAGTACAAATTAAAAAAAAATATTTTACTTAACTATACCTAATTAAAAATTAGGCGATTAAATATTTTCAGCTTCACGTGAAGGGTCTTCATTAGTAACTGGTTTTAATGCTGATTTTTTTTATCCCTTACTCCCCTGGGCCGGACGAACAATCAAGTAAGGATCAGCCCAGGAGAGCGTCCTTCAACTATAAGAGGGCACTTCACCTACCGGTAGTACGTCCGGCATGGCAGTTCAGCACCCCGGCGGATGTTTTTTATCGCCTGCCTCTAATCTCCGAGAAGAGGTATACCGGGCCCGACTATGTCTTCCAGGGCCCCTCCCCAGAGACCGGCTCTAGGACTGCACTATTTAATGCCTCACGCCTCTAACCATTGAGCAGGGAAAACCGGGCTTGACCAAGTCGCCCCCGGCCCCCCAACCCAGCAGCCTAGTCTGGATCTTTTATTTTGCCCCACCCCAGCCTAAGAACCCCGGAGTCCCCAGTCTATCATAGTAACAGACACACCTCGGCATGCCGGACCTCAAGACCGGGGCTATCCGCCCTTTCCTAACTCTAAAAACCACGCCGGTGCCCCTCCTCGTCTTTGCTGCGTAGCACTTTAATGGTAAATGAATCAAAAGCCCTCCAATTTTCATCTGATGTCAAAATAAAAGGTATTAAAGTCTCTAGCTGGAGGCGATCTAGGCCAGCCTGCCTTCGTAAAACGCGCCATTTAAAAATTGTATGTTCCGCAGTCTTCACCCTACTACAATACATGTACCAGGAGGAACTACGTCTGCCGAACCTATGCAAATAAAACTCGAAAGTCCCATGACCTGTTAACATTTGTGTCATGAAGAAATTCATTTCGGCATAACCCCTATTTAGCCAAAGATCTATGACTGTAATTAGCCGCCTGATCCAATTAGTACCTCCAGCTGTCATCCATTTCATTTTCCAGCAATTTGTCATAACCTCCATGGCCTCACGTTTCCCCATATCTTTGTATCGCTTCATTCGTTCTTTCACTTGGAGCTCAATTGGCGGTGCTGAAGAATCTCTCCACGCGGGGACCGCATAAAGGAACGTTGGCAGGACGACTAAGAGGATCAGCCTTCTCTTCCTATGCTTAGGCCCTGCTTTCTTGCTTAAGATCTTGTTCAGGTTGAGCATAATTGCTTCCGCTCTCTCGGTTATTTTTTTATATGTACATTAAAAGAGTCGTTTATCTCTAGCCACACGCCGATGCAGATATCACGAATCCTTCGTCTTCCGACCATTGCTAAGGAAGCGGTTTTATCAGGAGCAAGAATTATATCTCTCTAAACCTGAATTATGAATAGTCAGTTTATATACTAGTGTCTATAACCTGCTTAAAATATTGAGATTATCCGTGCTGAAATCTCTTTCATTACTTTAATTGTTTGCTGTTTTGTAGTTAGGAAGTTTTTAACAATTTTCATTTTGTTGTTAAGACTGTTGTTTTGTTGTTAAAATTTTACTCAAAAAAAAAAGTAGTTGTACAAATACTGAGTACATGTTAACGTAAAACGTTATTATTAGTTAATTTTAATATTTTTTAAATAAAGTTGTTATAATTCATATGATGTAATTAAAGTTTTAGACGAATAAAGTTCAATTTGGGCCCGATCATTAAGTATTGTCGCGATTCTAATGGAAAATAAAATTTAAAAACCAAATCGCATTTGCAGAAATACTCGTAATAGGATTAACACAAAAAATACACGCTAGACATACTTGAATAAACAGCAGGAAATGATATTAAATACTTCACAGCTGTTGTTTAACTAAAGTTAATCAGGGATATTTCTTATAAAAAGCAATTTCCCCAATACGTAAAAGATTTTTACAACTACGTGTTTCCATTTGTTCTGATAATCCCGTTTATATAGAATATTTGCTTAAGAAAATATTGAAATTAAGGCATACTGTCTTTAATTTTAAGCAAAATATAAAACTCTACTTACTTTTTTACCGTGATTAAATACTGTTATTAGTTATTCAGCTCATCTTATAGTTATCATCATTATTACAGTTAAATCATTACTAGTACAATAAAACGTCGAAGATAACTTCAATAGAAAATAAACGGTATCTAGTGAATTCAAACCCAATTACATTGTAATCATTTAAAAACCCTTACACAAGGGTAAAATTAACTCTTTCATTATATCCTTAATCAACAGAAACTATTGCAAGATAAACTGAACATATATTTGAAAGAGATGTAATTCGTAAAACGAGTGGAAACACCAAGCCTAACCGGGATTCGAATCAGAATGTTTCAGATGAAGAAGAGACGCCACCATTTCGTCAGGGAGTTATGCAGATAATATAATTAACTACATACAATAAGTAATAAACGTAAAACATAAAATATGGATCATGTTCGTACGTAGGAAAAAAACAATTAGTTGGGCTGTCTTCACAAAAAAACACGAATACCACAATCTTTGTTTGTGAGGGTATTTTTCTACTGAAAGAAGTTGACGAATTAAAAATATATTTTTACCAGTAGAAAGGGCGGGTAACCAGCTATAACGACTATTTTTTAAGGTGGAGGCCGACTATTTTGAAATCCGCATTCTTCAGATCATTCAAAGTTTCGGGAATTACAATACACTGATAGTTTTTATAAATTGAACAGGTTTTAATTTTTATTTATCGTCATTATTCTCACAAGCATTTTTTTAATGAACACAGCGGGTCCAGAGAGCAGAATCCTCTGGCTGGACGGTAATATGACCTAACTGGCCAGTATATATGTAGCCAGATGTCAGATTAAAATGATTCCTTGGTTTTTACAATTCATGCAAAAATGATTATGAATCTGATGACATTTTTATTTCTAAGTTTTCATAGTATACAAGTTCTACAATTTTTCAACCCTTATTTTTTACACAGTTTTAATGGGAAAATCCTAACCCCCCGGAAGGGAAGACACCCGCCTTGTGACGATCCCAATCGCCTCAACACCCCCTCCGTTTCTAGCCCTGATGGGCTTACCGGAAGTCGTCTGTTAAGCCCTTTCAATCTGATAACACATCACGGTCATCAGTTTGGTCACTGTTAGGATGCCACCGATGCAAATGTCTCAGTAGATATTTCCATCAGTGTATTTACACAACTTACTAACCGCATAGTACAACATCTTGAAGTCACATCGTAATTTTTCTTCATTGAAAATTTACAGTTACCTTTATTTATTTTTTGACTTCGGTTCAAATCACGAAATTTAATTTAAATAAATTACGTATTTAATTTAAATATTAAACTCATATCAACCAAAGTAACGAATAATTAAACAATTATTTAATTTTTACATACACACAATTTTTATTATCCCAACCGAATGAAATTATTATTCGAACCTATGATCTACTACAGTCTTAGTTGTATTTTAGGCACGTTAATCTAGCCATCTTATATAATACAAATTATATAAACCCTTAACAATATTAACTGTAATAATAATCGTTTCCAAAATTCATAAGAAATCAACAAGTAAAAACTTTCCAACCTATAATAAATTCCCTTTGCAAAAACATATGTTGTAATGAAAACATGTTTTCAAAATAATGTTATTACAAACACATTTTTATAACATATGTCATATGTTTTTAACATATGTATTAAATGTAGGTAATTAAACACACATAATAAGCAATATACTTAAAACATAGCTATATTTTAATTATACTTTTTACATAATTAAATTTGAAAGTGCACAAATCCTCACTTCCGTGCAAACAGACACAAAAGATTATGTACCGACACAATTTATTTAATTATATACTGGATAAAAATATCTCTATTAGTATTTTTAAGATTAATATAAAAAAATTACAACTACCCGAAGTTTTATTTTAAATTTAATACCCATAAGTTATAATTTGTTCAACTTGGCACATTTTTACCTAATGAATCCACAACGTCGTATAAGATATGTGAGAAACAGTTCTGTACAGATTTTAGTAGAGCGAAAATAATATTATTGGACAGTGTCTCCATCTACCAGTGAATCCAAGAACACAACCAGAAAGTGTATCTGGAGCGAGTTACGTTTATTACAGTCATGAATTATACTACCAGTTTATACTGTGTAGAAGTTAATATTATAAGCAGTAAGAAAAAGTATCATCCCTTAAAAATTAAATTTATCAAAGATATAAAAAATACTATCGATTTTAATTTTAGAAGATTTTTCCTTTAAACAACCAATAAATTATCTAATTAAATCATAATTGACCGATAACAAATAATAATAGCCGATTAGAAAAAAAAAACAAAAAACCAAGAAACGTGTTAGAACAAATATGTGATTTTGATAACAACTAAGTTTTAAAGCACAAGTCATTTACAGCAATATATACTTTACAAACAAACACAAAAACTAATGCCCGAAGAGGTAAAGATTTGTACTCAAACTTAATTTAATATCTGGAGGAGATGAGGAAGTACAGAGTTGTTCTTAATGATAATTTAATAAAAAAAAATGGATAGGAGTTAAAAGAATATACTATTTTAGGAGGAAGAAAGTTCTTTATTTAACAGTTTTTTGTTTACACGAAAACAATCTGGCTTTTGGATAATAATGAAGATGTGAGACGACTGAGGAGGTTGCTTTTAATGGATCTAGAGGCTGCTGTGCGTCGAATATCATCCCTTTCTTACTGAAATTTTGCGGATATTATTTGTGAATTATTTTAATTTAGTAATATGGTTTCTTTTGTTTTGTTGTTGATAAATTATTAATTAAGTTTCACGGTTTCGACTTCGTTTCTTTTATGTGACCAGTGTTAATTTGTTATATGTCTTTGTTTCTCATATATGACTTGCGATTTATTTTTTATTGCTTGCTTTGTTTTGTTAACCGTTTAATTTTATTGTTCTCTATAATTATGTTATTATAGAATTACGTTCTCTATAATTATAATTGTGTGTACTTTTTTAATCTTAGTTATATTTTCATTCGTTATACTTTTTATTGTACTGTACTTTGTTTAATCCTTATTTAGCACAGCCTGTTAAACGTATTTTCATATCCCTATATTTCTTTTACAAATGAGTAGAGAAAGCAACTATTTTTTATCGGTATATTACGTTATAAAGTTTAACCGTGTAATTTTCAATTACATTTTTATTTGTAACAAATACACATCAGGAAACTATGCGCCATGTGAAAGTTTTCATGATTTACGACAACGAATACTCTTTTTTTACGTTATATAGTAGGAAGACTTGTACAATAAATATTAATTCACTACAGAGCTTGCAAGAATTTGATGCTTCATACCATTCTGCCTTCCACGTCTAAAGGCTGTGAAAATGTACCACGTGGAGAATAGGGCACTAGTCAAGAGATTTTTCTTTGAGGATAATAATGTTCATTATTCCACCAACACTTGTGTTGAACAAAGGGAAGGCCTCAGCCTTCCCTTTGTTCAACACAAGTGTTGGTGTTGGTTTATACTAAATATGAGTATTTAGTATTAAATATCACTTTAATTTCGATGGGCTGGCCAAGAAGCCCATTTAATTTTGATTGGCTTTGTTAAGAAGGTACTGGAAATCACTTTACTCTCTCTTCATCGGCATATCTGACATAGAATGTTTGTTGTTTTTTATTATAGCATATTTTTTAGTGTAGTATATTATTCATGATTATGCTACCTTCAGCAGTGAATTAGGTCTCATTTAGATGACCTACGAACATTATGGTTGAGGGAACTAACGCAATAAGTTTTTTGTTTTACATTTGTTTAAATGGAGAGGAAACCAGAAAATAAAATAGAAAATCATTTAATAATTAATAAATGAACAGTTCTCATTTAAAAAAAATAAAAACGGATATTTAAGTGATATTTCACACGTTCTTTTTTCTCATATCAAGTTTTGGTTTTATTTATAGTAGTAGCAGTTTAAAGTTACAAAAACGTTTAGCAAAAGACAATCTCTTCTTGGTAAAAAGTAAGAATTAAAACGATAAATTAAACAATCCGTAAGAACTAATTACAACTTTTTATGATGGTTATTTATTCAGTTAATCAATTTTTATTTGAAAGCAATATGAATGCAATAAATAAAGCAAATTAATTATTCTGATTTTCATTCGAAAACCTTTATGTCATACAAGAGGTATAATATTAATCTTCTCACGTTATTTCACTAAGTTTAAATTAAATAGATAGGAAAAGAGACATCTTAAGTAAAATTTAATTTAAATCTTAAGAATTTCTAATTTGCATAGTTAATTTTAGAACATGCATTGCGATACAATCTTTTTTCTTTCTTTTTTTCAGTATACAAAAAACCGAAGAAAACTTGTGAAGAAGGATCCGATGTGAATTGAGGCCCAGCTGAAAGAGGTAGGTGAGATCAAAGAATGGGAGGCCGAAGTACAAGAAGAAGAAGAACAGAAGGCGCATCGAATGATGTCTTCCGGTGCTGCATCACTCTCAATAATCGTACTGTATCATGGTAGTGCGACTCTATTTTATTATAGTGCGTCAACATTCATCTAACAATTTAATGACATATAAATAGGACTACTTATTTTTTTGTTCGTAGATTTTAGTTTTACTATTTTTAATTTTATATAAATCATTAAAATTCCTCATTTTTTTAATAAAAGTGTTTGAATTTCTTTTTCATCAAAATATCTAAAGTACAATACTGAATCCAGTTATATGATGGGAAAAAATTACGTATAAGTGATTATTCCCAAAGATAACCCGCTAAGTTGGTAAGCTTAACGCTTAGTATCCTTTAAAAAGTTACTTAAAGATTCTAATCTTCAAAACTGTACCGATCGACAAATTCATACTTTTTATTTAATCTCAATTACTAATTGTTTTTCTTTTAGTTATTATTTTTCTTATGGAATAACATAACGAATTCATTGTAACAGAAAACAGGAATTTTTAACTTACACTTTTCGGTTGTTTAAGCAACTATAATACAAAAATAAAATATAATTTATTATTACTCCAAAAAAAATTATATATTCAAATTGTACAAAGTTAAAATCAGAAAAGACAGCAAAAATACTCAACGACAAACCGTAATAGTTTTTATCAATCAAATTTTATTAAATGATATCTATGTAGTAAACAAACAATTAAAAATCATGAAATGTAATTTATATAAATGAACTACTCGATAAAATGTAATATCTGAAAAAAGCAAAACAAAATGGAAAATTAACGGTGGAATCCAATCTTAGTTAACATTAACAGATGAAATAAAACGCATATAATTTAAAACAAAGAAGTCATTCATTCCTTGTTTAACCAAAAAGTCAAGAAATGTTTAAAATTTTAAAGGATGCCAATCGGTAGCATAATGTGTGAAAAAAAATTAAATTATGAGCTTGCATTCTGTATTATGATTTTCGTAAGGTTTAGCTAGTAAAAACCATTTACAATATAAACTACTTAAAAGCGCATAGTTTTAGATTGAATATGAACAATTCACGCCTGCAATACAATTACAATTGTATGGATTATATTATTCTCAAATATTTCAACTGTTAAGAATTGTGTTAATTTATTTTCTCTAATAATTGTAACGAATCTACAATACAGCTTCGTAGGTGCAGTAGTTTATTTGTACGAGTAATTTTATTACGACGCCGTTGTTATCAAATAATTTTAACTACAAATTCCAGTTCAATATGCAGGTCTCTCTGCCTAATTGTGTTATTAATTGTGAATGTTAACATCAGTATGAAGCTTCATATCTATGTCATATTTTATCTATTATAAAAATGTATAACAAATAACTAAATAGTTTTTAGAATTACTAAATAGTAGTTTTTAGAATTTTAATTTTTTTATCTTTTATTTAAGGCGAGTGAACCGATCTTGGGTTAATTTTTATCAAGTCAAATATATAATACTGTAAGATTATATCAAGCCTAGAAAAATTTAGGTGATGTTTAATCGCGCGAATGATACCTTTATTTTGATCAACGCATTTAAAACCTGTGTTTAAAATTGCATTACTTTCAAAAAAAGCAACTTTGATTGGTAAACCTAATTAAAAATAACTCTTCTTAAATTTTAGGTAATTTAAATGTATTAATTTCATAAGAAAGGCTAACAGTATAAATACTTTAAAGAAGCCAGATAATATTACTTTCTATCGTGTAACGAAAAAATGTGTAAATAAGTGTGATATACTTATATGTTACTTAGTAATCAAATAAACATCAGGTGTGACGAATGGTACTCCTTGGAAAATATATAAAAATAATTATACAATATGGAGAACTGTAATAACAACTTCACTTACATCAATTCATTACAAAAAAAAACGTATATTTTCTTAGTTTGATTACACTTTTGTGTATGAGTTATGGATTTTCTAGATTAATTCCGTAACTAAATTTAGGTGTATTTTAAAAAAAAAAATATTTTCACATTCTGTAATTTATATTAATAAACTCTGTAAAATGAATTTATTAATATATACGAAATTAATTATTTTAATAAAAATACTAATAAATTTATATTAATTAAAAACGATAATATTATTTATATATATGTTAATCTTATAATCACAAGACAAAACCATGCCGTAACTAAATACCCATTCTTAAAAATAACCAACAGCCCATTACAGGTTTATTAAGAAGAGTAAGGATAAGTGATTTCTCGCAGCTATCTTCATTGAGCCGAATACACTGCTAGATATCACCGTGTCAACAGAACACAAGTGATATTTAGCCCTCCTACTGGCACCTTCATTCTGTTTGTCACAAGGTTCTATAACGAAAATCATTATTCTCATAGAAAATAATCCTAATAAACTGCCACTAATATCTAAAATGCTTTACATATGCTACAGTAATAGGAAAAACTATTAGAGATCATGCAACGCAACAATCTAATTAACCCTTTCCGTGAGAAACTATAGATTATACTTATACATGCTGTCGCCGCTCAGTAGAAGAACGATAACATTATTAATAATGTAGTACACTTAATATTATATTTATAATATTTCCTTATTAATTTTAAAAAAAAAATAATAAGTTATTCAATTCAATAAAAATAGTTATTTAATGAAAGTTTTTATACAATAATTATTAATATAATTAATTTTTTTATTGTAAAGATAAATGCAATGCTATATTTTTGCTAAAACGCTTTGTAATCTATATCGCTTAAATACTGTTACAAAAATATTAATAGAAAAAACTCACATTACATCTGATGATTGTTTAAAAAATAAAGGAATAGATGCAGTGAAGTGAGATATGTATAGATCATTAAGGATAAAGGCATTATGTAGCGCTTGTACGCATAGAAGTAGACACAAAGTTCAACAGTAGTAAGTTGTTGCTATTGTCTTGAATTACATATAGTACACAATTAGAAATAATGAAGGTTCCTTTTAAGATGCCATTCATGTTTACAGTCGATTGTAAGTTGGACATTTCCGTCGGGAGAATCCGGTTCAACTGTTTAAAAACCTATGCAACTACAGTAAAGTGTTCATCATATGAGGTTAGTATCAACTGAAAGTTATAACCGACCTCTCAAAAGAAAATAAATAGTATAACTTTTGTTACAGTGGTTAATAAAAATTAATGTAATACCATTCACACGTAAATAAAGTACGCACTTAGATACATATATAGTACACAGTTATGTATAAGTGTATATTTATATACACACTTATATATAGCTACTTACATATAGCTACGTTTCGCTTACATATCCGAAGCTTTCTCAAGGGTTATACTTGAAAAAACTTCGGATATGTAGTGAAACATTATTTATTTTCTGTATTTTTATTTTGTAATTTACTAATATTAAATGGTTGTATAATCTTAAGAATTTTAACATGAATTATTTATTATATATATAAAAAGCCAAACATGCATAATTCCTTGTAAAAAGTTTTCTTTCTGTAAATAAAAGATGTCTATTTACTATTTACTATTATATCGGATCAATTTCTAAACATTTTTAAGTTAGAGTAATCATTATGCTTGCAATTTGGCAAAAAGCCTAACTGTGTTCTTTTTTTTTCTTACTAGTACTTTCAAAGAAAGTGATAGTGTGATAGCGAATAAATTATTACGATGTTAGATGCATACCTATTACGCAATTTTTCACTATATTCTGACTTATTTCTGAATTATTTAACAACCAACTAATTTTGTTTCATTATTTTAACATCAGCACTATTGTTATCTAGAAAAATATTCTTACTTAGTTGTTCGGTAGATACTACTATTTTTAATTATAATTTTTCATTTTTGTCTTGAAATAATAAAAAAGTACTACGTAAAAATAATAAAAAGTACATATACCATAAATTTTTAATAGATAATAAATGATTACAATAAAAAATCAACAATTAAGAACGTATAATTAAAATATATTAATTTTTTAGCCTAAAGTTTTACAAGATTGTTAATTATCAAAATTTTAATTATTTTACAAAATGACAAATACACGATAAACCTACACACATTTTGTTTCTCTTTGAAGTAATTAATTTTTCTATCAATAATGTCTTGCAATAAATTAGAAATAAATAATCATGCAAAATAAATTTTACAGTTTTTTCAAATGCAATAATACAACCACCAGCGGTTAGTAGACGACGTGTAGGTAGCATTGCAGAGGTGCACTAGGGCAAGATATATGTAAATAATAGAAAGAGTAATGCCCTCACTGAAGTTGAATATTGAACAATGTGGATCAATGTTTAATTATATATAACCGATTGTGAATAATGCCTAGATTAATACATTTGTTAGAAAGAAAGTCTAAGAAACTAAAAGTTAAAAACAAAGTTGATAGTTTAAAGTATAGTGAAAAGAATAAAAATGAATAAATCTGTAGTTTATTTTAGTTCAATTTCTATTCGAAAAACTTCATCCGAAAATAAAAAGATTTATAAATTTTTTTATTTAAAAAAATAAAATCGAAAACAGTTTTTCTTGATGAAAACTTCATAGTAAATCACTTTTAATATTAAACAAAGTATTACAAGAAGAAATGATGTAGTTCGGCTCGCTAATTAACCACCCTTCTGATTATAAAAAAAATTGTCAAACACATTTACATTAGAAATAAAAATTTTGTAATTCCTTATTATGACTATTAATTATTTCATATCTATTTTTTCAGGAAATTTATGATTAATATTTTTATATAAATTTATCTTCTACACACACACACACACACACACACACACACATATATATATATATATATATATGAATATTAACTTGAGTTAATCAATCAACTATACAAACTTATAAATTAGATAATTCTAAGTAAACTGTAGTGAATTTAATTTATAAGTTTGTATAGTTGTTTGATTAACCGAAGAGATTAATAAAAATAATATTTTTAAGTAAAATATGTCTTTTTATTATATATATAGATTTATTTGGTCAACCTAAGTACAGGACAACAAATAAAGTAGGCACCTTATTCCAATATGCATATAAAAACGTTTTCGCGAATTTCTTGCATCATCAGTTGCATTACATTTTTCAAATTATTCACATCAAATTACTTATTATACATAAATATTACATAATAATAAACAACTTTTTATTTTTTATAAAAGATTAAAACTTTGTTAAAATATCATTATTAGATTTTTTAAAATATGAATTATAAAATTCAGTGATCAAAGTTAAGAATTAAAATTAAACACCATCTTTATGTATTTATATTTAAAAAAATGTTTAAATCGAGAATTTTAAAAATAAAATTAAACATTAAAAGTTGAATACTTTTAAATTACATATATAGAAATATAACGTCAATTAATAAAAATAAAAATAAAAAAATAAACTAAAAATAAATAGTTTAAATAGAATAAATATACGTGTGGTCTAGCCAGCCAATGTTACATTACTCAAAAATGTAATGCAACTGATGATGCGAGAAATTCCCGAAAATGTTTTTGCATGTATAGTGGAATAAGGTAAGTGTCATTCTACTTTAGTTATTGTTCTGTACTTAGGTTGATCAAATGAATATAATTTTTTATATTACTACAGAGGAATATGATTCTTAAAAGAATTGAATTCAGAAAAAAAAAATATATATATATATATATAATGTATAGCTTTTATTTACACTGGATTTGTTGAGAATTCAATTTGACCTATAAAAAATAGGAATACAGAGAATTATTATTCTCTGTATTACCTTAGTATACTTTAAGAGCAATTCTTACCCTCAGCTACTTTACTAAGATGATGGATCGATTTTTTTTTTCAATTAATAATAGTAAAAATTATACTTTATGGATTTAATTAATATAGAAAATTAGTAGCAGGAAACGGTATTAAATAAATACTGTTAATACTAATATTGAATACAGATCGTGGATGCCGGTGTTCTTTGGTTGTTGGGTTTCAATTAACCACACTTCTCAGAAGTGGTCGACCTGAGACTGTACAAGACTACACATTCCCATTCAAACATATTGTCCTCATTCATCTTTTGAAGTAATACCTTACGGTGGTTCCGAAGGCTAAACAGAAAAAAGTATAAAATAAAACTTTTTAATTCTTATACAATATCCAAGATATTGACAAACAACGATCTATGTAAATCAATATTAAGTATCAAAAATTAAAAATAATAAGTAATAAAGTAGATTCAGATATATTATTTTAGAAATGAAAATAAAAATCATGATGCAATTTTTAAATATAAAATTATCTCATACCTTGCTAAAATCTGAATACATAAATAACGATCAGTAAATTGATATATTATATAAAATTCACTTAAAATTCTCCAATATGGTCTAATACAGTCCTAACTGTAGGTCAGAATATTCAGTCATGCGTTCACGAAATAACACAAATATTTTACACGAGAAGAACTTATAAAAATTGATACAACTATTTATTGATAAATTTTTGAGTTCAATTTTCCGGAAATTTCTCAAAAGGAATATATAATTTATAAAAAAAATGTCAAAAGACGTAGTATGTTAAAACTAACCAAAACATTTAACTACAAAAATACTACATATTACAGTTGATCTTTCTAATTTTTTAGAAATACATGAAATTAGGCATAATCTTTATTTAATTGAGATGTATTTTCCCTTCTTCCAGAAACTAATAAAAAACCTGGGAAAATTCATTAGTCCTTCAAGAAAATTCAACATCTGATCAAATAAAAACTAAAGTTGTAAAACTAAAGATGAAGTACAGTATCCATTACTAAAGAGAAAAATTATCTTCGAAGAGTTATGTCGTATGAATCACTTGAAGATAAAAACCAATATTTATTTTCGTAACAACTTGTTCTTTTCTGCGTTATTGTGAGGTGCAATTTGTTTGAAGAAAGCCTGAAGGGATTGTATAGAATTTTTAAATAAAAAATTATTTACAACAAACGCTATTATTTTTATACAGGCTTTCATAAAACCTTGATAAAGTTTATTCTAATTATTTTTGTAAATATTTTTCACGATTCTTTTTTATATATGTATATAAATTTATAAAAGTATATCAAGATGTGTAAGAATCTTTTAAATAGTTTTTGGTGCGTAATATTGTTGTGGTAGCGCATAATAAATATTTTTATATTTCCTTCTCAACTAAAATTTTCAAAAAATGTTTCAAAATCTTTATTTCTATGAATTTTAGCTTATGGGATTTGAGAAAACTGGAGTTCTTTAATACTTCACATTATCAACTGAAATTGTACAAACCCTAATTTTATGAAAGTCAGTACAGCCGTTCTGGAATTGTAAATGTACAAAGAAAATACATAACACTGGTGTTATCTATTTTCTTTGTGCAAATAAAATTAAAAAAGTAAAAAAGTAAATTGCCTTCTTCTCAGGAGTGTGAACTCCCGTTCTAAAATTTATGTTTCTTGGATTTTCTCTAGGAAACGTATTTTTTCCGGGACAAACGAACAAACCAGAAACAACTTATTTTTTAAGCAATAAAATTTATAATTTGCATGTATACATTATTTTTTAACAACAACAAAAAATCTGATGTGGACACCATATGACTTCCTTGTACGCCTATTAAATTACATATCTATTTTTTGCTGCAGTCAACTTATTTCATTTGAAAGTGAGGTATGATCCTCCAATTCTTGTTCAATAAAGTGGACAGTTACACAATTACTGAAATTTTACTTTTTATTATCAAATATTTATACAATTATTAATTCAACAATCTTAAATGAAATATTATGATACAGTAGCAGTTCCTTTATTACTCATATTACTAGATCAGTATTATTTGTATCTTCGTGAGTTGCTGATTAATAAAAGTTTCACATTTCTGGTGTGTCAGATAAATAACAGATAATAATAAATAAACTATTCCGTTTAATGAAATCCTGTATACTGGTTAGAAATGCTAATTTCCACCTTACGGTGTAAAGTATTCAGTTTTTATTATCGGATTATTAAGTGAATAATCAAAAATGAAAGAGAAACAATCATACAGGAAAAAAGATAACATGAAGAAATATATCTCAAAAAAACGACAAGAAGATGAATACGAAGAGGAAGAAAATGTTAAGAACAAGGGAAAAATAAAAAAAAATAAGTGAAGATGATAAATATAAAGAGGAAAAAATGTTGAAGCCAAATAAAGAATAAAAAGATTAAGAGAGGATGATGAATATAAAGAGAGACAAAATTTGAAAACTAGAGAACGTGCACACAAATTAAGAAATTAAAATCTGAAGAATGATATCAAAACAAAGAGCGATTAATTGATTGGCAGCAAAAAACAAATAAACGAAATGATGATCAACTCCGAATTAGGAGAATATGGTCCAACATTATCAGAGGAGTAATGAACTAAAAGGTAAGAATGTTTGAAATTTATTAAAAATAAGGGATGTGTGCCTCAGTGTATATAGTCACTCTGAAGTTAACTTTAATGTAGATAAAGTTAAACAGAGCCACCGGATTGGTTAGTGGTGAATGCGTTTTCCCAAATCAGCTGATTTGAAGTCGAGAGTTCCAGCGTTCAAGTCCTAATAAAGGCAATTACTTTTATACGAATTTGAATACTAGATCGTGGTTACCGGTGTTCTTTGGTGGTTGGGTTTAAATTAGCCACACATCTCAGAGAAGGTCGAACTGAGACTGTACAAGACTACACTTCATTTACACTCATACATATCATTCTCATTCATCCTCTGAAGTATAATACCTGAACGGTAATTTCTGGAGGCTAAAATGGAAAAAGAAAGGAATATTAAACAGAAATTTCAGAATAATAAAATAAAACTGAACAGAAATTAAACGAGAAAATAAAAAAAAAAACAATACGATTCTAAATTATAAGTCTCAATTAATATTAAATAATCAGATGTTTCACCGAATCGATTACACATAAATATTTGTAATAATACCTATTAAATTATATATACACATATTTAAGAGTACATAACATTTTATTTCACTAACTTCTGATTATTTTTACAATTTTTTTTATTGAATAATTATTTATTGTAAATTTTTTGACAATCACGGGTTAATAATTAATTATAAATAAGTATATTTAAATTAAAAGAAAAGTTAAAAAAAAGGAGATGAAGTCTGATTAGAAACGAATGTTTCTTCTCCGTGCCTAAGATCCAATTATTTCATTTGGCTATATTCAGAAGCAATGAAAATAAATACCACTTATTCATCGCTGAAAAACTCTCAATGAGAGCTTATTACTGCAGTTAAGAAAAAGTCCAATATCCAATTTGTTTTGGATTTTGGAAAACTAGATGTTACAATAGTCCTAAACCCAAAATTTCAACATACTACAGCTAATCGTTTTTGAGTTATGCCAAATACATACATGCACACAAACATACATACTCGTACATTCATACATACGTACGTACAGAGATCACAAAACTAGTCAAAATGGATATTTCCGTTAAAATCTGAAAACCGAAATATTTCGCGATCACAATACTTCCTTTAATTCGTACAAGGAAGTATAAAGTTTCTAAAAGCCTGTAAGTGTCGTTTTACTTTATTGAAATTTCCTTTGCTAAACCATAGCAAATTACTTCAGATAAATTGATGTAAAAATATTTTCTAGGAAAGATTGCATGATACAGATGGAACGTTTGAGGATATTTTTTTTATGTCATATCATTATTTACTATTACGTTGTTATAGCATAATAATGAATAGACTGATGCAAAGTGAGTGTGAGTGTATTTTCACTCGAGATTTCAAGAAAATTTACTGGAATATTCCGTTAAATAAGCTGTAATGGAAAGTTTTTGGCTGTATATTTCACATGAACGATTGAAGCTTTAAATTATATGATAAAATATAGCAACCTATATATAGCCACATACCAAACTGCCTCAGCTTACACTCAGTAGTAGTCTATTTTATTTTTTTCATTACCTTTTGTATTTTTATAATATTGATTTTATATTAAGAAGACTGGTTTTTGTCCTGCTGTATCTACTGCAAACAACGTTTTTTTTTTTAATATGGCAACGTTCACTAGCGTCTACGTATGTTTTAAATTATAATTAAATTAAACATTTTAAAAGTTAAAACTGAAAAAAAAAATAATAATGTGATTTAATAAAAGAACGACCTAAAAATGAAAAACTTATACTTTTCGCATTTTTAGATTCCGACGGATAGAAGTCTAGTCAATTTCTACAACGTTAAGACAGTGAGATTTTGTTTCCAGAAATAAAACTTTCTGCTCTAGAAACAAATAAAAAATAATATATTTTTTTTAAATTTACCTTTAATTTTTTTTCAAATTCGTCATGTTATGTATAATGATACAGTTATTTTTTTGTTTTCCATCTTTTTTTTAAGTGGTTAATACTAAAACTCATTCAAATCAAAAAAAAAAAAAATACAACCGAAAAATTTAACATTATCCAGAGTGAAGTAGCATTTAATGATGTTAGTTAAGAAAAGTTTTAGATTGAATTTACTCTGGAAAATAAAAAAATTATTAGAAAAATGTCAAATTACGCAAAAAATATCTGAAAAACGTTTTTGTTTTAGTCATGAGTTTCAACTCTACCTAATGATTTGACATAATCATGCACGAGAACCATAAGTAGTATAACCTACATATATTTTTGTAAGACTATTAGGATTTATCAGCTCACCTATTTTAAAATTAACTCACAAAATATAGTATCTGTTGAAAGATTTCACATATTAATATTTATTAATTAGGTGTAGTAAGCGGCTTAGATCTATTACCTTGTGATTTTTTACACACTGCTGCGCCACGCGTGTCTCCTCACAAGCGTAGTAAATATTGCTAAATAATAAATATAAAGGAACAAATCGATTTTAAATTTAATTTCTACCAACCGTTACTGTCATGAATCAATATAAATCTAATATTACAGATAGTAAAAGTACAAAAAAAAGAAAAATATGATAAAGTTGCATCCTAATCAAAGAAAACAGTAAATAAATAAATAAACAGTAAACAATACAGTAAACGGTAAAATAATAATACATTTTTTTTTTTTACAAAAATATAGAATGATTATATATGACTACCCTTATGAAGATTATTCAATCTCATAAATTTCGTAAATAATAGCTTATTTGGAGCATTAATTATTAATGTTTTCTGTTTTTTATTATTTTTATCTTTAAATATTATTGTTCAAATCCATTCAGGGGCAGAAAATTATAAAAAAACTTTTCCTTAGAAGTTATGATCATCTAAACTGTAAAAAAATACTGAAAACTAAAGAAAGAACAAATTTTAAAGAAATGATATGTTTGTTTAAATGACACCGAAGCAAAAAAAAATTCCGCAAACAAAAAAATAATATAGAATTGATTTAAAAATTTAGGCAAATTTAATTTAAGTAACAATAAACCTAATTTAATAAAGAATAAACCTACTTAAAGAATCAATTCGATAAGGTAATTTATTTTACTCTTGTTTTGCATGAACGCGTCCTTTGAGAGAAAATGATACAGAACCAAGACCAAATATTAGAATATGAGCTCCGTACAAAATGTTACAGACAAAATATTACTAAAAATTAAATCAGCTTAGTTTACTTTTTTTATGTGCATTCTAAATGATAAAATATTATGCCAATTTTATCCCAAGAAAGGGTCTTCAGATTTACCAAATGTCTAGGTAATTTAGGATTCGTCTATATTTCTAGTTATTTGTTCCGATGTTCGTAAATCATTATCGAGTCGTTAATTTCTGATGTTTAAATGATAAAAACTATTTATTTTTATTTTGTGAATGGCGAGTGAAGGACAAGT
The DNA here is from genome assembly GCF_047948215.1 of Lycorma delicatula. Lineage (NCBI taxonomy): Eukaryota > Metazoa > Arthropoda > Insecta > Hemiptera > Fulgoridae > Lycorma > Lycorma delicatula. The sequence goes on from NC_134457.1 coordinate 122,725,676, forward strand.
GAATAGAAATTAATATGAAAAATGGACAGATCAACATCAAATAACTTACTTTGTAATGTTGTATTATGAGTAAATGAGTGAGCATATTATGAGTATGAGTGAGCAATTTTAAATTAAATTGTGTGTTTTTTTCTGCTTGAAAGTGTATGACTAAGTTTATTCTTGAACATGTTTTAAATTATGGATTATACTTTATTCAAAGACGCTTAAATCCCATAGATATAAAAAGGAGTATGGATTGAGATTTATTAAAAACTGCTATGTACTATAGCAGCTTTTTATAACTATAACTATATAAAATCTTTATGACTACACAATATGTACATATATATATATATATATATATTACATACAAACACAGTAAGATAGAAATTATATTATTATTTGATTTTTAAATTAAGAAAAACATTGTTCTATGACATTTTATAATACAATTCAAATAAAGTTCATTTTATGTAATTTCTTAACTTTACATGGATTAGATAACTTTAATTTACTAATCATATCTTTTAAATGTATTTTTTTTTTTTATAAAGTTCTCACTCTAGGTCTGAAAACAATATCAGTAGTTAACAAAAATTCCTAATTTTAATAAATGACTAATCAATCGATTTTTTTATCAATTTTATAGAAAAAAAAATGTTCGGTGTAATTTGTTTCGTTATGTGACGAAAGATCAATTCCCACGAATCGATCAATCGAAAAGGACACATCCGGACTCTATTGTCCTTCTCCAATTCTTCTTCCACCACTGATCAAAACCAACGCGTTGCAACCACTCACGTGCTATAGACGGATGTGGCGTTATCAATCAACCACCTTCCCACCAGTAATTGCCCAGTGAGTTCTCGGTAAGTAACGGAAACAATAAAAACTAAGAGTACAAACTATGAGTACGCTACTATAAAGAAGGACCAATGTCAATTGCTGATTTCCGTTCTCAAATGATACCATTGAAACGTCACGTAACTTTGATATTATTTCTTAACATAAATTCTACGTCTTGTAGATATTAAATTAACGATAATAATTTGAAATATTTGACCCAAATGCAACTGTATACACGCGCGCGCACAACACACACACACAATGTATGGCTCATAAAATAACTTAATTTACAAGATGTTAATCAATCTTGTAACTTATCAAATTGATCTGTTTATTCTCCACGGATTATTTTCAATTAATAATTGCAGACATTTGCTATATATATATATATCCAAATATCTTCAAAACATTTTGTTAAAAATAGTTTCTCAAATCCTTAAATTATGAAAATACAATGGGATCGCAATTACTATAAAATTAATATTTCAGGGGATAATTCTAATAGTTGAAATTTACACGTATAAAATTACAAAATGGTTATATTTTACATATATGTCTCCAAAATGATCTTTCCATTCCATCAATAGTGACGCAAAAAAAGCAGCCAATTTATCCTAAATTTTACCAGTTTTATCGATTAAACGTTTGCTGATCTCAATACAAAAAGGTGTGACCGTTATTAAAACTGATTAGAAAGCTAATCTTAGCCGTAACTAAAATATTTTTACGTAAAATATCAGTGAAAAGGTACCAATCTTGCAGTTTTTCAAGTGATCCCTTTTATGGACAATAAAAGTTAATAAAAATTATATTTTGTATTGATTTAATCTAAAAATTCTTGTATTACCATTATAAATACGTATAACATTTCTGTTGGTATTTTCTACTTCGCTTTGACGGCAGTGTACACTCCATTCTGATGAAGATGGGAATTTCTGCTAGTGTTAAAATAATCGGATGAAGGGTTTTGATAAATCAGATTTTTAAATGTAGGGTTTGAAGAAATGCAGCAATTCCTCGATTAAGGAAGTATTCGAGGTTATAAAATGAAATTGAAATGAAATGAAAGTCGACTATATTACTTTATATAACTTTGTTTTTAGAAGAAAATTTTATGTGTAAAAATTATTCTTTAGTACACACATATAGACAAATCATAGGAAATAAGAACGATAACACTAGATTACAATATTCTGATAAAAACGCTAGCGTTTCAAGCCGAAACCGTGCATCTCAGGGATTAACTGTAGAAAAAAAAGTTCAATAATTTTGAGAAATCGCTTACCGCTGTAACATGTATGTGTGTATATATATATATATATATATATAAACATATGGGAGAGAGAGTTTGTGTGTGTGTGTGTGTGTGTATGTGTGTGTGTGTGTGAAAGCTGTGTATTTGCATTAAGTTAACAATGAGAAATATTTTATCAAAATCATACGAACAGTTTTTGATAAATCTTAGCATTAAAATTGACAATGTAATAATCATGGGTATTATGTAAAAGAAGTATCTTTGCGTTTGTCTAAGTTCGTTATAATAATATAACATTTCTGAACCACACAATATAATAGCTCAACATCTATTTTTGCTTTCTTGCAAAAAAGAACCTGGATTATAAGTAACTGTGAATGTTTTCTTGTTTAATGTATTAAAAATAAATAAGCTACTGTATTTATTTAGCAGAGAATAATATAATTCTAAGTTATTTATGGTTAAAAGATAATAACAGGTTAAGTTAATTTGATAAATTAGATTTCATTGAAAATAAAAATCATAAAATCCAAATCAGTAAATCATTTTTTGGTATAGAAGTAAAAAGAAAGTCTTTCTAAATAACTGTTAAATATAGTTAAGGAAAAGCTGATTGCCTAAAATCTTCTCTGAAGAAAAATTAAAAAAAAAATAACTTATATGAATCCAGCAAGTTAATATATATTGTCAACTGTTTTTTCTCATTACATATTCTTTATCTTATGAATCAGTTAATAAAGGTTACTGAAATAAAAGTACATTAAAGAAGATGTAAAGCAGATTGAAGGAAACATTGTTCACAATCAACGAGGAAAGCTTTGTTTTAATAAAATTTTAGAACATATGTGTACAATAAATTATACACGTGAAAAGCTGTCAGGGAGACAAAATAACTTACGAAATTTTATAAGATAAAAGATATTACTTAATGTACATTATTATTATTATTAGTAGTAGTAGTAATAGCAGTAGCTACATCAGGATTTTCTGACCTTGGGCTAATTAAACTATCCCCCATAAAGACTAATAGAAGAGTTGAAAAAAATCAATTAAGTGTCACTGATCTTAAAAGTACAGTTAAGTAGAATCCCCCGCAAAATCAAGAGTGAAGAATTATTTTATGCATATATGTTGTAAGAAAACGAATATTGAAGAAAGATGTAAGAGAAACATGTAAACCATTTAAAGAGGAGTTAAAAATGATATTTCAAGAGAAAGCGTGGTTTTCCTGAGCAAAGAGTATTACGGGCTTTAAAGGTAAATAAAGGGAGTGGCGCAAAATGACTCTGCTGTTGAAAGATCTGTAACTATTTGTTATTATAAAGTATTTCTAATGGTGCAATACGCGATTATAATGACATCAGTAGATACAACTTAAGTGTCTCTTATCTGCTGAAAATTGTAGCCACGCCTGTACCCTGTTCTGCAAATTGTAGCGATATTTATATCTCAGTGAGTAGACCACGCTCTGTAAAGAGCACCCACGCTTCCATAGTTTCCAAACATCGGAGACAAATAAGCTAACATAATGTAATATTTACTTATAAATGTAAATAATAGAAATGAAATACCTACAAATTCAGAAATATTTGAGAAATTAATTATTTCATCGGTATTATTACGTACCTTATTATCTATTTCAAAAACCTACGTATATGAAATGTAATTTTATAACATTTAAATGTAGGTAAAATAAATAACAGAAACATTTTATTGCTTATCAATAAAACAAATTAATGGAATATAAGTCTTAAAATTATTATGCCTTATTTATTTTACAAATACATCCTACTTACGTTACAATTCTTACTTACAATTCTCATAATAATATACAAGGCTAGAAAGCACGTAGGTTTATCCGATTTTAATCTTTAGTCTAAATTACAAAGAAAGCTTTTTCTCTGAGCTTAAAAAAATACAATTTACTATTATTTTTTCCTTGAAAAATAGTCAGGTAAATTAATCTTTAAAAAACTGTAAAACCTAGAATTTTACAAATACTATTACTTTACTTTTACTTTTATACTAAATAAAAGTAATGCAATAATAAAAACTTTTTCTAAAAGTTTTTATTATTCTTGTGTAGATAAATACAACTGATTTGGTTAAATTTAAGTTAAATAACTTGGAAAATTCTTAATTTTTATTTTTTTTTAATAATTAATCAATGAAATCCTCCATTACAATGGAGGAATTGAAAACTTAATGAAATTGTATATAGTTTAAAAATTATCCGAATCAGTTATTCTTATAGCGTATTAAAAAAATTAAATTAAAATACATCGTCGTAAAGCAAAACTACCTAGTAACGTTTCCCAAAAAAAAAAAAAAAAAAAAAAAAAAAAAACGGTTTTAATGTCATTTTGAAAACATTAATGGTTTTACAAACATTAATTTTTATTCCAAATTATAACAGAAATAAAATTTGTATAATAAAGGATGTCACGGAGAGAAAGGGTTCATTGGACGATTTGAAATACTATGTTAAAATTCGCTAATTTACTTTAACATTTTAAAATATTACGATTTCAGAAAAATTGGTAAAATAAATAAGTCTATGCGAAAAATTCGTTACGGTCGTTACAAATCATAAATACAAACATTAGCATAAATTGATCTGTATAATTTCAAAATTGCAATTTATTTTACACAAATTTATTAAATCAGAGCCCTCAGGCATTTAGAACTTTTTTAGTGAGCTTACATTTAATTTTTTACATTAATAAATTAGCAGGCTAGGATGTGTTATCAATTTGAACTCAACAAAACAATGGATCAAATACAATGTAGAAGAATCTAAAGATGATTTGTTCCGGTCTTGACTTTATAGTCTCCATTTTACACTAATACAACTTTAACAACAAAATAATATTTTCTTTTCTAGAATTAAAAAAGGTCATCTACAAAGTAAGTTAAATTTATTAATTTATTACTTTACACAAAATTAGCCAATGATGATTTCGCCTACAAATGAAAATAATTATTTTCTGCATTCTACTTCCAATACGTAAAAAACTTTAATATTACTTGTATTTGCCGTTAGTTTTAAGAGTTAATGGCTTTAAAACGTAGATCCAGCTCCACATCTTATACCAATGCCGACAAACATTTCAATAAAATCAGATTCTGATATACTACAGAATGCTTCACCTGCAATTACACGGGCAAGTAGTGTTTTTTCAGTTTCAAAAGAATCAATTAACAGGGATCCAATAATAAATTATTTTTACATCTAAAAGTAATAACAATATTTAAAAAACATATTACCGCAATATAGAAATAAGAATAAATAAACAGGAGAATATACTAAAAATAGAAAGGTTAGATTAGGATATGCCAAATAAAAGAGAATCTGAATATAAATTGTATCGTTTTTGCAGATGAACTTCTAATCATATCAGAGGACATAAAACCAGCGGAGGAACTATTGAACATTTGATGGAGATGGCTGAAAAAACAGGTCTAAGGATATTAATTCATAAAACTGAGTATTTGACCAACATTAGACATTCACCAAATTATTTAGTAAAAACTTGGGAAAATTAGAAAGACGGGGAAATTCAAACATCTTGCCGATGTAATACAACCAAATGTATTAGACAGAGACGCAAACAAGGCTAGAACAAACTGCAGAACGCCTACACCTTATAATAAAAAGAGGATATCAAGGTTGGTAAAGATTAGTCATTACGCCACGTAGTTAGGTATGCAGTGCTGTTTGCTACAGAGTGTGTAACTCTAAACCTAGGACAAATCAATAAATTGGTGTTGGCTGAAAGGAAAATGCTAAGAAAGATACTTGGACCACGGAAAACTGATGAGGGTTGGAGGTTATGAAAGTACGAAGAACTCTCTATCTCCGTATAGACAGACACAGGTGCCATTCGAAAAAGAACATTAATTTTCTACGCGCACTTGGCTAGAATGGATGAAAGCAGGTCGAACAAGAGGTGAGCGAGAAAAGCGATGAAGGCAAAGCGAACGTTAAGTTGTTCACACACGTGAAAGAAGATCTCATGATTGGAGGGATAAAGATCAAAGAAGATCAAAGTTTGTGAAGGTTTTCAGAAAAGAACCAGAGTGTGTGGGGCAGTAAAAAATGGTCACAAAGAAGGAGGAAATAACATAGCGAAAATGAAGGAGAAAAGGAAAGAAAGGAAAAAAAGAAATCAGCCAGGAATTAATTATTAAACGTAGTCTTTTAGTGGACGATGACAAGACAGAAAAAAGAAATAAAATATAAAATTATACATTTTACACATCATAAAATGACTTCCTCCTCAGGTTTATACTCCCGAATGTTTTGAAATCCCCTAAATTTTTCTTGGTTAAAAAATGTAAGTGTATTGGAATCTACTTTGCTTTAAATTTGAGGAACTGTTTGCAGTAAAATTTTGATACTTGGTGTGGAGCCCGAGTTTTACAATTAAGAATTAGGGTGACTGATTCTACAATGGTTTTGAAAAACTTGGATGATGAGGAAGATAAGAGGCTATAATTTATGAAATTTTACTCTTGCTGTTGCTCCTACTTCTGATTTATAAAAACTACTGTCTTAAAGAAACTAAGGAAAATAGTAATTATATAATATTCAAAAATTGTTTGTTTTAAATGTTCACCATTTTTTACTAGTTTAACAAATCATTTTATATAATATTTTTAAAATTACTTTTCTTTTCATAACAAAATAAATAAATTAAAACAAAAGAAAATAAATAACTGCGTAAGTTAACAGTCAACTTTAACAAAACGGGAAATGTTAAATGTTACGATCATGGGTTAGCAGGTTGATGCAATGCTTCTTGCTGTCGGTATCATTTCAATAGGATATAAACTTTAGAGTATTAACTATAACTAATATTTTTTTTAATTCTCTGAAATGAAAAAAAAAACAAGGAAATTATAACATAGTGGAATTAAACATCATCATCAAAAAAAGAAAACAGAAATAGTCAAAAATATCAACAAAAGGGAAAAGTGCAGCACACTGCAACGAATCAAAAAAAGGCAAAATGTATTATAATTTTAAGGGTTGGTTTTACCAATTCTTCTTCAATTTCTCAGTGAAGTAGTGTAGGAAATAAATTCCATAAAAAACCAACTTCTATTGATTTAAGACTATCTAGAACAAACGAACTCCACGAAAATTCATTAGTAAGTTTACCATATTTTTTTAAATCTGAATAAGATTTTCAGCTGAAACAGTCCAAATACAAACCTACTAGTTAGTAGAAGGTGTTAATAACAGTTCTTTAACAGATCAATTGTTTATTTATTCTCTAAGTTAATGGTTTTTAATGGTAAATGTATTCCAAATACCTAACATAAGTATTAAAATTCAATAAGTAATTATCACTAGCCGATCCCAAGACATGGTAAATTTTAAGGAATTTTGCGGATCATTACATTAATTTCCAAGTACGTTTCTTAGATCTGTTTTCGAACGTCAGATGGTAATAATTAAAATAACTGAAATGCACTGCTGTATATGATATTAATCCAAAGTCGAATAATTTATATTGTGTGAATAGTATTAATAATGGTGGTACGTCACGGAATTGCATATCACGCACGTTCCCTTTCTACCGCAATTACAAAGAGCTTGGATTCTGGTAATGCCTCACAATTTCTCGATAAAAACAAGATCGGGAAGTACATTTCGAATATCTAAAGATTAGAAAAAGTCTACAACATAAAAGTATTTTTTGTTAAGCTTCGGTTGACAATTGAAAGTCTGATTCTGTTAAATCAAAAACCAGAACAATTTTTTTTTTTACACTTTCTCTAGTAAGAGTTGTATTTTAGTAAATCCGTTTTTTATTAGACGAGTAAAAAAAAGAGTTAATAAAATGAAAAAATAACTGAAATTTTCTGAGAAATCTTTGAAAAAAAAAGTTTTATTCTAAAGTAAAATATTTTTCACTACTTTCACAACAATCATATTTAAAAACCCGATGCCAAAAATAATTATGAATCCTTCTAAAATTAAAATTGGCAAATATAAAGAATTTTTAATTAGATTAGAATCTGATATCTGTAACATTATGGAAACGCTGATCAGCGCTGACGCTAACCACATATTCAATCGCCAGTGATTAATGTTATATTATTATCACAGTACAGTAATTTACTATTCAACAATATCAGTGCAGACGTGTAACCATTAAATTTTGTTACAATATTAAGCAAAAAAAAAAAAAAAAACAATAGATACTTTAATGATGATAAAAAAGTTCTTCAGATATCAAATTAAAATAAGTCAGTCATAAAAATAGTAGTTAATAGTTACTACAGATCTGATTCGATCAGTAAACTAGAGGTTTTTTATCTATTATTTACTGCTGTTTTTTCTTTAACAATTTTTTTTTTATTAAATCTAATAAATCTACATGAACAAAACATTTTAAATACGTGACTACATTTTACAAAACAGTCTTAAGATTTATTCAATTGTGTAATTTTTTATATTCAGAAAAACGGGATTTAAAACCATTAAAAGAATATGGTATGAAGAAAGAAAAAATTCCATATTTACGAGTAAACATATGGTTATATCAGTGTTGATCTCACACGAGCCGTACATTATGAATGAACCAAACCGGTTACTACACTTACAGTCGTTTTTATTTATGTTAAATTGTCACTATGACGTGATCAGTTGTGATTAAGTTGAAAGAAAATGGAAAACATAAAACTGTATAAAAGTAATACTTAAATAAAATATCGTATAATTTTATTATATTGCTGTTTCATTATTTTTAACCAAATAAATAGCTTGAAAGAAAAAATCAAATTGAGATAGAATAGTTCTGGTTTGAGTAAGTTCAACAAAACGAAAAAAATTTCAATACGTACAGTTTGATTTATCTCAGAAAGAAACAATAATATTAAAAAAATTGTCAAGCGCTTTTTTAAATGTTGAAGAATTTCAATAAAATGAACAGACAACAAAAACCCATTTAAATTAGTGAGAGAAATTACACGGGTTATAAAAAAAGACTTTAAAACATTAAGTTTTTTAAAATTTGCAATATTCTTACAAACTGAAATTTTCTTCGAAGTTTTGAATCATATTAATGATGAAATAAAAGCAGATACAAAATAATTTATTTTTAAAATCGGAAGATATAATGAGAAATATATCTATTCAGGAAAGTTAATAGAATTATACAAAAGATCAAACTCATAACTATACAGTGATCAAACTGTTAAGCGCAATCAGGAAGAAAGAAGCTAGACAAAATTGAAAGTTCTGAAAGGGGAACTAAAAGCAATTAGAGGACTCAAAAAGAATTTAAAAGAACTGATTTTAAAACGAAACGGGGAGAAAATTTTGTTAGCTATCTTTTTGTTTTCAAGTTTAAGAGTAACGGCATCAAGGACTAATGTTAATCTGGCTGTAGAAGGAAAAATATATTTAAAAAAAAATATATCTGAATGAACTTTATAAATTATTAACTCTGTATACACATAACTGAACAGAACAAAAATTGCATTACACAAACGATGTGATTAATGTTAAATAAATAAAAACAGTTGAAAAAATGTTAAAATTTTTTTAATTTGTTCAGTTCATCTTTGGTTGACAGATTAGTCTCTTAATTGTGTAATATAAATATTACTATTCTCTCTCTTTTTCTGTTTAGCCTCCGGAACCACTGTAAGGTATTACTTCAGACGTTAAATGAGGATGATGTGTATGAATGTAAATGTAGTCTTGCACGGTCCCAAGTCGCAATTTCTGACATTTGTGGAACAAATAAATATTACTACTATCTTTTCATAAAAGCATCCCTATTTTCACTACATTACATTCAACACTATTTTTTTATAATATTTACAACAAATTTAATGTTATTTTAACTTATATTGAAAAGGAGGAGATACTAAGCTAGAAATGTTTTTGAACTCGGTTTTTGTTTTTTAGTTTTACAATATTTTCGCTGAAAATTTTAAATATTATGAAAAATAAATAAACAATAAATTTAATTAATAGGGAATTGATGTTATATTTATGGTTTGATATCTCTCAATTTTCTAAGGTTTAAATTTACTGAAAAATATTATTTAAAATTCTTGAAAATGATTCAACTTGTTTAAAAAATGTCAGTACCCTTATTGTAACTTGGAACAGTCTTCTACATTTTTTAAGGAATTAAAGTAAGAACTTTAAAAAGCTCTTTTCACAATAAACTAATATAAATTCTTGAGTAATATTTTAAAACTATAATAGCGAGGAGGCTAAAAACATCATTCTACCAAAAGGCACCAAAATAGACCGAACAAATAAGAAATATTATGTAGGCAAATAGTTTTAGCTATGGTCACGATCTCGATATTCCAAGTACTCAAAGTAGATTTTGAATTATACAACAAGAAACGTTTCTTTGAAAATGTTAAAAAATTGCATATTTATTAAATTAAACTTTAAAATGGTGTTTTCAAAGAAATATCTTCGGAACCTCCTTCTGACCAACATTTCTAAAACTGCAGCTTGTTATGAAAAAAGTGACTTTTTCAGTATTTCTAAAAACTGAGGTATTACAAAATATAGTATCTGTGCGATGAAAAGTATTTGAAAATTAAATATTTTATTTTATTATTTTTTCGAATTTATTGTTAATACAAAGTAATCCTATGAGAAAAGCATCCGATTTGAACTGCTTCATGATAGCTTTTTCAGGAAATAATGAATAATTAAGTTTATTGTATCAGTTAAGAAATATACCTTACGAAAAAAATAAAATAAATAAATAAAAAATAAACAAAAAAATTAAAATTATTTAAAAACAGCAGAAATATTTACTAAATTAATAAAAGGAAAAAAATCGGTGAAATTAAGCGAGTTAGAAAAAGAATTGAACGAACACATTTAATTTTATTAGCTGTTAATTCTTTAAATTAGTAAGGTGAGGCAGGTACAACGTAAGACAACCTTAATGCCATCTACAGCATGCATCTTACTCACACCTTCAGACCAATTAAATGATCTCTTTAATACGATTAGCGCCAACATTTGGAGTCTGCACTACACTGACTGTCAATTGATAACTGATTTATTGCTACTTCTATATAACGGAACAATTCACCGGGCGCAAAACAAACGCATACATTACAGCCTATTATTAAATTTATTCTTTACTTTTAAAAACTTATTCAGATAATAAATGAAAGATGGCATTACTAAAATCAAAAGCAAAAAAGAAATAAGTAAACGTATATATCATCTAACAATGTTAATAAAACTTTTTTATACACAGGATATCAGTTCTTTTCATATCTTCGTTTAATAAATATTAAACCGATAAAGAGTTAGCATGTCCTTTATAAAGTTTCATTTTAAAAAATCAGTAAAAATGTCTTACTGCAAAAAGTAATGTTAAACAAGCTCATAAATGAACCCATGAAAAATACGAGGATGGGAAAAGGTACGAAAAGATTCCTTACAAATCAGCTTGTCCAATTACTTTTAATGAAAACTGTACCTATTTTATAAAATTTCTCTAGTAACAAATATATTTTCCCTTCTCCCCTCACACGGAGTCGGATTCACAACTAAACTTAAACTCGGCTATAAGGGGTGTCATAGTCTCTACCTCGTCGGGAACAAAGATCCCGCCACATACCCGGGACTCGGTCTTTTAGACGCCATGCCTTTTTTTTCCTGTTTAGCCTCCGATAACTACCGTTTAGATAATACTTCAGAGGATGAATGAGGATGATATGTATGAGTGTAAATGAAGTGTAGTCTTGTGCATTCTCAGTTCGACCAATCCTTAGATGTGTGGTTAATTGAAACCCAACCACCAAAGAACACCGGTATCCACGATCTAGCATTCAAATCCACGTAAAAATAACTGGCTTTACTAGGACTTGAACGCTGGAACTCTCGGCTTCCAAATCAGCTGATTTGGGAAGACGCGTTCACCACTAGACCAACCCGGTGGGTTTAGACGCCATGCCTGTGATGAGGGAACCCCACAAAGACCGACTCACGGTGTTTAGGCCTTGCCTCTAATGAGGCACCCCCGAAAGGATCCCCAACTGAGACTAAGTCTTACTTTCTCCCCAACGGTACTGCAAGGGATTCCCTATCCAATCATCGTAAGCAGGAGCGGGGATGGGAGGCCTCGGTCTCCCATCCCCTCCTGGATGGAGCTGTCCTCAGAGATACCAAGGTAGTAACGAATATCAGCAGATATTATCTGAACTAGTACTTTTAGAACCGGATTTTAAATCAGCTATTTATCGATTACAGAATTTTACGGTTCGATTCCCGATTTTAACTTACTTTTTTGGCGTAGTACTTTCTTTCTTTTTTCTGTTTAACCTCCGGAACCACCGTAAGGTATTACTTCAGAGGAGGAATAAGGATGATATGTATGAATGTAAATGAAGTGTAATCTTGTACAGTCTCAGGTCGACCGTTCCTGAGATGTGTGGTTAAATGGAACCCAATAACCCAAGAACACCGGTATCCAGATACAGTATTCAGATCCGTATAAAAGTAATTGCCTTTACTAGGATTTCAACCTTACAACTGTCGACTTCGAAATCAGCTGATTTGCGATGACGAGTAAACCACTAGACCAGCACAGAGGGCTTTACTGTAGAACCAAACTCTACAATCGGTTTCTCCTGACGAAACATAAGTAATAATGTGTTAAAATTATTACATGAGAGGGGTCTTCCAATGATGACCCCCATGAAAAGAAAAGTGAAAGATTATAAAACAGAAACGTTCATGTAAATAAACATACTTATTTCACAATTAAGATCCACTATCACCTCTGGATTCTATAACTTGACTAATGTATGGATCACGTGTCTTTTATCAAATGGAAGAACACACGTAGAAAAATAAACCAATGAAAACAGCGTTTAACAGTAAAAAATAAACAATAATAGCATTAAAGCAATAGTAAACAAAAATAGTAACAAGAAATAGTAGCGGAAAGAAATACATGAAAATAAAGCATCTTCAACAACCATCAATGAGGTCCAGCAAACGAACCCTTTTTCAATAATTTATTGCCATCGCGTAGTCTAGCAGATTCAAAAGGGGATTTAAATGTCTATTTAGTCTAACCATATCAAAAATTTCAAGAAGGTCTTATGCAGAAGGATCTTGTTAGATAGACATAACTGAGAATCCCTAATCATCAGCCAATACAACGCTTGAATTTCTCGTTAGTCTGTTTCTTCTTCTCCAGTACATGAATTCTCCACGTCATACATCTATCTAGGTGTAAGCCATTGTATCTCACACTAGTTTAAAATAGACTGGAGCGCAGTTTATTGTAACTAGGGTAGGGTAATTCACTGCCAAAAATTAAACGGCCATTCTCAAGAATAACCTAGATCCCACGGCTAATAGGGAAGAGGGAAGTGGTTCCCTTTGCCTTTCTTCATTGAGTCGATTTCATCGTTGTATATCATCTCTTCAAGCTCACCAAAATGCAAGTGATATTCAATATTGGAAGTATTTACGACAAGGTTACCCTGTAAATTAAAAGTCATTGTTGGGGGAAAGGAATTCTAAATTTTGTCTTTTATATCTTAGTTCATAAAATGCGTAACAGTCTTGACTGTTAGAATGGCTGGACTGATATTTTTAAATAAATAAATACATTTTTTGTTTCTTTATTGCACAAATATTGAATTATTTTAGTTCAACATTTATTTTTTTAATTTAATTTGCTGTTAAATAAAATGTAAATATTCTGGTAGTAAAGAAACATTTTAAATTAACATTCAAATTTTCTGAATGTACCAACCAAAAGAAAAAGTTTCTCCTATTTTAAATACTTTTATATTTTACTTTAATCTTTTGATTAACAGATTTACAATTACCTAATGAAAGAAGTAGAAATTAAAATTTTATGCATTAAAAGACGAATGGCTGAAAAAAGATTTATGGAGAAAATACTCTCCGTTTACATGGAGAATAAAATATTAGTCAGTCTAACTCCAAATATATTTTCAGAACTTTTGCAAAACTAAATTGTATACGTTTAATCAATTTGTATAAACAAAAAAATAAAATAAAAAAAAATAGGAGATAAGAAATCAAAAGGGAGAAAAGTATGATACTGGAATTTGATCGGGCATGAATTGAAGGGACACACCTGAGTTATGTCCCAGAACATGAGACTAGCAATGCGATCTCCCGCACAATGGTTAAAGTCTTTTGTTCATAGCACAATGAACGCTTCCCTCATGTCTCAGTGCACCGTGCATCGCGTCTACTTCTACAGTTATTTTCTTCTTCACTTAAACCAGTAGGCTTATTATATTCTGAAACGTAGGACAACGTAAAGCCAAGAAATATGAGACGGGTAAATAGTACTTTCATATTTCCTTACCGCATTGTGTTTAGATATGAAACCTGTAACGTTTTAAAAGTAAAACCAACACACGACAGAATAATGTTTTATTTTTCTGTAACACAAGAAAGATTTTTTTAATATAAAATAAATAAATATATACCTTTGAATAATAAATGTGTGTAGTTAAATAAATACTTAAAAAAATACATATACATTTCTTAAGTTTCCTGGTTATACGTTTTTTAAGTTTATACGTTTCATTTATACGTTTATTCAGTAAAATAATTTTAAATGCCTCCTAATGTATTTAAGAGTAAGATTGGAAATTATAACTAATAACGAATACCAAAGTCTCACCGTAAAAATAAGTCACTTGAATATATTTTTTTCTCCGTTTTGTGTGTATAATATATACTTATTAATAAAATACTACATTTAGTAAAATACTAAATAATAGTAGTTTGTTCTGCATAAAAAAAACCTGAAAAGTTAATTGGTTAGTACATCAATACTAATATGAGCATTAGAATGCACCTGAAGAAGAAGAGAATAAATAAAAATAAAACAAACAAAAAAAATAAATAAATAATATTTCAAAATAAAATGAAAAATATTAAATTTAATCTTTAACAATTGAACATGGTCCATAATAGTTTCCAAAAAAAAGTCCTTTATATTTATGGATTAAAATAACTTTTATCATAGCTTCATTTTATACCTTGCAGCTGGAAATTCTAATTAGGCTATCAATTATCCATTAAAGTTTTTATTCTAAAATAAAGCCAAAGGATGATATTAATACAAATATGGGAACGATGAATAAATCCTACCTCTCAGCCAAGTTTTTCCCGGGAACAACCAACCTCTAATTTAAATGGTTCAGTGAGCATTTAAGCGAAATTCACTTCCCAGTAATTCGAAAGTTACAAAAGGAAAACATAAAAATATAAAATGGCTAATGTCAAGACGATCAAACTGTCACGTAGATATAATTTCATTCGACAAACTGAGTTAATTAAATTAAACCCTGCACAAAATGTAAGTCTACATTTTACATTCTAATATTAAAATTCAAAATATTCAGATCTAGGAAGAATCTTAAAAATGAAACCTATAAATATTGAGGTAATATATATCCAGTCAAAATATTTTACAAAAAATTTTTTCGTAACGAGAAAAAAATAGTGTTGAAGTATTTTACTAATATATCTGTAAAATTCAGTTTTTTCATACAAAATTCTTCTTATTTAAATATTTTTAATATTTAAATTAAATAGACGTTAGATTAACATTTACGTGTGGAAAAGTATTCACAAATTTTAATGTGTGTACTTGTCCCTAAAAGTAAAAATTGAGCATGAAATTTAAATAGGTTGATTTAAAAAAAACTGATTTTAAATATTATGTTAATCTTTCTATTCCTTTTATTAAAAAAAAAGAGACGTTTTTATAAACACGGATAACGTTTTGTAT
Organism: Lycorma delicatula; assembly: GCF_047948215.1. Taxonomy (NCBI): domain Eukaryota; kingdom Metazoa; phylum Arthropoda; class Insecta; order Hemiptera; family Fulgoridae; genus Lycorma; species Lycorma delicatula. The sequence continues at coordinate 122,741,561 of NC_134457.1, forward strand.
GTTAGTAATCTAATCTCATATTCAAAGCTTGTACGATAAATTAACATACGATGGAGTGTTTACAAGTAGTGAATTCAATGTTTCAATGTCTAATCAGTTTTGCTTAACATGGTTCGGTATGAAGTAAGTACTTGTAGTTGTAACTTGTAGTATGCATATTTAGTGGAATTTGTGTAGCACCGCGATGGTATTACTGATGAAGAGTAAAGGGGGGGTTTGATAGAACGAGATAAGAGGGCCACGAAGTTGGCCTCCTAGCTGGCTGACGCCGCGGGACGGGGTAAATCATCCCGGATCGAGAACAGATACCAGAGCAAACAAATAAATAACACGAGAACGCCCCTAGCCCCACAGTCTAAAGCTATGCCTCACCTTGGCCGCCGCTCGTGCTCCTAACACTAAATACTAATAATTACAGTTCTGTATTGTTAACCGGTTAATTTCCTCTCTAAAAATACATCACGCCACTTGCTAAAACTTCCTGTCAACAATTTAATGCCAGCTTTTGTCAAACAATAACTTATTTCTAAACAATAATGATAATAATAAAAGAAATACACTCATCTGAATAATATAATTAAAAACCAATTAAACACGAGGAAAACATAAAATTTTTGAAAAATTAAATAGGTTTGATATTTAATTTTTGGTTTCTACGGAAGAGTTCAAACCAAGTAAATATTTATCCTACCCGACTATTTATTATTCATTAGTATAAAAAAGTTATAATAAATATTTAATATGTTTTTCTGAAAGTGAGATTCTAGATCTACATATCTTAAGAAAGTCAACCTAATGAAAATGTTTGTTGTAATTTCCTTAATTACGATGCATGACAGGAATTTTATATTTATATAAAAAAAAAAATTAAAACGCTTCAAATCTATAATAATTTTTCTCCTATTTGATGCTCAGGTTTTAGATGAATTTTGGTTCTTTTGGTGAAATTTTTTTCGTCTAAAGTTATTTCAACAAAAACCATTTTTACGAAATAAAAAGAATGGAATAATTTTTTAAAAAATTCTCTAAACATATCTCTCTTAACATATTTTTATGTTGTTTTACCATGAAATTCAACACTCTCTTAGCCAATAATTTTTTTTACACTCCGCTTATATTTCATAATGTTAATAGTTTAGCGGACAAAACAAAAATATTCAAAAGATAATTTACATGTCTGCTTTTATAACTTTTGTTCAATGAAATAAATCCGATAAAGTTATTCAATCAACCCACCGGGTTGGTCTACTGGTGAACGCGTCTTTCCCAATCAGCTGATTTGGAAGTCGAGAGTTCCAGCGTTCAAGTCCTAGTAAAGGCAGTAGTTACTTTTATACGGATTTGAATACTAGATCATGGATACCGGTATTCTTTGGTGGTTAGATTTCAATTAACCACACATGTATGGAATGGTCGAACTGATACTGTACAAGACTACACTTCATTTACACTCATTCATCCTCTGAAGTATGATCTGAACGGTAATTACCGGAGGCTAAACATGAAAAAGTAAGAAGAAAAAAGTCTAAGTTCTGCTTAAATAACTGAAATTAGAAAAAAAAGACATTGTTTATAACCTAACATGGAATTACAATTTTCTTCTGAAAATATCATTAGAATATTCCCGCACCCTCAAGAATAACAATTTCCTTGTCAGGCTTTCTGAGAATGTAATAAATAAGTGGTTTCCAGTTGTTTCTTCATTTACCAAACACAGCATTATATATGTATCAATACATATTTAGCTCTTTATAAAATGGATTTAGCAATGAAAAACTGAGTCTTTATTTAGTGTAGTAATTGAAGGTTTATAACATACTAAAGAATTTTTTTTTTGCTTGCATTTTCTAAACTAATAGTCGAATTTACTATTACACTGAAATAAATATGTTATTAATGAAATATATTTTATCATTATAAAAATAACTGTGTATATTAAAAGAATAATCAATAATTAGACAAATATAAATTAGCCAACTTCGTCAGCAGTGATTCTTTTAATTTTATTATTTAATTCATTTACTTTACCAGATAATTTTTAACAAAAAAAAGAGCTAACATCAAAGTAAAAATGGAGAAAAAATTGTAAAAATACAGACTATCACGAATGAAATTTTATAAAAAAGATAATCGTTAGAACATTTACTACATTAATTATACTTCTATGCATGAACAAACAGAGAATTTTTTAAAGTATATTTAAAAAGTTAATAAAAAATGAGTTATTAATAATAATATAATTATAGGTTGTAATTCTATAATAATATAATAGAGGGAAATACATGAGAATGCAGTCAATAGTAATTAACAAAGGACAGTGTATGCATTAAAATAAACATAATTACAGCCTGGATTTATAAATTATTTTTTAATTTTGGTAAAAATAATAAAAATTATATTTTAACTATTTTTAAACTTTTTTAATCTTTTTTTTTTTATTATAACAAAACAGATATTATACTGATATATTCATTTTTAAATATAATTTTTTTTTTAAATTCTATTAGCTACAACAATAGGGAATAATCAATGTTTTCTAATATTACATAAACCAAGATTAAATTATAATAGTGAAAAAGAATAAACCACAAGAAAACTAAGAAGAAATTACCGATTAATAGCAAATAAGTAAAATAAAAAATGCTAGAAACGTTTTGGCAAGAAAACCGTGTGAATGCATGTTAAATTCTTTGAAAATAAAACACGGATCCTATTTAGAATGGAGTTATAAACTAAACAAAGATAGCTTTAACATTATTTATTACTATTAGACTGTTTCTGAAATCAGATTACCAGTATTCTTCTAACACAATATAAAAAAAATAAAAATCACAATTTATTTATAAAAAAATATAAATATAATTCTTAATTTAAAGTTTTATAAGTATAAAATGCTAAATGTATACAAATCTGGTCGGTAGAAATTAGAATAAATATCACATTCTTAAATGTTTCAATACTCAAATCTTGAGTCCTTCGTTTAAATAACTCATTCCTATTAGTTAATAGCTCTTAATTTATATACTTCCTTTTTGTTAAATCAATTTGATTAGTTATATTTAATTGTATCACCCATTTAATTTTTATTCATTTTTTGGTATTGGGAGGAAATAATAATAATTTAAGGTATTTTAAGCACTACATAAAACGAGAATGACATATAAAATATATCAGATGTAATTACTTTCCATTATAATAATATTTCCATTAATTATAAAAATAACCGAATAATGAAAATACCTTTAATTAAATCCTAAAGGAATTAAAAGTAGCTATATATAATAGTTCTGGTACTTGCATCATCATTGATCGGCAAAGAACACATCCGACTAAAAATTATGTTCGGTACAGGTTTTAGAATAAATGTCTTTGAAATGGCTACACAACGTAAACCTGAAAGTTTAGTATCTACAGTTTTACGATTGTTTGCTGCTTTTAAAAGTTTTTTCAGAGCTTAATTCAAATAGTTTTTTTTATGTAAATTTTTATTAAGAGAATGTTTTAGAATTATAATTTCGAAGGCCTTTGTCTGACTGATTATAACTCGCAAAATCTATAAGCTTATTTTTTCAAATTTTTCTGCATTACTTATCACATAGTTTTAAATGACATTACTGAATCTCGGAATACTGATTTTTTTGGTTTCTCATTTTTTATGCGTTTTTTTTTTAAGATTTGCTGTCTTTTAATTACATATTACGGGACACATAATGTTCCATATCTTTACGAATTTTAGTTAAAATAAAAACTATGTAGCCTTGTTCCAACATTTCATTATGAATTCGGTGTTGTAAATTAATATTAACTTATAGACCTATAAGCTTAATTTATATTAGACCTTATAAAAAATAAGATTTTTATTATATTCCGTATTTTGTAAATTCGTTATTTAAATAAAAATTACAGTTGTGCTAGAAAAATTATAAATGAATATAACAACGTAAAATTGAACAGATTAGTTTTACAAAAATCTGACTTCCCATTATAAAGTTATTTTATTCATATATTTGACGGCATATGATTTGTAATCAGATATTAACCGCGAAGTTGATGATATAGTAACAAATAAATACACCAAATCTCTAAAAAAGTAACAATAATTATTAAAACGTAATCTATCACAACAAAACTGATTATAAAGTAAATAATATTATTTAAAAATCGTTAAGTTTATTTTAGGTTCTACCGGGTAAGTTATAAAAATTTCGTATTTGTGGCAAACAAAAACTTTCTTAGTTATATTTGTTAAAATAAGTTTTTTTTTAATATGTTTTATCTGTCATCGTTATAAAAAAAACAAAGCAATTAAAAAGTTGATTTCATTAAAACAACGGGATTTTCCTCTCAAACAAGGTCTAAATTTTTCTCCAACAAAACTACTAAATTTTCATAAATATTATGATTTAGTTTCCATTTTTCCGGCTGGAGAAGAAAAATTAACTTATCTTGAGTAACAGTACAAATTTTAAATTTTTGAACATACCCACAACACATTAAGGTAACTTTTCAGGATTTCTTTGTGCATATATACGGCAGTTGAAAGAGAAAAAAAAATTATTTCCATTTCCCACTCACGTCTCACAATTCTCTCTCTCTCTCTCTAGTGAATATTTTGAAAAAAATGAAGAAAACTTTGACAACTTACATTCAAATAAATTATTATAAATTTGATAATAAAAATACATATATATATAATAATTAAAACGGAGTGCATTTATTATTGTTATTATTAAAATGTTTATTTTACTACAGCAAGACATCTGTCTATAAAATCCCCAATGCAATGTGTTTTAGAAGACGTATAACTTTAAACCAGAGAACTCGCTGAATATTTCTGTATGCATAGTATTTTATTTCCGTAGGAAGTTAAGCAGCACATATATTGTCAGTTGACATAAGAAATAACTTAGTTTATAAATATAAAATTTATTGAAGCCTTCATGATTTCATGAAGTAGTCATGAGGCAAAATTTTAATTTTCAACAGTGACGTTACAGATTTATATCTGTTCGATGTTGAAACAAGTTTTGAACTATTGTTATTATTTCATTTCAAATTTCATCAGAAATTGTTCTGAATACATACATATATGTGATACATGTTAGAAGAATTTTAAATTTGTGACTTATTTATGGCCGACCCAATAATTTCTCGTGAGGCGACGGAGGTGCCAAATATAGGAGCGCCTTGTAAAGTTATCAGTGATCAAGCGCAATGCAATAAGTAAATGCAATATGATGTTAAGATTGCATCAAGATGCAACTCACGCAGCATTTGACTCGACTGACATTCGTACCGCCATGGTAAATGCAACTTTCTTATATACCTGTTCTTTTTTTTCCCTTGTTTGCTTTAATACGCATAATAATAATAAAAACTGTGTTATTTGAATCTATGTTTCGATCACTACCAACAAGATATTAAAACAAAATTTCTTACTGAAAGATCAGTCATATAATTTAAAATTCATATAAATAATTTAATTCTTCCTTTATTAAATCATATAAAAAAAAAAATTCAAAAATATTTATTTGAGATACCATTCCGACTGGTAAATAATTTGAAAACATAATAAGCTAATTTACTGTTTACTGATTTCTTTAAATGTAATTAAATATTCTAGCAAATACTTATTAAAATTAAAAAAAGGTTTTTAAATAATATTAACAAATTTAACTATCTTTTTTAAAAGAAAAAATTAGTTTTCACAAAAAATAAGTATTTACCGAATAGACTCACTATTTTTAGCTAAAACCATCTTTCTACTGCGCGAATCTTCGGTTTTAATAATTTCTATTTACTAAAAAATTAATTTTCTTTTTTTAGTTGTACTTTCATCAGTATCTCCAAAAATCCTATAAACTAGAAAAGATACAAAGGTTTATTGACACCTACCGTTCAGTTATAATATTCTATATGCTATTCAAAGTTATAATACTTTTGATTTGTTAGAGAATAATCAAAATATCCTAAGATTAGATTCCATTAAGTTGTAGATGAGTGGGATAAATATTGTAAGATTCTAGTAGCAAAAATTTAAATATTTTACTGAAGTGTGCAGAAAGATCTTCATGGAACGATTCAAATAACCATTCTACTATCTAATATAAATATTAATAATTTAGTTTTCATGTGTATGAAAGCGCGTGCTTGAATTTTTGAACGTTTTTTAATGCGTGTTCCATAAATGCTTAACAGTTCACTTGTAAGAAAAAACGAAAAAATTACCTGTATAGAAAGACTATTTTCTACACGTTATCAAACAGAATAAATTTTAATTATAGTTGTTAGATCAACTACGCTGATTTATTCTGATATAGTAACGTTACGTCAGCAGCAACATATTTTTATTATATACTATAAAAATTATTATTTTACAAGGTAGTATAATTAAACCGGTGGAAAAAATATGACACTTCCAGTATCCCTTTGTGAATTGAAACAGATTACATAATGAATTATTTCACGTCAAAAAGGGGCCCATTGATTTGTTGTTTGCACTGAATGCCTTCAGTCTTCCTTATTATGTAGTGTAAAGCATCTTAGATTAAAGAATCTCCCAGTCAGAGTTTCTTTCTCTGGGAATAATGATTTACATCATACAGCTAGATTCTCTGGTGAACACAGTGCAGGTATCACATTATAGTGCGGAGTATCATCTAGGTTCGATAGCGTAATAGTACGATGATATTCAACCGTGTGTTTGACTGAATAAAGAAGGGAATTGGAAATCACTTTACTTCTAATTTTACTTAGCAAATAAAATGAGATGTAATGGTCCGGATGATTGATAATCTTGAAATTGTGGCTATGCACTTTCCAGGAGCGATTTGAGTCTGATGCTAGATCACCTAAGACCATTATGAATATGGCACTTAATATACATACAACAGTCTCATATATAATATTTGAAAACCTTGCTCGAATTACGTTTTGGGATATTTACAAAATATAAATTACGTGTATTTAGATAAATTTCAAGAAGGATAAGGGATATTTAAAATGAAGTACGTCATAAAACTTCATAAGATTACAAAATTTTCTTTACACAATCAGAATTAAATTAAAATTATATTCTTTTCTGAATTTAAACAAAATTTAAATCAAAAATTTTCTGAAAAACTGTTAGATAAAATTTAGCTTGTCATTATAAAATCCTTACACTTTTTATGTAATAAACGTTTAAAATCGTTTAATGATTCTATATCACAATTATAATTCTATTACATGAAACAAAAATGTTATTCTAATAATTTATAAACACGCGTTTCAGCAGCAAGTTTCTTATGATCCTCGCTGAGTAGCAGCCGTTAAGTACATATATAAACGGTAGAAATATTTACTATATGAATGTTACAAGAAGAAGAAGGCTTAGATACTGAGATCTACACTTCACAGCACTGTATAGGCTAGGTTTCGCGTAGCAAACTTGGATGGAATGTAGTATCTTAAATTTAATTGTAAAAAACTAGGAATTAAAAACTAGTGTTGAGTTTCCAGGTATTTTAATTCATGTTTCGATTAAACATGAAAAAAACAATAATAACCCTCGTATTAGCCTACTACTCAAAGTAAATTTCAAAATAAAAGAAGCAATAATATTATCCAAATACCATAGAAATAGACTCTAGGATTGTACATTTTTTCGTGCAGGTATGTAGAAAAGCTTTTTAAATTTTCATTTAGTATTGTTTGTATCATTTTTTTTAGTCTGTAGGAATTTTTTAATTTAATAGCTTTTCTAGAACCCAGCTTAATGAAGGATATAAGCAGAATATGAAATAAATAAATAATTATCCATCCATTTCCAAGTACTCATAGTCGAAATTACTCGGCTTAGATATCCATACGTATCAACACAATTTCGGCTTTCGAAAAACGATGAAAAATCTGAATGGAATACAATTAACAAAGTAACGCAATGCAAACTGTTTATAGCTGCCAACACAGAACGTTTTCATATTTCTACGTTTTCGTATTTCTACCGTAAAATAACAGCTATTCTGCTTCTTACTTCAAAATACTGTACAGTATTCATATAAACAGATGTTTGCGAATATTTTTACGCACGTGTGATTTTAAATTACACAAAAATTAAATATCCATAAAACATTACTCATGTAACTCACTTCCTTGTTGGCGACGAAATAAACGAAAAATAAATATTAAAAACATAAACATACAACAAAAAACAAATAGCTAGTCGTAAACTAAGTTCTGCTTATTTGTAATATTATTACTTACACGTATTCAAGTGTGGTATGAAATTCGCACAGTGTGAAATAAATAATTTTGTTTTGTAAGTCAAAGACAGAATCTTAATTTAAAAAGTTTCAACCGATTGATTACCTTTGCTGCTTACAAATCCCTTTGTACTTCATTAATATTACGAATTACAATGAAAATAAAAACAAAATGTTATGCCTCTGTTAAAGTAGAAACAGCAAACACTTTCATACAGAAATTATAGTGATCTTAGTCTACCTATGAGTACATCACTATTCCTAAGCAGAGAGCGCAATAATTTCTGTAAAACAAACAAAAGGACAAACGTACGGGTAGAACATGATCTCGTCATAAGGGTTTCAATGAATCTGTATTATCAAAGTATCTTAAACTTCTTACGTATTCGATTTTTTGAACATCATTATTACCTATATATATATATATATATATATATATATATATAAGGTAATAATGATGTTCAATATGTAAGAATATATATATGTATATATATACAGTAGATTCCGGATAATCGGACCACTTCGGAACCGGCGCTAAATGGCTCTACTAAACGGCTGACCCAATTAAGGGATATTAACAAAAAATGAGGAGCTGTGGACAAATAGCGTATAGGGATGTATTCAAATTATTAAACTCGAACTAGCGATTTAATATTCTGAATTTTATTTTTAATATTAAGATTACATGAACAGTACTATAAATTACAACATAAACATTTAAATACTCTACTGTTCAATACGTGTCTAATAAAATACAGTACATTTTTTTTTTTTTTTACTGTTAAGACCATAATGGATCACTTTAGTTCATTTTTTGGTAAGTTCTTTGTTTTCTTGCTGATTTGTTGTTTTTCAGCTTTTCTTTTTTGCCAGTAATTTCTAAGGGTTTCAGATCTTCTTGCCCTTTCTTGTTCAGAGTACACCCGGTGTATTTTTTTCTTGGGTTTTGATAGGAATCTTGTTTCTTTATTTTATAATTTCTCATAGTTTCCGGTTTTCGTTTTTAGGTTTTCATGGGTTATGTCTAATTCCTCCATGTCTTTCTGTACTTCGTATAACCAGCTCGGTCTGCATTTCTTATTCCAGAAAAGTTCGATTATCCGTCTGATAAGTCTGGTTTCTTCCATTCTGAAAATATGTCCTAGAAAGGAAATTCTCTTCTTTCTAAATTCATTAATTATCGGGATGATCGTTTTGTAAATCTCCTCGTTTGGAATAATTTTCCAAATCCCGTCTTTTTTAATATTTTTCCAGATGCATCGTCGTAGAATCTGTCTTTCAATCTTTTCCAGTTTGTCGGTAAACCTTGTCTGGTACGGTACAAATATGGTTTCGCATCCGTAAAGTATTTCTGGTAGGATAACTGAGTTATAATGTCTTATTTTTGTGTTTATGGACACGCATTTTTTGTTATAGATGTTTTGTGTTTTTATTGTGGCTTTGCTGAGTTTATTTATTCCTTCATTCCAGTTTCGATTTTCTTGGAGGTTGTGTGTGATGTTTTCCCCCAAATATTTAAAGTTTTCTACTAGTTCTATGTCATTATTGTTTATTTTTACTTTGTTTATGCATAGTGGATCTTTCACCATAATTTTGGTTTTTTCGTATGAAATTTTTAGACCAATTTTTCTTGCAATCTCTTTCAGTGTTGACAGTTGGTATCTGGCCTCTTCTATATTTTGGGCTAGTAGGGCTAAATCGTCCGCAAAGCCTAGGCAATTTACTGAGATATCTTTTCCTATTTTAACGCTATCCTTATTTAATTTTTTCCAATCCAGTATTATAAATTCAAGGGCAAAGTTGAATAAAAGCGGTGACAAACCATCTCCTTGTCTCAGTCCTGTTTTGATGTCGAATGGCTCAGATATTTCTCCCCGGAATTTAACCTTGAATTTGGTATTCGTTAGTGTTAGTCCGATGATTTTGACTAGTTTCGGGTGAAGCCCTAAATTTCTCAGGATTTTTAGCAGGGATTCTCGATGTACACAATCATAGGCTTTCTTGAAATCAATAACAGTCACTACCAGTTGTTTATTCCTTAGTTTATGATACCCTATAATTAATTTTAAATTTATAATTTGTTCTGGGCAGCCTCGCCATGGTCTAAACCCCCCTTGGTATTTCCCTAGTTCTTGTTCCAGTTGGTCTTTGATTCTGTTGTAAATTATTCTTGATAGAATTTTGTAAGTGCAATCTAGTATGGAAATTCCCTTATAGTTGTCAGGGTTGGTTTTATCACCTTTTTTATGTAAAGGGTGGATTACTGCGGTTTTCCATTCTTCCGGAAATTCCTCTTTGTGCCATATTTTTACCATTTCTTTGTGGAGATTTCTGTGTATTTTTTCTGACGCGTTCTTCCATAATTCTGCAATCAGGAAATTTTTTCCACTTGCTTTGTTGCTTTTCACTTGCTTCAGAGCTATCTTTACTTCTGCTAATGTTGGTGGAAGGATGTTTTCTCTTGGTGTTTTAATCTGGGTATTTGTGTTTATTTTCAGAAGTTCTTTTGGTTCCTCACAATTCAGAAGTTTTCTAAAGCTTTCTCTCATAATGTTGGCATTTTATTTATCAGTGTGAGCCAGATTTCCTTCTGAATTTCTTAACATTAGTGTTGGGGCATTAAATGCAGTGTTCTTCAGTTTAAAGTTTTTGTAGTATTGTCTTGTATTATTTTTATGGAAGTCTTCCTCAATCTGTTCTAGTAATTTCTTGTGATACTCTCCCTTTTGATTTCGGATTATTTTTTGTGCGAGTACGCATTCTTAGTTTTTGTTCGTTCTCTTCTGTTTTTCTTGATTGGAAGATCAACCAAGCCTTGTGTCTGTCCGCCAGTGCTTATTATTATTATTGTCCGCAGAAACATATTAGTACAATTCATGTAAAATTACGGCGGATTACCAGTTCAAAACGCCGCATATAAGGCCTACTATCTCGTTCGTTTCTTTCTTTTACTTCTAAAATATCACAATTTTATTAGTAATTTAAATCACTCGGCTGTTGTTGAATGTTGTATTGAGGGAGGTAACTTCCTTGTATCACTGGTCTGCACAGAACGTAGTGTGTGGCGACACAGATGACATGCATGAAGTTATAACGAAGTAAATGTTTTTATTTTCTTCATTGCGAGTCCGTTGTTCATTCTATATGATGCTATTGTTATTGTTTTTCCGTAATTATATTTAATCACTTTTGCTTATCTTTCTACTTTCGTTAATCATTTAATTATTTTAATCACTTTATCTTTTTACTTTTAAGTGCTAGTTTAATTAAAAGTCGGTGTTCATAAATTATCCAATTCGTCTCCATGCCACGTAAAGACATTGGCAAAAAAAATTGATTTGCAAGATAAAATAAAAAGTTATCCACTAAACACTGATCGGCGTAAACTTGCAGAACTTTTGGGACCATCAAAAACTACAATAGCTCGGATTTTACAGCAAAAAGAAACTCTTCGCAGTGAAGTTCTAAGAAACCTGAAGGAGAAGGAACTTTATTACAAAAGAAATTGTGAAGCAAAGAATAAACTCGTTGATAGAGCTTTAAATGAATGGTTTTCTACCGTTACTAGTCGACGAGTAAGTGTCAGTGGTGCTATGCTAAAACAAAAAACAGAAGAGCTTGCAAAATAATTGGGACACTGTAATTTCAAAGCATTATATGGATGGATGTCGCGTTGTAAATGGAGACGTGGAATAAAATTTAAAATAGCTCATACGGTGAAAAGGCAAGCGCCGATACCGACAGTGCCGAATCACTGAAGACTTCTGAACTTCCTGAAATAAGAAGAAGTATTCATCCGATGACATCTATAACGCAGACGAAACGGACCTATTTTATCGCGCTACGGCGGATGGGTTTCTCTGTTACAACCACATCGCGTTATCTGGCTCAAAAAAGTAATGGATCGAATTACTGTGCTTTGTTGCATGGATATGTCTGGCAGTGACAAATTAAAATTTTTTGTCATTGGTAAAACAGGTAAACCACGAATTTTTAAGTGGTTTAGGATGGAGAATTTAACTGGGCATTACTATTTTAATAAGAAAGCCTAGATGACGAGTCTAATTTTTCGTGATTAGCTGACTGTTTGGGACAACGAGTTACAGAAAAAAATCATGAAAGATTTGCCTGTTTATTGATAAGTATGCTGCTCATCCGAATTTAGATTTACGAAACATTCAAATTGAGTTTCCGCCACCAAATACGAGTTTAATTCAACCGCTTGACATGGAATATTAAAAAAATTTAAATTTACTTACCGAAATAAACTAATAAGTTACATTTTACAATAAACTGATGGAAATACGTTGACTTCCTCGGATACGGCTAAGAGCACGTGTAGATTTAACGCAGGCAATTCAGTTCGTAGCCGATAGTTGGGATGAAGTGAAAAGTAACAGTATCAGAAATTGCCATGCCAAAAGTGGTTTTAAAGTCAATGCCGACGATGATACTGAAACAATCAATGCTGAAGACAATGATTACGGTTTTTTGCAGCCCCAGGTTCAGCATTTCGAAGAGTTTTCAAATGTAGACAAAAAAAATACAATGCTGTGATGACAATAAAACCGGTAATAAAGAAATAATTAAAAAAATTACTGTACATTAATTAAAAACATTACATTTTTCATAATTTAAACAACTGGACGAAGTTGAAGAAGATGAGATGAACTTGATGTGAATGCGTATCTACAGAAGATGCAAAAATATTCATTGACGGACTTCAGCAATATTTTATACAAGAAGGCCGTAAGGGAAGCCCGCTAGAAGAACTACGAGTCTGTGCGAAATTAGTAGAACTCGGGTATTAAAATGAAGACAACAAAGCAAAATAAAAAAAATTTTTCAAAAGTTTACACACAAGTAACCGACATTAAAGTTTTTTTTTATTTTACTGATCATAAATAGCAATCATTACTGTATTTTGCACCTCTATTTTTTTTATCAATCGTTTTGTTTTATTATATATATATATATTTTTTTTATTATTAAAAACATAAAAAACTATTCAATAATGCCTTGTACCAGAACAGTAGTTATCTTTAATGTAATAAGCATATTTTTATATGTAGTTATGTAATGTAAAAGGTTAGCAAATAATTTACTGTATTTTATTAGACACGTACTGTACGGCAGAGTATATAAATGATAAAATAAAAAATAAAATTAAAAATTCAGAATAGTAAATCGCTAGTTCCAGTTTAATAATTAGAATACACCCGTATACCCTATTTGTTCATAGCCTCTCATTTTTTGTTACTATAGCTTAATAGAGTCAACCGTTTAACAAGGCATTTTAGCCTCGGTCCCGAAGTGGTCCGATTATCCGGTATCTATTGCATATGTATATATATATATATACATGTACGTACACGCGCGTGCGAGTAAAAGTGGATTGAAATCCATTAAAAACATTTCATCATAAACATCAGCAAACATTCATTCATAAGAAAATTGTAAGGTTGTTATTATCTGGAAGGAATTTGCAGATAATGATCACAATTTAAAATCAAACACTAATCCAATCATTGGTATAGTTAAAAAAAAAATAATTACAACGTGGTATAGTAGGACACATCACACACTTATTTTCTCCATGACAGTGGATGAATAAAAGGATGAATATTTACTTTGGTCATCGTCAAATATTTATTTATAGACTCCATTGCAGATAGGTTATGAACTTCGTTCTTAATTCTAAATGCTTTCGGTTCCAAGGCACGGTAAAATTATGTATAGAATAATTATGCATAAAAATAAATACGTGACTTAATAAGAAAAAAAATTATTGAATATTGAATTTCTGGCGCTTATTTAAAAAAAATTAAATTCTTTAAAAATGAATTTTATATTTTTTTTAACTCATCTATGGATCAGAATATTAGCATATAAATTGTAAATTCTTCAGTTCTCATATCACTGGTATACAGTGTACAAGTTAATAAAATATCGAATGAAAAGAAGTTGAAAAAAAAATCTCCACCATATTTCAAATTTAATATTGGGAGAAAGTATAAAAAATAATTGGTTTTAATGTAACTTTAAAATTCTGGTTTTATAAAAACTGATCATATTATTAGAGTAAATAAATGCAAGTCGAGAGTTTTTTTAAAGTTACTTTTAAAAACCTAATTGTATATTTTATTTGAATATAAAAACGACTCTTAATCATCGGTGCACTAATTTTACACACCAGTAAAACTAGTTAACACCAATTAACTAAAACGTATGTAACACGTTTTTAAAACATTTTTTACTGTGTTTAACGTAGTTAAAACTAGTGTTCGTGTTTTTGAAAAACACACTCGTTTTTGTTTTATACTCGTCTGTGTGTAAAAACGTTTTTGGGTTTTTAAGTTTGTTGGTTCTTTCAAATTTATTAAGTATAGATTAATAAATCATTTACAAAAATTCGGCAGTGGAAGAAAGAAAAGCTACTTCTTCCACCTTTCTAGATCTCTACCGCCACTTCGTTAAAGATATTTTCTAGGAGTTTTAAATGAAATAATATGATCATTAAAAACAGAACTAATGCTTTAATATAGTTTCGTACAAGAAAATCGAGTGATTTTCATGAATAAGGTGAAACATATTTTGAAATGTAAAAATAGCCAATATGGACTGTATTTAAAAAAAATATACTTTGAATAATTCAATTAAAATATTTTAATACTTATAATAAAATCTAAATTTTATTGAAAGATGAACATGCTTTGGATCATAGTTTTTCACAGGGTAGCATTCCCGAATAATCATAAGTATGCTCCTCACTTTTCAGACATTTGAACTGTTTTTTGTGTTGCACTTGCTGGAACAGACGACTTCACTTCTTCAGCTAAGTCAAGCTTCTCTCTCCCATCCATTTCATTCACTTCTTTCTCCGACACAAGGTTAGGCCTAATCGTGTATTCCGTTCTCAGAAAGTCAAGCGTTACCTTGTACTTGGTATATCTAATTTCGTCTACCGACTGCATCGGTTATTAGTATTCGATAAATGTGCTTACCTACAACACTATTATTATAATGATACTATTGTATAATATTACTGGAACAGCTATAATTTTATAAATTTTCTTGGATGCTATACCTTTAAGAATAAGTCCAACAGTTCCAAACATACGTTGATCATAATTTCAATATTTATATCAAATTCCTGAGTAAGTTTGCGTAAGTTAACTAACGTAATTAAAGATTAAATTAACTCATTACAGTAAAATGTATGTAAATCTTTACTATTCTCCTGCTCACTTTTCAACTGGCTATAATACAGAAAAAAATTTTAGATAAAATTTAAAACGATCATGTACATTCTTCCCTTTATTAATTTTTTCAGCGACATATTAAAGAAGATATATTACGATTACTGGAATATTTACAGATGAATGGAACAATAAAAAATGTGCAATACCTAATTTATGATAACGCATACTAAATGAAGCTACAAAATAGTTTTGTTTTTTATCGCTAATCCTTAGAAGAATTTTGAAACGTAACGATACATTTGGTGTACATGTACATATTATACTTCTGGTATACATAATAATTTCTGATGGACAGACAAATAATTCTAAAGTGTTCTTTATTTAATTTACCTTATCCAATTTTTATTTTGTAGCTACTGGATAGGAGAAAAATCATGGATTGATCCACGGTTAGTCCTTTCATCCCGGAAACATTAAGGATGCGCTGTTTCTACAGGTTGTAATATTCTCAACAGGGTCCGATCTACACACACAGAACCTAAAATAAAGAAAGCATCTGAATAGCGTTTTTCATCTGGAAGGATAATTTGGGTACTGAGAACTATTTCTATAGTAAATAATTTTAATTATACAGGTTTCAAAATATTCTTACGTAAAGTAAATTTCACTAAAGTTCATTACGTAAATTACTAAAGTACATTACGGGCAACATATATTCTTAATTCCTTTGCGTTCTGTTATCTCCAATGTTTCAGTTTTTCAGTGTATTATATTCCTGGATGAAGATTAGAAATTTAGAGTGGTGAAATCGTCTCTATAATCATTAACTACCCTAATTTTATAATAAAATGTAACCAAATATTACATTAGGTTTTAACGTTATTAAGATTATATGTTAACCGGAAAATAAGATAACACTAAAAACCCTAGTTGCAGATATAAATAATTTTCTGACCGTTTTCCTGCTTAACAAATCATTTCAGTAACTGTTTACCATTTACATTTTTTTTCTCTTAAGTATATTTAATGCTTGAAAACGATGCTAAATAATGTTGTTGTTTTTTTTAATAAAATAACTAAGATTATTGTAGAGTTAAATGACTAAGACTTCATCTTCAAACATTGTTGTTTAATATTGTGAAATTTTTTATAATGCTGTTCAAATCTTCAAAACTAACGAGAAAAAAATTAAAAAAACCTATGTAATAACAGAGATTTAATTACTTTAATATTATCTAAGAGTAAATTGGTATATCTTAAATACTAGGTTACGAACTAATTAGATAACTGATTACTGAACTTATAATCAGTTTTATAAATTTTTAATGGTTCCCAATTATATTTGATGACTTTAAAAAGAGTTTTTACCAACATTTTTACGGTAAATATTTTATAACAAAAATTATGTCGTTAAGTTAAAGTGTAATGTAATAAATTTGTTAAAAGAAAGGGTAATAATTAAGAATTCCATAAGTTAAATACTTAAAAAGTCATTATTAGATGATTCGGCTAGTAATTAATTATTAACTGTTTACGGATAGGCTTTTTTATGAACGGTGTACATCAATCACGGTTTTACGTTTGCTGAAACAAAAAACTGACAGCTAGTAACATGCGTATTATAATCACACACAACTTCTTTTTTATCTCAAGCATAGATGTTATTACATACTAAAGCAGTACCATACTTTATGAAGGATACATTAATGTAGATTTTTTTTTGGTTTGTTTGTTTAATCAAAAACAAATAAATATTTGAGTCAGATTATAGTTTTTTTTTGTTTTGGGTGGCAGCAAAACATAACTTGGGTAAGTTAAAAGGATTTCCACATGTTTTTGTTATTCCTAACAGTCAGCATTGATGATTTTTAAAATTATCGACTTTTTAAACTAGTATGACTGGAACACAACCTTTCCAATAAAGCTTCAAATAAAGATAAAATAGACACTTAAAAAGCCTTCCATAGCAACATACGAATCATAATTTGTCCAATTATCTCACATTGACAAATCCCCAAGATTCACAACAACCTTGATATTCCACACATATACAAAAAAAAAATCAAATCTTACATTCAGCAACATTACGAAATACTGAAACAAACAAAACATACAACTATACACTAAATGACGCACACAGTAAAAAAAATAATAAATAAATAAATGCCTGACTCCAGGGTGAGTAACAGCCCGAAATATGAGAGACAAAAATGTTACGATGTAATTTTTGGAAATTGTATTTATGAAATCTGATTTGGTTTTTCGTTTAAAAAGTTTTAAATGGAAGGAATTTGTTGATATACATCTGGCTAAGTTACATCCATGCGCTTTGACCAAATTAGCTTTTACAGCAGAAAACAAGAACCGAACAAACAATCAGAGAGACAAGCGAACGACCGTAAAAACATAAGTGAAAGGTTTGGCTTGACGTAAGTATCCATTAATACAAATATAGGCCGATGCAATGGTCACAACACAATATGTAGATGTCCGTAACGGTGGTGCAATATGAGATATGTGTACGATGTGGGAAGGACGAGTGAATTATATTATGCAAAACACACACTTTGCTGATCGTGTTATTCGTCTTAGAGAGATGTTTTTCAGTGTACTGCGGGTATGTGGAGGCAGTGGTGATGGCTGCGGTAAGAGAGGTACTCCAGTTGTGTGCCCTACGACCCGTGGACCCGCGCACCGGTCACGATTATCCGATTTATTGCCCGCACTACTATTACTACTACACCAAAGAGTCAAGAGAGCTGGCAGCCTCGCGGAGCTGCTTCTTATACCTTACCTCTGTACACAAACACACCTCACTACTGTGGCGATGGGCAGCAGCGTTACCTTTTCAGTTTTCTATCGGTAGGCTACACACTTAAAACTAATAGTTGAGTATCGTGAAATCTTACTGTAAACGATGGACGGAATCGACTTAATGTTACAACAGAAAATAATTGCTAATACTGGTTGTATTATGATTAGCCATAATTGCACAATAACGGAGAAGAACCTCATAACTTAAATCCTAATAAAAAGCACAATTTATTTTTTTTTCAATTTTGATAAAAATATAATATCGGTCATTAATTTAACTTTTAGAAATAAATAACGGCTCGATACTTACGTGTTCAAGAAACTTCATCAATCAACCACAATTACCACATCGGCTAGCATTTCTGTATAATTTTGTAAAAATTGGATAGAAAATGTAATTGTAAAATACAAAGTTTTTCCCGTTAAAACCTTTAATTTAATTACCCTAAATTTATTCCAAAACTAATATTTTGTTTGCCGATCAAAATGAGATTTTCGTATACAAAGCAAAATGTTTTTACTTTTAAAAAAAATTACAGAATAAAAAGGATTTTTCAAGGGCGCAAAGTAAAAAGTAAGTTAACATCTTTAACTACAGTTTCCTATTTTTCTTCGTTACGTAAACAGTTCAAAACAATTTTTTCATATTATAAAAAAAAAATTACTGAAATACTATTAAAAGCTTTCAAAAAAGTAAATATATAACTTTTTTGTTATAAATTGGATAAAAAATTAATCGTCAAATCTCTCAGCTATTATTAAAATCCGTTCGAAACAAAAAAGAAGGTTAATCGTGAATATTCCTTACAGTAGGATATATTCAGTGGGTATAACGGATTAAAACTTAGAATTACTGAAAAATAGAAAACACTTAAAATATGTTGTAGCTTTACACTCTGTCCCAATCTTCGTAAGTGGAATCACTTTCGTAACTGCAATGCTTAAGATAAAGAAACCCAAGTCACAGTAACTTTGTCTGAGATATATTTATATTTCAATTTAATATTTATATTTCACCTTTGCTGAACAAGGTGTCACATGTCTATTTAACTTTGATTTTGGTGGATTTGGTTGACCCACCAGTATTTGTAGGCTAATACGAAAAAAGTATGAGTACATTCTACTCGGTGAAGAAGGCAATGGGAAACCACTGTACGCATTATATTCTATAATAAGTCTTTTTTCTTTAAAACGAATAGACTGTTTTTGGGACATGCTAGGTCTATACGATTATGGGACTGAACAGACAAAAACAGAAACACTGTAATCTATACTATTATATAAAGAGGAAGAGGGCTTTTGTTTGTTCGGGATAAACAGAAAGATTACTGGATCAGTCGCAACCAAATTTTTACCCAAGTTTATTGGCATAACTGAGAAGGTTTTTGAATACGTTTCATCTTGAAAAATTTATAATATATATATGTAGTAGTGAAAATTTTCTGGTTGAAGAACAAACTTTAATGAATTGATTCACAGTTAATTAATATTAACTGTGAATCTCTATCGATGTGCGAGCTGGGTTTGAAGTGAATGATTCGAATCAATCAAATGAATAATATTAAAAAAAGTAATAGAATTAAATTTACGTTAAATAATATAATATTAAATAAATTAAAAAAATTCTGTTTAACAATAAACAGAAACATTGTGAAACAAAAACAACAAAAAAAAACTAAACCTAAACAAAAAAATTAAATAAACGTAAACCAAAGCTTTCTAATTTATGGTTGGGCTTCCTGTGGGGACTGCGTGTGAGGCTAGAGTGTTGAGGTATGCGAGCACCTTGTGGGAGGCTAGACCAATCATTACTATCAAATGCTAAAACAAATAAGGGGACTGTGGGACACCATTTTGGGAGGTGCAATGGGTTGCTCTTATAATATATCTGCAAACAATCGTCCGATTTTCAAAATTCAAACAGGGTATTTGTTAGTAAGTTGAAGGCTAATTTTTGCGTACATCAGGTACACTCTCGATCTAACAGATCACGGTTATTCGGAAATGTACATACACATTTCCTTTTTAAAACAAGCGTTTTATATATACATAAAACGCTTGTCTGTTTGTTTGTTATCGCATTACGCGAGAACTAACCAACCGATTACTTTCAAATTTGCAGGATACATTCGTGTTATTCCAGGAAAAGTTTTAAGGCATTGACCTTAGCTCCCTTGAAAATTAAGATACTAAAAATATTCGTTATTTCTTCGCCCTCAAGGAGGATGAAGTTGTGAATTAATGATATTATTAACGAAAAAATAGATTAATAGTGTTACTTCATTATTATATTTCTACCACCACGGCAAAGAACTAAGTTATGAATTTTTCGTCGTCAAAGGTGTGTATGCTTCAGTTACTATTATTCTATCTTTTGTAATCTAGTTTCTTTTTCAGTTTTCTATAAAGCCTGAAAACTATAATTATTATTTATCAGTATTATTCTCATAATCATGAGGATAAAGTACAGTGCGAGAGTCCAGGGGGCGGAGCCTTCTGGGTAGATGGGAATAGCGACCGAAGCAAGCTCTGCGGAAGTTCAGGACGTCTCCCCTGGTAATGGCAAGTAGCAAGTGAAGCGAGCTCTGCGGCCATTGAGTAGGCCCCTTGACCCCGGTAGGCTCCGAGGAGCGCCTGAGTCGGTTCCTGGATTCGTCAGGGCTGACCTGAGTCCCGAGGGTCAAGGGTTCTGACTACACGGGCCGGCTAGTACTTTGATAAATTGAATCTTTGAATAGAAATTATAAAATTAAATTATATAGATTAAATTTCTTTAATCCTATTTTGTATAGTATCATTGTTAAGAGAATAATTTTGCAATAAGTTATCAAAAATCTACGTAGAATGCAACGAAAATATTTCAATCTTATTATTTTGAAATTTTATTAAAGGTCAGATTTTATATTCAACTTAAACTCGTAGGACGAATGATTTTATATTCACTCATCCTACGTAAATAAGTCTTATGAAAATCGGTTCGTAGAAGCGTAATTTAATTCTTAGAAAAAAACTTGTAATTCATACGTACGTAAAATTTGATAAAATACAAGTTTTTGTGTTATATTATAAAAATCTAATATAAATGTTTCTGAAAAAATCTCATAGTCGAAGAATCAACGTGGCTTAACCTGATGAGGTAAATATATGATAATACATATTTTTATAAAACAGAAATCTTCTTTCCAAAAAATGATAACAATAATGAAACATACACATAAGGAATAAATAAAAGAAAGTTCAATTTGACTGCTTGTTTTACAATTTTATATTTGATACTGAGTAATTGCGTAGAATTATACTACGATCACAAGTCCGACGTACAATTTCAGATCCATCAATTCAGCATACAATCAAACAAAAAAATAATTTTAATTACATAATGCATCTAATTTCATCACACACCAACATTATACAACTTGAATTATACAACTTATACTTAAATATATTAAAAATTTTGTGTTATAACTGAAAGACTGTAATAGCATTTGATATAATCTAAGTTACATTGAATATAATCTATTCTTTTTACTTACTTGTACGAAGTAAAGGAAGTATTGTAGTCGCGAAAAATTTCCGTTTTCAAAATTCAACGGAAATATCCATTTTGATTAGTTTCGGGGTGACGTCTCTACGTATGTATCTCGCATAACTCAAGAACTATTAGCCGTAGAATGTTGAAATTTTGGATTAAGAACTACTGTAATATCTTGTTCTGCACTTCCCCTTTTGACTGCAATTGACTTGACCAATAATGTCCAAAAAGCCCAAAATCCAAGAAATTTGGATTTTTGACTTTTTCTTAACTACAGTAATAAGCCCTCATTGAGAGCTTTTCAACGATATGTCATAAGTGGTACTTATTTTCATTCGTTCCAGAGTTATAACCAAATAAAATTTTAATTAATGAAATATTTAGATCTTAAAGGGGAAGGCACATCGGTTCGAATCAGACTTCATTTTTTTTTAACTTTTTTTAATTTAAATATTTATTTAAAATTATTAAAAACTCTTTACAATAAACAATAATAATTCAATAACAATAAAAAAAATATGAAAAAAATCAGAAGTTATTAGTGAAATATAATTTTATGTACTTTTTATTTTTTTTAAAAATTGATGTGGACACCATATGACTTCCTTGTTCGACTATTAAATTACATATACACATTTTTTTCTGCACTTCATTTCAACTTATTTCATTCGAAAGTGAGATACCATCCTCCAATTCTTTAATAAAGTGGACAGTTACACAATTGCTGAAATATTAATTTTTATTAACATCAAATATTTATACAATTATTAAACCAACAATCTTACCTGAAATATTAGGATAGAGTAAAAGTCCTTTTAATAGTCTTTAAATAAATGTAAGTTAAAAAAAGTTTTTTTTTTTTCATCTAATACAATGTTTTTTTGTTTTTTTTAATTATTATATTATAACCATCAACAAAAATAACAAAAACAAAACAGGAGAAGGTACTAAATTTTATGCCGATATTTATTATCAAGTACACTGAAACAAATGCAAAAATAAAATAAAAAATGTATTTATACAGAAGAATGGAGAACCAAGTGTTACTTATTCACGCATATATTTCATCATCATTGTATATATATTTTTATTAAATTCAATGAAAATAAAAACAAAACTGGAAAAGGTTACTAAATTTTTAGTTTACATTTTTAACGTGTTTTTACTGGGTTTTTGTCTTTGTATAATTCTTCTGAATTAACAACTCTTTACAGTTTCTGAATCTTCAGTAGGTCTCACATCTCGTCTACACTTTGGTTTCAAAAGAATGATATTCTAACTTTTTAGGTAAAATTGTAGAATAATGAGCAATGTTTGTTCCGCCATCAGTATATACTCGTAGTATGGATACAAAGACACTGAATCATTGTCATCGTTGAAAGTATTTTTTGTAAACAAGAAATGATTTTTATTCAATAGCCCTGAATCACATCTATCTTGTAATTCTCTTAGTCTTTCTTTTATTCATGTCGTCACTCTTTATTTCTTCATAAACATAAATATCCTTTGAAGCTGCAATTGCAATCGGTTTTATATGCGCTTATTTTTACGAGTGCGTAATATGTGTCACAAGTCAATTTATGTACTATACTTTTTCTACGACCGGAATCACTTCCCCATAACAAAAAGAAAGAGATGTCATTTGAAAGATATTTACATTTTTATTTAATAGAAATATAAGTTTAAAGGACAAAGTATTATGAAATTAATAATTTACAAATCATTCTTATTATAAATGAAAATAATATTTCTAGTAAATACAAATATTTAAAAAAATATTATTATCTAAATTCAAATGTCAATGGTAATTAATAAAATAATTTTCAACAATCACTTTAAATTGAATACAGTTCAAAAATGTATAGTCAGTACCAACATAACATTCAATAACTCTAAATGTGGATTGCTCAGTCGATTGCAATCAAAAAGGAAGGTGATCGACTGGATGTTACAACTCCTAAATATAAACTTTCAATATTCTACAGCTAATCACTTTTGAGAGTGTGTAAAAGGTAAAACAAGATAGGCTTTGGAAATAAGATAATTCTAATAAAAAGCTTAATGTTTAAATTTCCTTAGCATTTTATATTAATTTTATTCCACGTTGCTCAAGGTACGGGTAGATATGTGGTGTAAGTGAGAACGTGTCCGATCCTTAACCATGCACACATCACTACGAATCCGGCTTCATATACATATATATTTTTTTATTTTTTTAAATATATTGATTTATTAATAATTACTAATCTCTGATTTTAACAATTTTTGAATTAAAAGTACAAAACTTTATTTCAATAATAACTTCTGACTTTTTTCATATTTTTTTATAAGCTTTTATTTAACTTGCTTTAGTTATAATCAAATCTTGCAACTGCTATATTTTTTGATTTATCGTATGAAAATCAATGAAATTTGGTACGCGTATGTAACGTCGATGTGTAAAAATAAATATTTTTACTTTTTAGTGTTAATAAACAAACAAACTTGAAGAAACAATAATATTCAGATATAAATATTATTAAGAATATTTTTTTTTTGGATGTAAAAAGTTTATTGTTCATTAAGAGTAAAAAGTAAAAAATAAAAAAATATATATTTGATTACATATAAAAAAATATTTTTTAAAAAAGCTTTTATTTAACTTTATTAATATTAACATTAATAAAAAAAGGAAACAAATTAGAAAATACATCTAAAAAGTAAAAAATAAGAATTACATCAAATTGAGAATTTTAAACAAAAAAACATAATATAATAACAAATACAAAAATGCACTGAAAAGTAAAAAATTAATTATATAAATATTTGAAAAATAAACAATAAATAAAAAAATAAATAAATGTAATATTTATTAAATTTTAAAATTAAAAGTAATGAAAATATTTAACTAAATAAAAGCGTGGAGCAGTTTTTATAACAATATTTTCGAATAAGTATTTATAGACATTTGCTGTATTTTAAAATATATTTTTTTGTTTAATGAGGTTGTTTAGTATATGTATATACTTTATTTTTCTGTAATAAAATAACTCAAGTTTTAATTCTTTGATGGTTCAAATTTGCACCGAGATGACCTTTAAGGGTTAACAAGATTAAAAATAAAAATTAAATTTAGAAATCTTGCACAAAGTTATTACATTTTGACGGTAATCTGAAAAATTATTAATTATTATCATTATTATAATTGTAATCGTAATTATGAATTCATTAAATAAAAATTCATAATTAATTAAAATGAAAATTTTAGCGGAAATAGTGCGTTCAATTTGGCTTAGATTACAAGCAGAATTCGAAGATGAACTTCAACTATGTGAGAACACGTACAAAGAAAGCGAGTGGGTGCATTTTCCCAGATTGTTACTTGTAGCTAGTCAGTCTCAACTGGAGAAGTTCCAGCAGACCTTTCCGCCTTCTCGCGTCGTTATTGAAAATGAAAATGAAGATTAATTGTTGTAAAAATAAATGTGTTGTTTTAAATAAATTATAAAAACTGCATATTCTGCATTTTTTTTAAAATTAGGGTTCAAATACAGAGATAGAAGAACAATTACTAACATTTACAGGAACCAAACAGCAACAGTAATAATTGAAGAACATAAGAAAGAAGCCGTAATAAGAAAGGGAGTCCAACAAGGATGTTCCCTATCCCCATTACTTTTTAATCTTTACATGGCAATAGCAGTTAATGATGGTTAAGAACAATTTAGGTTCGGGGTAACAGTACAAAGTGAAAAGATAAAGATGCTACGATTTGCTGATGATGTAGTAATTCTAGCTGAGAGTAAAAAGGATTTAGAAGAAACAATGAATGACATAGATGAAGTCCTACGCAAGAACTATCGCATGAAAATAAACAAGGACAAAACAAAAGTAATGACCGCGGCCGCGGACGGGTCCCGCTATAACCGCCGACACATGCGACAGCTGCATCTCGCCGTAAATCTTTCAAACAATCGAATAATATTAACCGACAAAAAATTCTATAACGAAGATGGACCACTGAATGTGAAAATAGGAGGAGAAAAGATTATGGAGGTAGAAGAATTTTATTATTTGGGAAGTAAAATTACTAAAGATGGACGAAGCAGGAGCGATATAAAATGCCGAATAGCACAGGCGAAACGAGCGTTAAGTTAAAAATATAATTTGTTTACATCAAAAATTAATTTAAACGCCAGGAAAAGATTTTGAAAGTATATGTTTGAATGTTGCTTTAAATGGAAGTGAAACTTGGACAATCGGAGTATCTGAGAAGAAAAGGTTAGAAGCTTTTGAAATGTGGTACTATAGGAGAATGTTAAAAATCAGATGGGTGGATAAAGTGACAAATGAAGAGGTATTGCGGCAAATAGATGAAGAAAGAAGCATTTGGAAAAATATAGTTAAAAGAATAGACAGACTTATAGGCCACATACTAAGGCATCCTGGAATAGTCGCTTTAATATTGGAAGGACAGGTAGAAGGAAAAAATTGTGTGAGCAGGCCACGTTTGGAATATGTAAAACAAACTGTTAGGGATGTAGGATGTAGGGGGTATACAGAAATGAAATGACTAGTACTAGATAGGGAATCTTGGAGAGCTGCATCAAACCAGTCAAATGACTGAAGATAAAAAAAAGAAATAAAAAACTTCCCCACGCTTTTATTTAGTTAAATATTTTCATTACTTTTAATTTTAAAATTTAATAATTATTACATTTACTTATTGGATATTTATTAAATATTTATATAATTAATTTTTTACTTTTCAGTGCATTTTTATATTTGTTAATATATTATATTTTTTTGTTTAAAATTCTCAATTTGATTTAATTCTTATTTTTTACTTTTTAGATGGTTTTTCTAATTTCTTTCCTTTTTTCATTAATGTTAATATTAATATTAGTTAAAAGCTTTTTTAAAAAATATTTTTTTATATATAATCAAATATATTTTTGTAATTTTTTTGTTTTTTTTTAATTTTATTGTTTTAATTTATTGTTAAACTTTTTTTTAGAATCAGAGGTTAATGATTATTAATAAATCAATATATTTAAATTTTAAAAAATAAAGTTAAAAAAATATACGTATATGAAGTCGGATTCGAACCGATGTGCCTTCCCCTTGTAAGATCCAAATGCTTCATTAATAAAAATTTTATTTGGCTATAACTCTGGAAACAATGAAAATAAGTACCACTTATGATAGATGTATTGTTGAAAAGTACTCAAGAAGGACTTGTTACTGCAGTTAAGAAAAAGTCCAAAATCCAGATGTTTCAAAACTGAAACCCCGCTTTATTTAGAGGTCTGACTGTATACACATTTTTGGCCCAGTCGATTACAAACAAAAGGAGAGGTGCAGAACTAGGTGTTATTACAGTTCTAAATACATAATTTTAACATTCTACGGCTAATAGTTTTTGAGTTATGAGAGATACATACGTACGTACGTACAGCCGTCACGTCGAAACAAGTCAAAATGGATTCAGGGAAGGTCAAAATGGATATTTCCGCTGAAATCTGTAAACCGAAATTTTTCGCGATTGCAATACTTCCTTTACTTCGTACTAGTAAGTAAAAATGTGTATATGTAATTAAATAGGCGTAGAAAGAAGTCATGTGATGTCCACATCAGATTTTTTTCGTATCCTCAGGTTAATGAGATGCTATCCTAACGATTGCAAAGTGTCTGAGGTCGTACATTTACAACAACATAGAACAGCCTTAGAAATTTGTACGCAGTCGTTTAAAGTAGTTGTAGAAATCGAATAGCGATTTGTATAGGAAATCCTTTTTTAAGAAAATAGGTACTTACGTATTAGCCCGTCGACCATAACCAAGATGACCCCGTAACTTTGAATTATTTTCAAAGTTACGGGATTATTAACATATTTTACATATTAGAAATATAAGCATTATTGCTAATAATTATAGAAATAAATTATAAATAATCTAACCAAACTAACTTACGCTCGCTAACCTCGACTAATTAACAGTAATGTTTTGATTATTTAAATAATAATAATTATAACTAGTGAATTAACTATAGTGCAATAACTAGTGAATTTATTATTTAAATACTCAAACCATTACTGTGTTAATTAGTCAAGATTAGCGAGCAAAGCGAGCATAGGTTAAGTTTGGTTAAATTATTTTTATAAAATAAATAAATATAAATGGTTACAAAAATGGTAATATAATGGTTATAACGGATGATATTAACAATAACCCAAAATTTTGTAATTTCTTGGTCGACGGGCTAATACGTAAGTACCAGAAAATAGATGTATTATGAAATTTGAAAATGTTAGATCTTAGAAAACAAAATAATAAGTGAATAGATTAGGAAACCTCGCGACACCAGAAAACTACCTAAATATTATCGTCAGTTTCCTACCGCTGAAATATGTTTTTATTTTTTTAATATTAAAATTAAGTTTAACTGAAGTCACACTTAACGATGGTATAAGTAACTTTTATTATTAAAATATTTCAGCCCATTCAAAAATAAAATATTCAAGCGTATAGATGATCTGTAACGACGAAAAATGCTACAATCAAAAAAGTGGAACGCTCCTTTCACAGGTATTTCTTCTGACGGTAAGTTGTTAAGGGATAAATTGAAATAAAGAAGGGTTGTGTAGGGACATCTAGTGATGAATGATGTTTTGAGCGAAGTGGAAAGATTCCTTTCAGTCATGGATTAGTCATGGAACCGAGGAATTTTTCCCTGCATCCGACAATCATATATAATATATAAACAAAAAAGAAAGAAGAAACACTGTCTCCCACATCATTATACAATTCTTTATCGGAATTCTAACCCTATATATATATATATGGATATTTTTTTTTGTATTCATGAATATAAAAACAATAATCAGTCGTAAATTAATAATAATATTATTACCGGTTGATCTTCCCTTAATAATATAAGTTTAACATAAAAGGCAGCATAAATGAAGAATTTCAAGCACTAAATAATGTTAGTATAAAAAAACATAAAACAGGTAAATCCAAATTCCAATCTAACCGAAATAACATTATTTGTGAAAAAAGATTTGCAATTTTTGTTAACAATAAAGCTTGAATTATTAACAACTACAATAAAACAATATACAATTAAGAAATATAAAAAAATTCAGTCTAGTTCAATAAAATGTAAAAAAGAAAAAATGTATAAAATAATATAACATGGTACACATATAAATATTTTAATAAAATTACTTTCAGTTATTTAATTTATATTATGAAGACCCGCTGTAGAACGTAAATTTTTCACGTAGATCGATATTTTGTGTTTTTAGTTTCCCGAATCTTTAATACATGAACTATGGAGGATGAGTGCAATCCAGAATAAGGTCAGTTAAGTTCTTGTCTTGTTTATTATAAAATGACACTAGCAAATATGTGGTAAATGAAATTTACTGTTAAAATATTAAATAATCTGCAAACAGTTTTCAAGTAACAACTGATATTTTTTTATTTTTTGATCTTTAATCAAATTTTTCAAAATTCATAATTTCTTCACCGTTTTACATTAATAATTTTACAGAAGAATATAAATATAACTTTGCATTAATCGCAAAAGAAGCCTTTGCATTAATTTACAAAAGTTCTTCATCATAGGAAGGTTAAAAAAAATTTGAAATTAACATATCGGAAATAAACGTTTATTCCAGCAAAAACTTATTTATCAGAATTCGAGTCCATCATTTCTCTTTTTGAGGAATAATAAGAAATATGAAGAAAACTTTTAATATGAGCAATTCCAGATCAACGGATTAGAATAATTAAAGCAAAGAATTGGTATTGATCAGGTAATTGGAACAGATCAAACGAAATTTATTAGTCTGAAAATTTTCTTTGATTAATATTTTTATTCAAGCCAATTTTCAAGAAAAATATATACATTTTAGTTTTCTTTAATTCTTCACAAGGAGAATAGATTAAGGCTTGACTGCCATTCTAAGTTGGGAATTTAAGTTGTATAGACCGTATTTTTTTTTTAATTTTTACTTTCAAATTGGATTTTTAAAATGATGTTGCGTGATGCATTAATCAATAATATTTTAAATAAACACGTAGAAATACTCTTTTTGTAGTATCTCCATTAATTATTTATTATTCATTTTTTTGAAAATATTTATTTTTCTGTATCTTCTGATTATTATTTATGCATTTCAATATATATATATATATATATATATATATATATATATATATATAATTATTATTATTGTTATTATTTTTATTGGTTTAGCTCTTTGTACATATCTTATTTACTTGCGTAATTCACGCACCTGAAATTTTAATACAGATCTGGCTGTTATCTCTGACGGTCTAATATCAACGTTGTAACATTTAGCTGTTTCTATCAGCAAGCCATTAAAAGACAATATGAGAAAATTGAACGCAAAATAGGAGACTAAAGGGAGATACAGTTTGACACCAACTGGGCAGATAAGACACGCATCAACTGTACAGATGAATTCCTGATTAAGGCATGAGGCATGGAGGATCAACGCGATTTTCATAAGATTTTTGAAAATAGTAATTCCCAGCGCGCTGGACGGCAGTGAGGACGCTGCTTTGTGGATACTGAGGAAAATGTGAGTGAAGAAAGTGAATCAGAGAAGTACTATAGTTCTGAGGATGAGAACAATGATGCGTAATGGACCAATGTAAGTTTCAGTCAAATAAATATCACTTTATCACTAATTATCACATTTTAGTTTCATTATAAACCTAAGTAAAATCGTTCACCACATAAATCACGCATTTATTTTCATGGGCCTCAAGGATAGATAAACACTACTACATATTATTGAATATTAAAACAATTATATGTAAAAAAAATGTATTTAAATACATACGTATTTAAAAGTACATCACGCCTATGAAACTAAGCGGTTGCATAGCTGCAGGCACCTAATATTTATAAAGTTATTAAAAAGAGCCTTAATGATAAATGATAATTTTTACTTACAACATTTATCAGACTGTTAAAGACAAGAAATATCATGGCGTCGCCGACACCGGTATGACTATCATTAAGACTACCGTAGTCATCTAAAATTTGCATCAACATACTGTAATTTATTTCATTTTGTAACAAGTTTTAAACGGCACTATATGATAATTTTTGGCCTATCATAGCAAAGAAACACACCCTAAAATATAGATAACATATTTAGTTATTTAATTATAAAAAATGTTGTTACTGATCAATCGATACACGAATCAGACGTAACTTTAATCAAGAAAAATGTTTTTTTTAAATCTATACTGTGCAGACTAAATTTATAGTGAGATTACAACATAATAGCTACACTATTTTTAAGAATTAAATAACAAGAATTTCGTTAATTTTAGCTGAATATTTTTATATACAGGAACACTATAATATTTATAATTTCATCATTACCCGACCGAATTCAATGAAACTTTTATTAAGAGGGGTTCTAAATTTTTATTTTACATATTTTCCATGATACGTTTGATTCAGATGATGAAAATTCTAATTTAAAGTCATCAAGAAACTGAGCACAGATTGTCAATCCCAAATTTACGTGTACCCGTTTGACTATCATCACTGAAATAATCAGTTCTAACACAAAGTCTAAGGAGTTCTTCTGAAATTTATTAAGGGAAAACTTAAAGATTAGTTGGTTATTTTTGTACTCTTTTTATAAATATATTCTACCATAAAATTACTAACAGGTCAAACGTACGTGCGACTCGATATATTCACCATATACTGTACAGATTATTACAAGTAACCTTGAAACATAGAGAAAGCTATGATTCAATTTTGACAATACGTTAAAATTTTATTTAACATAATAATCTCTTCAAAATGTAGAACTAATCAAACAAAAAGTAAAACTTTCTATATATGTAAAAGTTCCAAGGAAAAATCATTGAAACGTACAGAAATTATATTTAAAAAAGAAAAATATTAAAATATAATTTATGAAATCCGTACAAAGTATTTTGCGTGTTTATTTACGACGAGGAAAACATTTATTAGAAAAATATTGAATAACAGATATGATTCTATGATAAGGTAAAGACTGCGAATAAAGAGGAAAACATATACGTCTGAGAATAGGAAACTAAGAAATTGATTAAAAAAGGGGGAAATCAAACAACAGTTTAATAATTGATATTGCAACACGTAAGTAAATTCTATTTTCCTTCTCGCAGTATGCAGAGAATAGAAATTCGTGCTCATAAATATGAAAGAAAATTTATCATATATGAAATCATTTTTTTTTTTTAACAGAAAGGATAAAACGTTTACCCTTACGCAATCGGATCTTGGGTTCGAATCAATGTGCATCCGACTGTGTATCGAAAATATAATGAAATAATTATTATAATACAGAAAGATAATTTTATATTTTACAATAACAATACCAAAAAACACACTTATAAATAAAAATTAAGAAACAAAATAATATTACGTTATTAATCAAATATGATATAATAAACTAATTTATATAAATTATATATAATAAAATTACTACGTATACTTCTGAAACTATAATTATACTGTACTGAAACTACGTGGCAATAAATTATAGTCACGTAGTTTTACGATGGTTGTGCTGTAAATAATTAAAAAATAAATTCATTAATATTATCCATGAATTATATTAACTAAATCTTATAATTTTTCTAATCCAAATTATAAATAAAGTAGGATTTTAAAATAAAATTTATGAACTACATTAAACAAGATAAATAAATTAGAACATTTTTAACAAAAAAAATTCAATTTATTTTACAACAAGTATTTATCTAATTCAATTTACTGTACAATTAATTCTTGTCTCAACTAGTTTTGCTATTGAGAGTTTAAAAACGAAATTGAAACGTAAAAAATAAATAAAACTATTTTATTTCATTTTAATATTCTTAGATTACAATCATTTAGAAATATTTCAAAATAATGATGATTTTTAAGCTCATCGGTAAAAACTTTCCATTATGGTTTACAACATAATCTTCCGTAGTTAAGTCATCGTAATTTACGTATCGGAATGTATTATTTCTTTTATTGATATATAATTATGCGACGGTTACGTAGTAAAATAAATAAATTAAAATACTGTAATAGGTTTTTTAACATTTTAAATTAGAAATCCGATTTACCTTATTTAATGAGATGATATAATGGACAATGGCGGATGTGAGATGACATACACTTTATGAAATATCTATGCTGTTCTAGAAGACGGTG
The DNA here is from genome assembly GCF_047948215.1 of Lycorma delicatula. Lineage (NCBI taxonomy): Eukaryota > Metazoa > Arthropoda > Insecta > Hemiptera > Fulgoridae > Lycorma > Lycorma delicatula. Next base: position 122,774,581 of record NC_134457.1, read on the forward strand.
AATAAAGATGGATGGAAGAAAGAATAAGAGACTAAAACAGAGTAAGTAGGAGAGAGTGAGAGAAAGAAAGACAGAAAAATAAAAAGACAAAGAGAGAGGTACATGTCTGTCTGGTCAATGATGAGTTCCATTGACGTGATTTCGTTAACCGTCACTTTCTTTCTCGGTTTTTTCAGACGGTAGAGTATAACGCGTGGATTTCCATGAATGAAAGGGTTCAATCGATCAATGATCTAGGTTGCCGTGGGAAACTTGACAAGAATTTTCATCAAAAAATGACGTGAAGTAAAAACACTTTATGTAGGAGGGGATTTCTCCTATAAACCGCAAGGATTATATAGTCTATAAGGTAGAGACCCGTGGTTTCCGCTACTTCTTATGTTGAAGACCACCGCACTACTTTTTATTTCTACTTTTACAGTGGATGCACGCACGCACCTACCCATCTATCCAATGCACAGAACACACACTGAATCCAATTCGCGATATTTACATAAAAAAAAATGGCACAAACTATTAGAAAATTGCGATCGACACCTATTGAATTTTTAAAACAACCCACTTTGGTAAAATAAACAAACTATTAGCTCTCCATCATTTCCATAATCATCTTATCCATAAATAATATATTTTTCTAGACGATGAACTGGTTTAAAATTAAATTATTTTAAAATTAGTAACAACTGTGAACAAAATTTCTCTACATAGAAAATAAATTCAGTTTTAGAAAGGGGTTAATGTACACTAAGTTGCAAAAAAACATCATTGGATTGAACTAATAGAGGAAAAAAGGAGTAATAAGAAAAAATAATAACTATTAAAATATTTCTTTAGTCGAAGCCTAATGATTAAAATAAAAAAAAAATGCTCTATTAAACGTAAATATTTTGTATCTTTATTATAATAATTAACCGTACTTCATTAAAAAAAGAATAAACTCGTTTAAATTTCCAAAGAGAGGAAGCTCGGACATTATATCAATGTTTTCAGTTGTATTAATTAAATTATTTTAAAACATACCCTTTTATAACCTACATGCATTCTTCACATTAAGTTTCTATATATGCTTTGTAACCGACACTCTTTTATCATAAGAACAGCTGCAATAAAACAAGAAATTCGCATAGTACTAAGCAAAACAACCGAGAAAGAAAATTTTCAGAATGAGATGGATATAAATAGATATATCGTATTGGTAACGTTATAAAGTTATATGGTTATTGTGTAACGCTTACACCCATATAACTGGCTCATAAATAATCCTGATATCAAGTTTAGTGAAATATAGATGCGTCAATTATATGGAGATTAAATATAACCCGATGTTTTACAAATGGATGAAAACATTTCTGCAAACAATTTTTTTTTAATAACAAATTCAAAAAAAACTGTTGCCTATTCAGAAAAACGTTACTCCGGTAAATAAACGTGTTATCGTAGCCTAGTAAAATGTTAGCGAAATTTTATTTATTGCAATTTTTTTTATTCCCAACCTGTATAAATATTAATTTTATAATTTTATTATAATATCACTATGTGATATTATCAGAGCCATAACAAACCTTGTTTCCATGATGCCACTTACATGATGCTACTTACAACAGTAGCTTGATATGTACATTTAAGTATTAATTAATAGTTAAATAGTGAAATATTATTTCCACTGTTATTACTATTATTTTTGTTATAATGTTCTCTAAGATATAATTTTTTTTTTTCATTTTAATGCGTTTCCTAAAAGAAGGTTTGAAAATTACACGAGACATCTTATTATATGAGTACAGACGATACGTTGTTCATGTAAATCTATCTATCCCGCGCATTGCCTTTGAAAGCAATGCACCGGATAAATATTGTACACTACTGTAAGTAGAGTATGTTGTGTTAGTGTACAAAAATACATGTGATTCATTGCGGTTATTATATTACTAGCAACTCATTTACTTTGTTAGTAACATAACGATTTAAAACATTAATTCATTTATTACTTGTCAACATCAGATAATGAGGGCTAATATTCGACTCAGACAATCTTAAACAGCAGCATTTAGTTTAAAACACGACTTCTGTTACACTGAGCTCTGTTACTACCTCTGCACTTCTCTTTCCTGTTGGCCATCCACAACCGAAGTGGATTTCTCTCTTGCTGCGCAGCAACATAACAATAATAATTAATAATAATAATAATTTATTTTCGACGAAATTATTTTTTGATGTAGAAAAGAATCCAAGAAAGGATCTTATGTTTCTAACTTAAATATTTTATGACCACTAGATTTTACATGTAAATTATATTTTAATATTATTATTATATATACTAAATATTTAATAAGAACCACAAGATTTCCATTCGATGGGAATTTTCCTACATCAAAATGTTTGTAAAACCTGATCCATATGATCTAATTCTTTTTGCTCAATTACCTTCAATCTGTCTCTCTATTTTGAAAAAATTGCTTCTTCCTAGAATCATATGTTTTGTAGAAAAATCTCAAACAATTCTTATTCACCATCTTGGTTGGAATTCCTAACGCCAAACTATCCATCAGTTACTTTGGATAGTTAATTTTCTTTTGACTGCCTTACAGAAATAGTACGTTAGCGGTGCATTCTTTAACGTGTTAAACATTCAGTCGTATTTGGATTAATAGATTTTTTCGTATTTGGAATTCTATTTAAACGTAGATCCTTACGCTCTATCCTATTCTAATATTCTTTAGTTATATGTCAATGATCTACTTCACTTCTCCTATTTCACTTAATCCAACTGTCTTTTATTATTTTATTATTTGTAGTCTTATCACAACACTCATTTCTCGTTTCCATTCTGGTATGACATACACACATAAGAAAAGTTATATCCTATGACAAAAATGACCTATGGTACAGACGATAAGGTTATTTTTTCTTTCTTCGCCCGCATAATTTTTTTTTCTCCCTTTCTGGTGAGAGGAGGAATTCCATTTACGGATGAAGTATTGGGCTCGCTAACAGGTTACGCAAGATGTTAAAGCGCGTATGTATACCTTTTTTCTCTCCCCTGAGCCGAACCCACAGCTAAGTATAACTCAGCCCGGGGGAACGTATGTATACTTGTGCCCTACCTACCAAATCTCCACCACACCAATTTCCCTCCCGGGGCCGGACCCGCAGTTAAGCATTTCATAGCCCCGGGAGATGCCTTCGTGCTCGGGGGATCGACAGTCCCCATGTATCATCACCGTCGCTTATCCACGCGAGCGCGGACGACCGATGGCTCCACAAGAGGCTGTCCGTCGTCAGCCCCTCGCTCTCCAGCCTTTGTTTTCCCCTCTATCCTTGGAAAACTTGGATTCCAGCTTGTCGTCCTTGATTACCTTGTCCCATTGGTAATTCTTGCTATCGGAACGACGGTCTTTTGGCTCAGAAGCTCTAGAGTCCACTAGTCTCATCACTGCTGCTCATCCATGTAAATACGGTCGATCAGCAGCTCCACAAGAGGCATAATCTTACTTTAAATTTACATTACCATATTAATTTCAAAGTCTGGCTCACAAACTAGTATTACATGTCCGTTAATTTTCAGTAGAAAACTGATCAAGTGACTGTTAACTTTAGGACTTCAAATTTTGCACAAGTTTATATAGTGTTAATCTAACCTCAATGACAGAAGGATATATTCTTTTGTCATTAAGCCTGGTAAGGTTTAATCGATTATTGCCTTATTGGGAATAATAATCTTACCACAATATATAAAAATTTACACGCTAGATACAAGTTACTCTATTTCTTGATTTCCAGAGCCTCAAAACTTTAACTTTATCAAAACATCCATGTTTATAAATTTTTCTTAAAACCTATTTAGATACACGGAAGACAAATCTATTAGGCCACCTGTCCTATCTAAAATAATATCCAACCGAAACTATTAAAACAAGTAAATAATGCACACGTGTAACGAGTAAAAAATTACAAAGACTCATGTACTTATTCCATACATTAATAACGAATTTTACCGTATATACCTATACGTTAAGGATAAACTAAATAATAACAAATTATCAGTCTAGATTCATCAGACATAGCAGTCAATCCTTTAGAATAGAGAAGTAATGTTGGAGTAGATAGATCCGAAAACATATGGGACTGATCTATCTAAATTAATAACCTGATATATCCTAATTAGTTAATCTTTCATTCGCAATGGAATACTGAAGCTAAATATAGACTTTTCAAAGATTTTTTAAGCGATGTTAATTGTCCGTTATCAGAATCACTTATATATTTTAATAGTTGCTAAGGAAATTTAACAAAAAAAAAATTATAAAATTTTGAAGCACTTTGCTTAAAATAAATTGGACCAGTTCACGCCTACAAATTTATAAGAATTTATGATAGACCGATTCTAAAGGGATAAGAAACTATAAGAATATGTGTAGAAAAATGATTAGAAAAGATAGAGAGAACTGATTTTAAATTACACTGGTTGTGATCCGTATGTATTACTCGTATTTAAAGGAGTGGCTATAATACCACATTGTACTTTTTTTTTATTCAGTACGTACTTAAAGTTATTGGAAAATATTTCATATTTAAAGTATTTATACGAAATACATAGGAGATTTTATTTCCCAATTTTATTTTAATTTTATAAAAAATATTAATGAAGACAGCTAAAAAATATCCTGACATAATTCAAATAGAAAATTTAATAAATGTATTAAGAACGGTTACAAATAATATCATTATCAAAATTTAATTATATTATAAAGTATTTCAGATTAAATAAACTTACTTGAGTTCTCAGTAAAGTACGCGTAATCCTCTATATGTTACACAACGAAGATGAAGTGCTGTAGACAAATCACGAATAAGGGAAATACGAGAAAATTTTCAAAATTTTAATGTAATAATGTGTACTTCGACAAAAGTAAAAATATGAAAAAAAATAAACTTTTACAATTTTTTTTACATCATTAAACATTTTAATTAATGACAAATTTACACAGAGGTTACAGATATGAACTTGGTTTTCGCAAATAAACGTGTTTATTTATTTTCTTTTGGTTTTATGACATGAATTCAATAAAACTAAGTATTTATCTGATTCCAAGTAAAGGTACAAGATAGTTTGTTTATCAATGGATTATGGTAGTCGGGTGGATTATGCATCTTTGTCAGCGACGGGTAAAGAAAGAAGGTAAAGCTGAGCAATAACGTATTGTAAGCAAAGTGGTGCACCCGTGACCTGCATATGTATCGTGCACTCTCATACAAATGAGTACTATGCAGGTGGTCATGTGTTAACTCCTCTTCGATTCTTACATTAATTCTCTCTTCTGTTTGTTTCCTATCCGATATTTTACAAACAGAATCACGATAATTATTACAATTTACTACACACGACAACTGTTATTAATTAAAAAATAAATACATAACCTAGTTCGCATAATTACTTTATGTCATGCTATAACACTAGTTTTATAAGTATATACAGAAAATAAACTAAAAGTAAATAAGTTTCTTTTACACTCATAATTGAAAAGACAAAGGAGAATTTTCTGCAGAACGTTTAGCCGAAAAGATTTTTAAAAATTCAGAATATTTTTATCATGATAAATAAAATGTGGCTATAAAAGAGTTTTATTTTTTGCCGCAGTGTTTAATTTAAATCGGTTCCATTTTACCACAGCCATAATTAAATTTGGATACAAAAAGAAAATAACATGCAGGTAGGGGTTTCCATTGAAATCCCTCAAATAACGGTTTATGTATACATATATATATATACATTTGTATACAAATCTTTTATACAGAATACTTAAATATATATTAAACAAGTACATACAAAGTGATTCTAAAGAACAATGATCAAAGTCCAGATTTCAGAACATAAAAATCATAGAAAACAAAAAAAAAATAGTCTCATCAATCACACAAAGAATAACTAACCAAACAAAGAAACAGTGAAATAAATCAAAGAACCATTGAAAGAAAGTGGCGAAACGAAATGAGAAATTTTGACGATGCACAACATCCTAGGGAATCTGATTCACCTCAAATCTCGGAAAACTTACACATCTAACATATGCAGTCGCTTTAGGCGCCTATCGTTTTTCGCTGCTTTCCAGGAGATTAACTTACCCAGTTAACAAGCCTGTTCACAAGTTCAGTCTCATTTTGTATCTTGTACTGAATTGCCGTATCTCCTCTTAAACGTTTGGCAATCCCAGATAATCGTGTATTTCACTGTTTTTTACAAACCACGGCGCTTCTGTTATATTTCTCAATAGTTTTTTCTGGAATCGCTGAACGACTTCGATGTTACTTTCATTTGTCGTGCCCCACAGTTGAATTCCAAAGGCTGTTTAAATTCTGTCTGGATTCATGAAAATATTCATTACTTTCATTTATAAGTAGGTTAATTGGTATTTAAGATTATGTTTAATTTTATCAACAGATCTAAGGAAAAATATAATTATAAGGCTTTAAGGATGAAATTTATAATCGAAAAAAAATCAAATTTTTTATGGTAGTTCTATCATTAAAAGACGAAAAAATTATCAACACTCTTAAGAAGTAACTGCTTACTCAGCGGTACCGAAACAGATTTGGACCTAAGGAATCCAACTGTCGGGTACGACAAGCGAGAGTAAAATCAAAGTCGTATTCCAGAAATACTATCCTCATAACAACAAAACAAGTGTTGATCGCAACAACGACAATTTTGTCCTTCAATTCAATTTACTCAAAGTCCTCTTGATTTACTTAAAAGTCAAGAAACAGATTCACAAATTTAATTAACATCTAATAAAAACATGCCCGCTAAATAGTTTATGTTTGCAGTTTTATGACAGGAGAACTGGAAAAACGGCTCGTTATTTGAATAGCTGATAAACTGAGGTGTTTTAAAAACAATAACAGACAATCTTCCTGTAGTATGAATATTCAACAAAAAATCATGGATGACATCCCGTATTATCGAGAAGTGGTTACAAGAGTTTAACACAAGAATTATGCACCAAAATAGACACGTTCCTCTCTTTTTAGATAAGGCCACAAGTCATCCGGATATTGCATTAAGCCATGTTAAATTAGCTTGGATTCCACCAAATACGACAAGCGTTACCCAGCCTATGGACTAGGGTGTAATTAAATGTCTCAAATTACATTACCGTAGATTTTTAATGAAATCTCTGTTAGCAAATACTGAAACGGCACGGCCAACTACTCAACTGACTAAATCTACATCAGTGCTCGTCGCTATAATTTGGCTGTCGGAAGAATTTAAATGCCTATCGGCAGAGACGGTTCAACACTGCATCCAAACAGCAAACTTTCAACTGCACATGGATACAGTAACGGAACTTACGATAACATTTGATGACTTGCAGGAAGAACTGAAAATTTCTGAAAACTGTCTTATGAAAATATAATTGCTGAAGATTTTGTTAAAATGGACAACTTATTAGAGATCGAGTCTAAAATAGAGAATATAGATGATTAATTTATTGACTACCATCGAGAGAAAACTGACGAAGACAAAAGCGATTTCGATGACGAGGACCGTAACAGTAATGTTACAACAGTACAGTAACGAACGTCAAAAACACACGATCATACAGTGCAGTGTTATTCAACCTATTAAAACTTAAGGAGTTTTCACTTATAGCAAATGATTCAGAGTTGTTTAACATGATTTGTAAAGCCAGAATGTTGAAAGAATAGCTGAAAGTAAAAGTTCAGTACAAAAAAAGATAACCAATATTTTTTTCTTATAGTAAAGACTAATCAACAGTAATAAATAAATTTCTTATATAATGAACAGTAATAAAATGCATTTAGGTTAATTTAAATTATGTTTATTTATTAAAGTGTATAGTTTAAGGTACTGAATTTCGTTATTTTTCAAAATTATCAGTTCCTAAATTAAAGATTTCTTTAAAATTAAAATACGAAAATTGTTCTACGACCTCAGTATACTGTTCTGTAATGTTAACATAAGATAGAAATTTCGTGCTTACGAATTCGCTAACAAACTACTGTACAATCCACTGCTGAAAATGAAATAGGGTTCTGCTAAGTACACTAAAATATATATTTTTTTAATTGTATAGTCCGCTAGTTCATCTCTGTATTCACCGGAATCCTGTTCACAACGGAAAATATTTTCGGTCCCGCGAAATTCCGTTAACTCAAGTTTTACTATATATATACTAGCGGACCCGACAGACGTTGTCCTGACGCGGCATTATTCTGTAATAAATGCACACACATAAATATAAGTAACGTAATTAAGTTAAAATTAGCAGGAATGTGTTCTAAATTTCATTAAAATGACTATTAGTATGGTATTATCAGTTTGTGATTGTTGTATTATTGTAATGGGTTTATTGATTAATTATGTGTAGTATGGTTAATATTTATTTTCACTAAATATGGAGATGTCCAATGAAAATTGAATTAAAAAATCGAAACGTCGTAAAATTAATAATTAGTGTAATTAATAAATTTTCATCCACATTATTACTAATTTTCACTTAACATAATTCTAAAAAAGTACCTCCTACATATTTTTATTTTTTATTTAATAATTTTGATGTTTCATAACCATGTAACAGCTTAATTAATCAATTAATAAAAAAATTAAAGCACTGTAAAACAGCAACGTAGTTAAAATTTTATTAGAAATTTTGATCATTTTTCTCATTGTTTATTTTAACATCTTTTTTACCAAATTTTAGATAATTGTAAATTAAAAATAATTTTAGAAAACTTTTTGTAAAATTAATATATTTTTTAAATATAATTTAAACTATATTATAAGTAACTTACATTTTAATTTTATAAATGTTATAATTTATTTTACAAACTTAAATTTTTATTTTTATAGAGCCGTTCAATACTTCATAAGTTGCATGGAATCAAATGAGAACTGACAATTTAAATTTGTAGGTTAAGTTGATTGTTATTGAATGCACGTGTATACATCATTAAAATTCATGAAAAATCATGTAAAATACTCACTTCAATACTGCACCTTACAAATTTGCACAATGTACATTTTTTAATTAGCTTTAAAACGTTATTTCAATAAATAATAATATAATATAATATTCTCTATAAGCGCGCAATTCTAGCAGACTCGGCAATGCTTCGCTATTGCTAGATCTGAGTATACATACAGATTAAATGACAACAATTGAACGTTTCATTACAATCATTACAATTAATACTGACAAAACATTACGGAACCTTATAAAATTTCACCTTTAATTTTATAAAAATTCAGAATGCAAATAAATCCAATTGTCAGAACAGCACACCTATGGGATTTAATTCAAACTATTCTCTAAATACGAATTTTAATGTAAGAACAACACTAAGCTACGACGCAAGTAACTGATATGCGAAAAAGCAACAAAATAAAAAAAATTCCTAGAATCCGATCGCAGCACTAACTACCGGGATTGACTGATAAACCAAATATTAAAAAAAAACTTCTAAAACGCGATCGCAGCGCTGCCTACCGGACCCAATTGTGAGCCTTAACTATCCAAAGATCAACAACACATAAATAAATTTAAAAAAACATTTTCACTTCACGACTGTACCTTACAAATTTGCACAATGTATATATTTTAATTGCACTTTAAAACGTTATTTCAATACATAATAATATAATATTTCTCAATACGCGCACAATTCTAAACGCGATCGCAGTGCTGCCTTCTTGTTACTTAATCAGTTGTGATTTTGTTTACATTGGCAACGGCCATACGAGCTCTTTGTGATTGGTCGTTGTGTTTGACAGCGGCCATCTTGCATTGATCTGATTGGTTTTCCTTTGTTTACATTTCCATCTGATTTATTAGCCTCTTATTTATTAAAAAATTGTTTTCTCGCGATTTTTTGTAACACAAAATTACGAAATATATTTCTCAATTTGATCGCAGCACCAACTGTCGGGACAAACTAAAATTAAAATAGAATATTATTGAATATTCGATACTGCGATGGTAGTGCAGTCTGCCGGATCCAATGTAAAACATTCCAAAATCAACAACTACTTATAAATAAAAAATTAATTAAAAAAACATTTTCCAGTGGACCAAATTGTGAATCTAAATCATTCTCGAATCCCCTTGAACACACACACAAAATTTCATCAAAATCAGTCCAGCCGTTTAGGAGGAGTTCACTTTCATACACACGCACACAAGAAATATATATATATATATATATATATATATAATATATTTGTGTGTGTGTGTATGTGAAGAAGTTTAGTCGGCGCAGTAGGAGTGGTTTACGAATCCAGTCTTACGCAAGAAGACTTAGTAGACTGTTTATTTGAATAAAAATATATTTCTAGTAATGGTTTGCTTTACCATTTCCCATCTTTATGCACTAAACAACTAACTCAAGTTTTACCGTTTCCAAACAATAATAATTAAGTTTATCTTATGGTTAATTTGTTTACATCGTCTCCAATCATAAATAAAATGTATTGTACTGTTATACTTTATTTATATTTAGGTATCAGTCACGATAAAAACTCTTTAGATGTTGAGAAAAGAAACATAAAGACAATGAAAAAAAAACTGATGTTTAAATAATTAAATTTTCTTATGCTAATAAATGAAACATCTGGACAAGTATAAAAATATTCGTATCGCAACAACATAAAACTCGACCAGTTAAAGCAGTAAAAACTTTATCTATTACTGTCCGTAAAAGATAAACTAAATTCAACGGTTATGGAAAAGAGAAACGTGGAAAATTATATATACAATTACAAAATACCAACTTAAATAATTCACAACAAAATTAAAATACTTTTTTCCTTTTTCTACATACTTAATACCTTTCATGTATTGTTGCATTATCAATAAAAATATATTGTCTTGTAATGATTTGCTTTACCATTTCCCATCTTTATGAACTCAAACAACTAACTTAAGTTTTACAGTTTCAAAACAATAATAATTAAGCTTAGAGAAGTAATTTAAAACATAATAATGCCTCTTAATACTGGCATACCTGGTTTTAAACCTAAAAGGTTTATAGGCAGTAATGAGAAAATGGCTTGGTTTCATTTAATGTGTAGTTCAACGTTAAAACGTGTTGCTATAAATACATTAAAATGTGTAAGGTCTATTATCATATACTAAACTATAAACTTACAAAATATATTATTTTTAAATTTTATTGAAATATTATTATTGTTGTTTTAATCTTAGTTATACATTATCTACATCATCAGTTACATATTCACAGTGCATATTTAATCGATTGTAATATAATTCAGTCATTTATGCTAATTAATATTAATTTTCTTTGTAAAACAATACATCACAAATTTTTTAACATAAGTTTTTAATAAAAAATGGAAAAAAGAATAAAAATTTTAATAATATACAATGCTTTAATTGCTGCATAACACGGATTTTTTGTTATATACCTAAAGTTGTTTGTAAACAATCTATTCATTACTTCATTGATATTATTTAAAAACAATCTTTTCCTTTCATTCTGTGGCTTTCCATTAATACGATTATTCATTTACATTATGTACTGCTGACTTGTTTAGTGGTATAATATCATAAAGGGTTCCAAGATAAAAAATTCTTTCAAATCCTACGGAATCAAACAATTCTTTGCCTGAATTAGAGTTTCTAGCATCAATTCCTTCCATTCTTAACGTACCTAATTTAGTACGCCTTAATAATTACGTTATGATCATCTGGTTAAAATAAGATTTATCAGCTATTCTACAGAAAATCTGTAAAAGCTTCTTTACTTTGCACAACATAAAAACTTTTGAATAATTAATAGAGAACAATTGATTCGAACCGTTACGTAGTAAAAGCAATCCTTTTTTAAATATTCGCTATCCAGCCATCGAATATAAAATATTAGAATATCTGTTTTACTTCGTATTATACCTTAATTTTAAGAATATTTCTATAACATCACGCTTCGAATGCTATATTTTTATTTATAGGTTTGCTAGCATCAAATTTTTCATAAAGTGTTTCATACCAAATAGAAATTTTAAAAAACTTTCTAATTTCTAAATCTACGTTTGAAATAAAATAAAAACTAATAAAAACTCTATGCTATTTTTCCCCCAATTTTTTTATATATGGTACATTCTTCATTCACCTCACTATTAATTCAAATAAAATAAAATACAAACATTAATCATATATACACTCTGATAGTATAATACGACAATCTACTTAATATTTTCTCCTAAAAAAGTATAATTTAAATAATATGATTCCGCAACATAGTAAAAACGTTGGAACGATAAATCAACATTTATTTAAAATAATTGGGTAAAAGGCTTAAACACGTCAGAAAATTAATTAAGATTTCTGAGAAAAATCGCTTTCCATTTGGATTTTCAAGGGAAGCAATATTAGAAGTAATAATAATCAGTTGTTAGAAGGAATTCAACAAAAGATTAAAAAAAATAATAACTATTGATACATAAATATAAAAATGCATATGCAAAAAATGTAAATTTGAGAAAAAATTTTGTGAAATGTTTCATTTTGAGTGTACAAATAAAAAAATTGAAATATGTGCATTAAGGAAAAGAGAAAAAGAAATAGTGTAGAAATTTGAATTGCGGGCATGGAGGTGATCAAATTAAATTAAATGGACATACGTGAAATAAAATTGAAAAAAATAAAATAATAATAAATAGGAATAAGAAAATTAACTGCCATGGACATATTATCTGAAGAGACGGACTGATTAAAACAGTACTAGAAGAAATAACAGAAGATTAAAAAAACGGGCAGGAAAAGATTAAAGTTTATAACGATCTAAAAGTACCGAAAGCTGTAAAAAACTCGAAAGTTTAACTGAAAATAGAAAAGAACGGAGATCGACATTTAGTAAAGGACCTGCCTAAAATAGGTAAGATTTATTGCAGGAAAAAAATAGCATAGAGCATATATTTTTATCAGTTTTACGGTAAGATTTGACACAGATGATTTTTACTAGAATTTAATTTTTCTATTTTATATTTGTAGACATTTATCAGTTTCTAAAATACTGATTACAATTTATCAGTGCTAAATTACTGATAATATCTTAAAATTTTATTGCTTGACTGTATTTTATAGGCATCTGTGTTTTGTACTAATTTTAATGCACATTTTTAAATTAATTAAACTGAGTTTAATTACAAACACGAAGTCTGCAACACAAACTACGCTGACATATTGTGCGAGTAGACAATCATACTTACAGGTAAAGGTTTTTACCGCGATAAATTGTGTTTCTGGCAAATCAGCTTCGTTTTGATATTTCGAGTTCACTAAGGAGAACATCCCTTTCTATTGTGAAACAATACATTGTGTGCAATACTTAATGTTCATACAACCACAGATACGTTTCGTTCAAATATAATCAAATTTCGGGCAAAATATAATCAAATCATTGCTTAAAAATTACAAATCATTTTCAAATTAAAACACATATTTACTTTAACAGAAGCTAATATCATTATGATTAAATACAGACATCCAACCGTCTATATCTACACACGCACAAACAAGTGTATGTACGTGATATTTGCAATTCATCGTGTTTATGTGAGATTGATTGTAAATTTATGAATGTTGATTACTATTTCTGGTTTCATTCATAAAAAAAAAAGTTGAATATCAATAACATAAATGAAGTAATCCTTTAAATACATTAATCGTACAAATTTTTTGTCGATCTCATATTAATGATATGAACGATAACAATTATGATAATCACAATTTTTGTAATTGCTATGACTGTTTTGTTTTTTTTTTTTTTTACTTACAGTAAAAGTTTAATACTTTTATAACCAGAGATAATAAAGATCCAGACTGCGAGAAAATGAACATTCTAATAAATTTCTTTGAGGTAATATCATGGTTGGTTGAATAGCAAACAAATCGTCAATAAGCTGACGTAATACGACGATGCAGGAACAAGATTCAAGCCCCATTAAAGGTACAACTACTGTTAATTAAATTTGGTTGCTCATATTTCACTGTACATTAGCTTCACCGGCTAATAAACATAGGTTATGATCAAAATAGCACAAATTTCATACAGTTTAATAAAAAAGGAATTTAAACATACACCCTGCAAACACGAAGTATGCAACACAAACTACGCTGACATATTGTGCGAGTAGACAATCATACTTACAGGTAAAGGTTTTTACCGCGTAAATAATAAATGTTATTGCGGAACCCTCTTTATAAATTATTTTATATTTTATACAAAGTATCAATTTACTAATTAAAAATATGAAACATTCGACGTAAATTGATTAAAAAGTAAATGGATATTTAATTTTTAAATCGTTAAGTTAAAAATTATATTTTAATAAGATTTTCCATAATTATAGCAAGTTAAAAACATCTGACACAAAAGAGAGGTTATGTTAACAATACAGATTAAGGAACAAAAAACTGTAAAAAGATTTGAGGAACTAGAAAATAATAATTTTTCAACTAATAAACTCCAAAAAAATATTATGGGTAGAAGAAAAGATATGTTTCGTCGTATCCAGAAGTTAATTTCTATATTTATAATTTTTCGTCAGAGATTATATCTACTAATTCTTTTATTTTTACCTAAAATCTGGGAGAAAATTATATCTAATTAAAAAATGTTCTCGCTTTATATCCTAGTTTACTTTTCTTTTCGCACAAATGCAATCTCTCTTTGTCCTTTTAATTTTTAAGAGATACATAACCATATGCAAACAAATAAGCTCTCTAAAAACAACAAAATGTGGTCTTATAAACACAAATTTAAAAGTTCCAGTTTCTATAGTTTTTAGAAACACTAATTTTATAACCTAATTTAATTTAGCTATCTAAATCGCTAATTTAATAAACGTAAATTTTTTTAGATTATTCAGATCTTTCATTTAGAAGTTTTTGAAAGTAATTAGAAATATGAATAATTTTTTTATTAAGTGGTTTAACAATTTTGTATAAGTTTTAAAACATTGAGAGAGTTACGTTAAAGACAATAAGATAAAGTATATTGCCAATTAGTGTAAAGAGTAAAGATTTTAACCGGAAAAAGTTGGATTGTATATCTGATAACTTAAAAAATTTTGCAAAAAAACCATAAGAAATTAAAATTACAGCAAAATTATAACTTAATATTGATGATACATTTTAATAAACTTGAATTATTAAAGGACTGTCAAGAAAGCTACAAAAAGAAACCTAATCAAAGCATGTAATCAATGATGGTTCAAACGTATTTCATACAGTAACATAAAAGTTCATTATGAACTTTAAAACTGTTATGTTAAAAATAGGAATATGGAATATTTATGACACGAACAAAAAAAATAATGTTGAAGAACTGTACGATCGTCTTTGGATTTGTTGTGAGCGGTCTCTAACAAAGTGAAATTATGAGACGATAATTCAGTTCTTTATATCCGTTAAAAAGAAAACTATTAATGTGATATACCAATTAAGTTTTTATATTTTAAAATTGCAAATAAAAGAAAAGAAAAATGATACCGATATCGTTGAAGTTTTCATAAAGATTATAATTGTACCGTTCTCCCATTCATTAAATTAAAATTATGTTTACATATGTGATCAGACTAAGCTCCTTATTAAAAGATAAATAATAAAACGTTTTAAAAGAAAAATCTATAAACTATTAAAACTAGTAACTTTAAACTATTTATTCTAAAGTACTGTTTATTAACGTATCATTAAACACAGTTAAAAGTACACATTTAATATTATTGGCTGTTTGAACTAAAATATGTAACAAATAAAAATAATTTCACCTCAATAACAAAAGTTGAACAGTGTTTATTTTCAAAACAGATTTATGAACAATAAAAATAAAGTTTCAAAGATTGAATTATTAAAGTTGTGGAAGTGGATGGGTGATGGAGTAATCTACCAATTCAGACGGGCATATTTTTTCAAAACTTCGATCCCCTCTGGAGGGCCCCTGATGTTTCAATCGAAATTTCCCGAAAGAAGCCCCCATAATTTTTTATGATGAACCCGAATCAGATCTCAAAACCCGAAGGACGAATAGTTTGGGTTTATCCGAATTACATCGGTACTCATTTATACAAAAAATTACAATTTTTAAAAAGTTACCTCCTCAGTAGGGATTGAGTGCGTTTTAAACGAACACATTCAAAAGCTTTTCAAAGTTATTTTGAACGCTTATACGTTTGAATAAACGGAAATACATGAAAAAGAAATTATGTAGTTAACTTTCTTCCTGATGTAGAATCGCCACATTGTTCATCCTCTCATCCATTGTTTTTTTCCAACAATTCATTAAACATGACCTATAAAAACATTATGAATGTTGATTTAATACATTCAATGATTCTGATTTATAAATACGACTATATATTAACACTAAAGGAATATACGTATAAACACATTATTATACAAACACAACACACACTTAAGTTGCTTCGTTTTTAATATTTTTCCGACGAGAGAAGCTCAAAATACCGAGAAATAAAAAACAGAATACTTTGATTTAGAAGAGGCCAATTTTTAAACAATAGTTTTCATCAGTTAAAGACCGCAAGAAGTGAGAACGAAATAGCAAAATTGATCAAGGAATATGAAAAGAAAAGAAGTAATAATAAGAAACAAGAGTTTCGTATACTTTTTAACAACCAAACATTTAATTAAAATGAAATTAAATGCGTATCCGATAAACGAAAGATTTGTATTTTAGATCCGAACGTAACAGGTTTTGAAATTATGAAACAAATATTATATATATCTAAAGTAATAAAAATTTTTAATAAAAAATATATATATCACCAATTTTGTATAATACGGCAGCATTTTTTAATTAATTTTAAACATATACATTCCTACAGATCCAATATTTTATAAGTTGTAAATATATGAAAAATCTAATCGAAATAAATACTGTACATTACAGAAACCTATAATACTATATTTAACAAGTTTTAAAAATACTTAAAGTAGGTTATTCAACGAAACTTAATCTACAATATTATAAACGAAGAAATTTATTACGATCTTTCTAAATAAGAATACAAAGAAAAAGAATAATAAAAAAAAAACAAAACAAAAACAAAACAAAAATAATAGTCGTAAAGAAGTAAACGTTTCCAGTCGTAATTTACTCATGCGTTCATTTTATATGTGATATCCTTAAACATGTTCAATAGCGAGCACTAACACTGTGTTGTGTGTTGTTTGGAATTTTCAACTTAACAGTCACGATTACATTTATGCTATCTTCATGTGTACCTCTGGCTACAACCGTGCTTTATTTACTCATTATGTGCATTTATCTTTACCCTAACCTCTTCAGGTAATTGTAAAACAAGCGTTTGTTCAGATATATTATTAATTTATTCAATAACTAATAATAAATAATAAAAAGAAAACAAAAAGCTTTCTGTCATATACAAAGTTCTTTGAAATAATAGTAATAAAATTTTTTGTAAAAATAATCTTTATTGCTAAAGCGTTTCACAGAATAAACTATTGCTTGATTTTAAATACATTACAGTAAAAATTTAGCTCTTTCATTTTAGAGGTAAATAATTAGTTAAATAGTAATTTAAACAAATAAATGATTATTCAAAAGAGGGATGCTATGATAAAATTTTGTAAGAAGAAATTAGCCAAACAATTAGGTTTCGTACATTCAAGATTAGTTAATTTGTTACTAGATGGATGTGTAAGCTAAGTAATCTGTTAAAACTGTAAGCAAATATACCGGTTAATAAATTAATTTCATCAAAGGAGAAAAATCAGATTGTGGATATTACAGTTATTAGATATTCAGAGATTAAACAGTAAGTCACAATAAGGGATCATTAAAACTAATCAACCAAAACCAAAAGTACACAAAAAATCTTAAAACACAATTTCCCAATAATTTTCCAACAAAAATATTATTAAAAAACTTTTTCAATGTACGTATGAGTAGTTCTAAAAACTGTTAAATGATTTACACATAATTTTAGTTTAGCGTAATCGATTTACCCACACTCAAACAATTATTCTAAAATATCAACGAAATATATGAAATAAACTCGTTGCTAATAAAAAATTTACTTGGTAGTGTAACTTAGTAGCATTTTAAAAGCAATTATACTGCCAGAATATTAATCTCGAAACTGAATAAACCACTAAAAGCGGAACGGTTTTTGATGATTCAGTTTAAACATTTGCAATCATCATACTGTCATTTTTCTGAAACAAAGCTCCTCACACCATGTCTACTGCATTTTTCTCTATCTCCAGCTAAACTTTTGACTCCCTGATAAATCTCAGATCCTTTTAAATCGACTTTAATATTTACTCTTTTCCGCGCATTTTTAAAAAAAATATCTATTGATCCTTCTCATATCGTTTTAGTCAAACCTTCTTTTCCAACGTTATGTCCCAACTAGTCAGCATTCCTGTTCTGAATTGTTCTGATTCATTTTCAATTCTCGTTCACTTTGTTTATTACATCTTTATTTTACACTGTATCTGTCCATTTAATGTAATTTATATTTCTTCCGTATCCGCATTTCATAAACGTCTAGTCTCTTTTCCCCATTTTTTTACGTGTATATTTTACATCCACAAAAAAACGCTACAAAAATAACAAAGTTAATTAAATATTGCAGGTTATTTACTAGAAATTTCTTGATATGTGAAAAATTTAAACCCTGTATCTTTTTTGAGAAAGATAAAACTTCAGAAAAAATTACGAAATGTATATTTTCGAACTGGTAGAAAACCAGTTCAAGAGTTATAATTTATTGACATCCAGCTTTAAGAGAAACAGTCTATATATTATTGATGGTGTTATATGTTTTATAAAATTTATAAAAAAAAAAAATGTGTTAAGCTGAGGATATTGAAATATTGATGTAAGTGCTGTTAGAATTCAAAATAAACTGACTGAAAGTAAATACTGGAGGGAGTTTATGAGGTTGGCTTGGCGCTTGTCCCAAGCCAGATTTTCCTCTAACCATCAAGTATATTTTTAATATCTATAGTTATTTAAATAAATAAATAATAAATTAGTTTTTAAGGAATTAATTTTTAAAAAAACTAAATTCATTCTTCGTCCTAAAAACTGATATATTATCGATTTCTTCTAGTGTAGATTTTTGTAAAGTTTACATGTTGAGACTGGCTATTTTAATTACGTACCGAACTGTTATAGCCAAACCTAAGTATGTGATGTCTCATATTATACATATATACGTGTAGATATACATGTATACTCATATACATATATCAGCAAAATGTGCTTAATTCTTCTTCTTCTTAATATAGACTATCAGCATATTAAACAATTCAGTTCATTGATGAAATAGTACTTTTAGTATAATATTTTAAATGTTGAAGTATCAAGTGGGTAATATTTCAGAACCTTTAAGTAATTAATCAATTATTATTTATATTTTGTAGCTATAAAAAAATTAATGAACTTATAAAGAAGTAAGTAAATATACAATCTGAAGTTCACTTGCGTGCAACTTGTTTTATATCCGGTATATTTTGTACAGCCTTTGTTTGCGTTTGTTAATGAAACTATATTATGAATTGCTGACCGCTTTTAACCTCTGAAAAGTACTCATTTTTTACAAAAATATTTTATCCCGATTTATAAAATTAGCTGAGTTTTTAATCGTCAGCTTAAGATGGTTCAGGTAATTTAGATTTTAAGAAAATACCATGTCTTAGATAAGCTCCCAGAACGATAAATCGCAAGGCATTAAAATCGACTTAAAACATTGTTCTGACAACGGAGTAGCCGAAACGCAAAAGAAAAAATGAAACTAAGAAAGGTAAACAGTACGCAACATAGAAATGACGTTTAGAACATCGTATGTATAAATAAGTTCACCTACAAGGTGATAAATTATTAACTTATTCGTAGAATTAATTTTATTATAATTTATTTAATTAATTATTTCAGTTCTGTCAATTACTATTGTTAATAAAATGATCTGATATTAATTAATAATGCACAACTCATACCGTGCAGAGGCATGCATATATATATATACTGTACGTACTTATAATTTTTAATTTACAACTCATTAACAAGAATTCACAACTTTTAATATAGAAATACAAATAATATATTACACTTCACCTCTTTTATGAGTAGCCTAAGATTTGCAGGCTGATGAAATAACAGTCAACCAAATTTATCACCATCTTCACAATCTTGCTGTTTTGAAATTTGGCACAGCGAATTCGAAAGAACTACCTAAAAACTTCTTCAAATATTCTTGCACGAATATAGTTAATAAAATACCATATCTTAATGATATTTGATTAATTTTGTCAATATAATCCACTTCATTATTCTGTATTCTTATTAGTTATGATTACCTAAATGTAATATAGGTAATAGTAATAGTAACGTTGTACAAAGATTTAATATTTTTTTTTTTTAAATCTGAAAATTTTCTTCAGCGATCAGAAACTTTACTTCATAATAAAGATATTGCAGTTAGATTCAACGTTACGCTACTGGCCAGCAGATATAGTTGAACTGTCGGTGGTCAGCTGTTCAAGTTTTAGTAATTAAACCCTTGCGTAGCAGATGTCTAACGTTAAGTTTTTCGATGTTTATTACGTAACTCTATCAATAATCCCAGTCAATTCATGGTAAATTAAATTAGGATTTGAATATATAATATTATTATCAACCGATATATAGAGTATCCCGACCAACCGATATTATACAGACCTTTACAAATATTATACAACAACATTTATTTTATGTAAATTATTATTCTAATGTATTAACAAATATAGATTATTTTTTAATTTACTATACTGCTTTAGAATTTGTTATCCGTATAGATTTCAAGAAAATCTAAGAACTATAACTCTAATTTGAAATAACATTTTTATAATAATTTCAAAAAAATGTTACTACAACGGAATTAATGGTTAAAAAATAATAATTTTACATAAATTTTTTATTAATACATAAAAGCATCATAAATAACGTTATGAGAAAGGGCGAGTCGCGGATAAAACGGAAAAACTGTAATTCTTACTCCAAAATGGTTGAAAGAATTTAAGTAACCCTCGGTTTAACTTCCTAGTTTTCATTGAAATCTATCAACGACTAATGGATACATCAGTTGAGACATTTAAAATTTAAATAAACAAAAGGTAAAACATATCTTGAAGTATCTATACTTCAAGATACAAAACTAGAAAAACTAAAAGATCACAGAAAAAATGGCTCATTTCTAGTTGGATAACACTGAAAATTTACACACTTTAAATGGTCATGTATTCAAAGAGAAATTTCATTAAACTAAAAGCAGTATACGAATAATTGGTAAAGTTTATACAAAAAACAACTAATTAAAAATTAATTATGTAAACTTGAGTAAATAGAAAATTCAGATTAAGTAGAAATTATTGTATCTAGCAAAAACAATTGTAAACCAATAGCTTCAGAATTACTTTATAAAACTTCCTAGTTTTCATTGAAATCTATCAACGACTAATGGATACATCAGTTGAGACATTTAAAATTTAAATAAACAAAAGGTAAAACATATCTTGAAGTATCTATACTTCAAGATACAAAACTAGAAAAACTAAAAGATCACAGAAAAAATGGCTCATTTCTAGTTGGATAACACTGAAAATTTACACACTTTAAATGGTCATGTATTCAAAGAGAAATTTCATTAAACTAAAAGCAGTATACGAATAATTGGTAAAGTTTATACAAAAAACAACTAATTAAAAATTAATTATGTAAACTTGAGTAAATAGAAAATTCAGATTAAGTAGAAATTATTGTATCTAGCAAAAACAATTGTAAACCAATAGCTTCAGAATTACTTTATAAAACAATGATGAAGAAGTATTTTAGTTAGAAATTAAAAATGCAAAATGCAAAAAGAAAAAAGAAAAAAATTATAATAATTTATATTTAAAATTAGTTTTCTAACCATTAAAAAAACTTAATACTTTCAAAAATATCGAAAACTAAGAAAGAAAATATGTAAAATAATTAACTCATAGAAAGGTTACATTAAATACAGTATTTTTAATGCAGTGAATTTATAGATAGGTATAATGGATAAAAATAGTTTTAAATAAATTTATTTGTTATCGTAAGGAGAAGATATCTTTCATAATTTACGATAGATGAAGATAGTGATTCAAGCAAAATAAAATTTCATCACAGGTAATAAAAAAAATTACATGTTGCTATTTTAATTACTATTCTGTTATTTAATTATTATTTTCTAATTACTTTTTTATTTGCGTATTTCTCGTGTTATTGATATTAATTATTGTTGTAGTTTAAAAATTTAATTATTACACCTTGCTAATAAGGAAATTGTTCTGCACAGTACATAAAGATATTCATTAACTACAGGTGCAATCCAAAAAGGTAGCTTTCTGTAACAAGTATACACTTCGCATTTATTTGATTTTTTAAATAAAGTATTTAAAAGGCTATAAAAAAATTCTTGAAAACGTTGGACAGCACGCGTGCGCGCACACGCACACACAGAAAGAGAAAAGTATGACATGACTTATTTTCCCAGGATTACGAAAACACAGGACTAATAAATGCGCATTTATTAGTCAACCGAAGGATGTAATCTAATATTCAATAGAAAGTTTTAATATAAAAATAAATTGTTTTAAATTAGTTCTCTGATTAGTGTGTCATTTATAAAAAATAATACGAATTAACTAAGGAACTAAAAAATTTACTTACAAAACTCCACAAGCATGTGTGAAAACTATATAAATACGAAGATAAAATGCATTCAACCTGAAAGAATTTAAGATAAATATATTTAACATTTGTAAAAACTTTTTGTTTAACCTCTGGGACCACCGTTAGGCATTGCTTCAGAGGACGAGACGAATAAATTGAGGCGTGTGTGAAATCAGGATTCGATCCCCCGGGACCTCCGGATGAAAGACCGAGACGCTACCACTCGCGCCACGGAGGCCGACTTTTCAAACCGACTGAAAGCAATAAACAGCTTGATTAAAATGAATAAAAGCCCATCTATAAATAAAATCCATATATCTTTATAAAATAAATATTCTTAAAATATAATCTTTTGACATAAAAAATGTCAAAACATTTATAAAAAGGATAATAAATAGTTTTTATGAAACAAAATTTTTCTAGTTCTGTAAGTTCAATTTAAATTTATTCTGAAGTACGTACTCTAATTAATTTTCATGTAGTGTACATAACTGATTGAAATATTTACAGACAACGATAGAAAACTGAAAGTTGGGAACGGGACAATAAATGTTTGCAAGAATAAAATACACTCAGTTTTTACTTATTAATGTTTCTAAACATACTTTGATTGGACTGTAGCGCAAAACATTAAATGAAAACTACCATTTGCACAAAAAATTCAAAGTAACCTACCTCAATCTTTAAGTCAAGCTAGAAAAATAATAACAGAGTAATATGCTAAGTTTAATAATGCTAATATTGATTAATTTTTTTTTATTATATTTTTATTAATAACAGAATTAATTTGCTAGGTAAAAAACGAACATTTTGATACCAATTTCATGAAAATGAGTACACCAATTTGGTAAATCTCTCTATTATATAAAGAGGAAACGTTTGTTTCTATGTTACCAAAAATCTCAAGAACCTCTAAACAGAAGAAATCTCTAAACTAATCGAGAAAAGAAACAGATAGAGATAGAGTTATATGTAGGGATTAGTTTATAAATCTCTAAACTAATCGCTACCAACTTTAACAGTAGCTTCATTATGTAATACGGAGTGTCGTAGGCTATATTAAGATGAAAAATAATTCATTAAAACGTGTAAATAATAAATAATCCGTTACGATACTGAACTTCTCATTCAAGCAGCTAGATGGCGGCAAGCAGCTTAAATTCTTGTTCCTTTCGTTTGGCTAGCCGCTCCCAAGATATTTTTCATTAAAAAACGAAGAGCTAATGAATTTATGCTAATACATAAACGCTTACTTCACCGGCACTGCATTCTCTTTGCTGCATAGCTCTTTGTTAAGTTTCATTAGATAAAAATAAAATAATATAATTATTTAAGTTTAGAAGCTAACTGATAGAACAAAGTAAATAATTCCAAGTTTCTTATTTTATTGTAATGATTTTCTTTCGTATATAAAATAAATTACCCGTTGATTTAAATGATAGAGTTCAAGCCATTCAGAAGTAAAAGTAATACGACATTTTTCTGTCGTTGCATTCAAATTTTTCTGATTTTCATTTTCCTAAGTTCTGATTAAATGTTTTTAGATACAGAAATTTATAGAAAGCAGTAAAAAATTAACAGTTTTCATGAATATTTATGTAGTATTTTCATAATCTATTATTGTACCAAGTAAAAAATTACTGCACCGTCCTAATTTATACTGCTAAAGTCGTATGTATATCAATTGATCTCTTCAACTCGTAAAAAGATGGGCTAAAACCTGTGTACAGTTTCTATGATGAAATTCGGTCGGCAAAATAAATGTATTAATTCTTTGAAAGATAAAGGATTAAGATAAAGGAGTGATAAAGGAATCTGTGAAATCAGAAGTCAGCTTAATCCCTTATCGCCTAGTTATTCCATTATAAGAAAAGCTCGTTGTAACCAAATAAAATCATTCATTTTGAACAAAATATAGGGAAAATAATAATTATAATTATTTTAAAAAATGGTTTAGATAAATAAAATTAAACAATTTAATTATTGACGGATTGTAGCCTCAGATTATACATTTTTGCTGGCATAAAGACAACTCATCTTCACTTCTAGATATTCCTGAATATACTTTGATTGTGGTACAACGCAGACCATTAAACTTAAACTATCATTAAGTAATATTTTAACTAAAATCTCATTTAGTGAATGAATTCAGTTGTTATACAATTCTTGAAAAAAAATGCAGGCTAATGTTCGTTTTAGGTAATCCCACGATTAGGATTATCTAAAGTGATTACAGGTGTATACAAATAACAGTTAAAAAAATAAAATGAATACAAACAACAAACAGTTGTTTGAATTTCTTATTTTTATTATTTATCCAGTTTTTGTAAAAAAAAAACCTCATTAAAAATACTTGTTTTACAGTGTTACGTAATTGTGATAATTTTCCATTCAATATTTAAAATTATTAATTTTTTTCATTCATTTAATTATGGTATTTTCTGCATTTTTCTGCAGTGACTACTGATGATGACTGTTTCTTAACCAAAATCTAGTTTTAGATTTTAAATATAGAAAACGGATAGAGAAACACACATAGAAAGCATGAGATAAAATATATAGATGGTAACGATTTGATATTTTGAGACGACGTGGTCTTCCGGTACATTTAATAAGGATAATTACGAACTAATATAATAATTAAAAAAAAAGGAAAAACAGTAAGTAGGAGTGTGCTTAAAAGTCAAGGTCTTCTTCAGGGTTGTAGTACATCCCCTATATTTTTTAATGTATATATGCTCGAACTTTTTAGGGAAGAGATATCGCATTTACCTTTTTATAAATATGGTTTGGAGACCAAAATATCCTGACAGTGATTATGTTATGATTGCGTTCAGTGAAGATGTAGCACAGAAACCTTTATTTGAAATGTCAAAGGTAGCCAAAAATGTAAATTAAATATCTCCTCGGATAAATCCAAGGCTTTTAAGGGGTAATGACATTTGACGTCAAAAATGATTTTGGACAAAGTAAACTATGAGCGAGTGAACAATTTTTAGGATAAAGGATATCTTATTTAGAAGAAATAGATAGAAAAAAATGAGAATTTTAATCGTTTAAATGGTATCATAAAGAGTTCGTTGAGAAATAAGATGCGATAGGATACTCTTCTAAAATTCTACAGAGTAATATCAGTTCCTTTTTGCCTTTTTTGGGAACGAAACTTGGACACTGACAACTGCACATAAATCAAGATTGTAAGCAGCAGAAATTAGTTCCTTAAGGTCAGTGGAAGCTAATAGACAAATTGACAAAAGGAAAAACACAAGAGATTCGAAGAGAACTTGGTATATATGGACTTAATACGAAAGTTGAAGAATATCAGAGGCACTGGTAGAGGCCGCATTTGCAGCGAATAGCAGAATCTAAGATGAATGGAAGATTTTATGATTATCGTCCAATAGGGGTGAGATGTGTGGGACGCCGATTCAATTCAGAGTGTAGAATGGCGTAGCAGGCGGAAGTCTAATAGATGACAAAAAAGAAGAAAGAAAATTTTACGGCTTTTGAGTGTAATCTTATTTTCCAATTTACTTTATTTATTAGCTTTTCATACTAGGTGGCTAACATCATATTATTCATTTTTCCAAATGCGTTATCCACATTTAAAAAAAAAAATTATCCTTTATATAGATTAATTATATCCTCTACAATAGAGGATATAGATTAATATTTCCTCTACAAAGACTAAAATAAGTGTCTATATTTGAAAGTATTCAATTATTTTGAAAGTATCCGCTACACGTAATGTTATAGATGTTTATTCCATTGTATTGCATTGTACTGTATTGTCTAAACTTTATTCTTGACCTCTCACTGAAAGAAAATTCAATTCAGAGAACTGCTAGCTAAATCAAAACCAACCGTAAAGTAAGAATTTAACCTAATTTATTTTTTTATTTAATTTTCTCGTTAAATCTGCAAAGAAAAAACTAAACTGAAATTTATCATACGAAGTATGTCTACAGATCAGAAATTTATTTTTTATGTATAAATATTTTTTTTAATTTATAAACTACTTTTCCGTTCGATAAAATACATTCACTATGTTTATAGTTTTTGTTATTCGTAATATAATATAAGTTATGCATTCTCTACAACTTGACTACACTGTGTCACGTCGTGAGGATGTAATCTTTATGAACTCAAGGGACGGAGGACTCGTGTCCTTTCAGTTGGTGCTAAAAATATAAAAAGATTAATGCGAAGTTATTGGCGAGTCCAGCTCCGGTTGCTTCCGGTCAGTTTATCTGCGTGGAGGTTAAGGAAGTAAGTAAGCATTGACATGTTAGGTGCACGCGCATGTGCTGTGCACTCAGCAGAGCGTGCAGACACGCTCACCACCCTAGCCGCACGAGCTCGCTACGTCCCGTCCGCGAGCAACGGTTTTACTTTAGAATACAAGTTATGGATATCTTCGCTAGATAGCACCAATAACAAGAGTTAGTTTATAATAGAACACATTAAAACTTTCAATAAAAATTAACACACAATCGCTCTTTACGTTATAAAATTGTGTAAGAAAAACCCAGTCTTCAACTAGATCCTTTTTTTAAAAACTGATGTGTTTTGAATCACTATTTTGAGAATTAGAGATCCATTTTGTATCGCACACGGTAAGTTAGTATACAGCGGATACATTTCTAAACATGTTAATAAGTATACATTATAACATCCAAGAAACCAACTGAAGAAATCACAATACGCATAAATTCAGAATGTAATAAAACTATACATTTTCTAAATACATACAAGTACAACATATTTAAATGAAGAATTAAGTCATGCATGTAAGTATTAATTTAGTTCTCATCACCTGCATCTTATAATAAAAACTCATTCATTCATCTTGAATTTTCTATACTCAATTAAAAATTGAAGTGTTAAATCATATTAATTCCCTGTTTCAATATGTTTTAGGTAATTCACAAAAATTATTTTAATGGGCAAGGACGAGACATATTAAAATTGTTATTATTAAGATAATAGTTACTATTTTCTTTTCTGCTAAGATAACTTCATGTTTAGCACTGCCTACCTTCCTTAGCTTTATTCTTTTATCTCTTTGACGCGTTTCGAAACCACACCATTGTCAAAACTTAATCTACTGATACTTTATATTTCTATTAATCTTTATATAGGATTTAGTCAACACCCATACCTATATTTAACGTCATGCCTTACCCGGCATTCTTGCTTATTTGTTATTAATGGTTAAACTTATTTTTTCATTTTATTTACCTCATTCCTGCATTCAAAAAACTCAGCTTCTTGAAAAGGAGGACCTCTATGAGGTTCTTTTCATGAGCGGTTCCTTTTCAAACGCGTCAACAAGAGATAAAAGAATAAACTAAGAAAGGTAAGCTAGTACTAAACATAGAAACTATACGTATTATTAAATAAAAAAATAATTCTAATATGGACATGAACAACGAGGATGGAAAACTTATTCCAGTTTAATCTACGACATTAATTAAAATAAAATAAATTACTACGATATTTAGACCAAAGATCATGAAATGCAAAAAGATAAATAAAAAAAAACTGCAAGAATATGTAAAAAAAAATTTTATATATTTATTACATAGTAAAAGCTTATGGAATATAGTAAAACGGTTAAAGAAATATGAGATAGAGAAAATGCCACAATCATTTTTAATAACACTAAACACAGCGAAATATAATTTAATAAGTAATGAAGTATTTTTTATTAAAACGGATATTTAGCTGTATTGTAAGTAAAAAAGAAATGAAGAAATACATTAAATTTGTTGCTAATAAAAAATATCCTTTGAGGTTTTGTACAGAAATTTAAGAAGTCTGTCTTAATCAACTAGAATCAATAACCAATTCTTTAAAATTTTTTTAGAATCTTTATCTAAAAATCTAAAAGTTTTAGAAAAATTTATCTACTGAATAGTTATCTAGAAAAATCTGCTACCTCATTATGTAAATACATCGATGGATTATTTTTGATAATTACAAAGATCAAAAACCACCAAAGCGACACATTTTTGGTAATTCAAAATGTTACGGAAAGTTTTTTTAAATCAGTCTGATCATGCGCTTTATTAATTTATTCTGATAACGAAAAAACAAAAGAATTAATCGATTATTAATGGTAAGAAGATTTTATAGATTTTTTTCAACAAAAAAAAAAATTAATGGATTTAAAATAATTACTTGGTCCTGCATCTTGGTAAGTAGCTTATTAAATAATAAAATTATTGCAAAAATAATTCAAATTAAATAAATTTTAAAATGGTATTACATTTTTTCAAAAAACTATACCAAGTCGGTTAATAAAATATAGTACAGTTAAAAGAAAATTAAACTAAATTTTTACCTGTAACTTACTGGAAAAACTAGAAAGCAGTTAACAAATTATGAGTCACATTTATTGCACATATGCAATAACACATGCTCAGAACAACGTAGATGTCTTGAAGGATAAGTCGATGGTTGAATATAACGTTACCTCAGGTAAAGCTAAAACCATCGGTAGATAGCATTTGTTTCTATCCGACTTCTCCATCTAATTACCCCATTTTCAAAACCATAAAGGAGAGCAAAAACTGAGTTAACTAATGGTCAAAGCTCTTCTAGCTATTATTTTTATTGCGCCGGACTATCGTACTAATGTTGCCCTTCTTTAGTCTTAGCCTTAACCGAACAAGTTCGTCATGATGTTATTTTTATCTTCACGTGGGGCTTTCTTAAGCATAATTTTAATTACGTTAGTAGCTGTTTATTAATCATAAAATGTTTTTATTTTAAGACAAAAACTTCAAACAATATAAGAGTTTCCGATAGTAATATCAGATAATTAATTTCGTTATTAGGTAAAAACCAGGGGTAAAAGAATGATAGATGTTTTATAATTTTCTTCAAGAAATCAATGGTGAACATGAACACGTTTAAGAAACACTTCACGTGTTCATTGATTGTAATTAGATTGAAAATATATCAATTAAGTGATTAAAAATGTAGAACAAATGCACGATATTAAGAATGAAATTTTACATTACTTATAATTAAAAAATAATAAAAAGAAATTTCCCCATTATATAAATACATAAATGGAACGAAGTAATAGTAATATATAAGTAGACAATTAAAGTTAATATACAAGAACGCTTACCAACAATTGAATTCAAAGCGTTCTAGCGCTTTTGGAATTAAATTCCATCTTCAGGAACTATCATATTCGTCCTATTTTTAATAGTAATTAAAACTTCACATGTAACTTATAAAAAATGTTGATATTTGCTTAAAACTTATTTGCATTATAAGTTTTTAGAAGTTCATAAGTTACATGTGAAGTTTTAAATACTATTACAAATAGGACGAATATGAGAGTTCCTGAAGATGAAATTTAATTCCGAAAGCGCTTGAACACCTCGAATTCAATTGTTAGTAAGCGGTTTGCATATTAACTTTAATTATATACTTATACCAACGGGCCATGTATAAGGAAATTATAAGTAGAAAAAAAAAAACTGCATTAGAAAAAAAAGCGGATAACACAGTTGTAGAACTTTCCCACCACGCGCCTTTTTTCTGATGCACGGCTTACACACACAACTTAATTTAAAAAGTTTATAATTTTATTTAAATATAATTTTTTTAAATTTAATTCAACGATTGTAACTAAATACGTGCGGATATCGTATTTCATTCGCGCGGGTTTTGCGGTACTAGCAGCCAATTTAAATACGTACACTTAAATAGTGTACGCCTTTATTTAATTCTGTTTACCTGTGACGTCACATATCAGACAACTACAACAGCTGTACTTCAGTGCTACACTAGAGCTCCTTGTGGTAATAGGGGGTACTATTGAGGGAGTACCCCCATTTAGCCGCTAGCTTATTTAGATCTTTTTTTGCCGTGGAGGTGCGATTTTACAAAAAATCTTTTTTGCAAATATTATTTTTCAATTAGTTATTTAACATATTTATTTTTTAATTATTTTTTGAAAGCAATGGAAAACTACAGCTATTTTTTTTTTCTAAGAAAATGTAACTCTTTGCATTCTCATGTAACAAAGGTGGAGGCGCCTTCCTTGGCAAAATATTCCGGAGGTAAAATAGTCTCCCGTTTAGGTCTCCGGGTGGGGACTACTAAGGACTACCAAAGAAAGCAGGTGCAGATAAATGTGAAGAATAAGAACAATCAGCTTAACTAATCATACATCAAAAATCTTAATTAAAAATCTGTACAGAAGAACTGAAAGAGAGTGGAAGAAGTGTTGGAAGACCAGTTTGGTTTCAGGAAAAGTAAAGGGACAAGGGAAGTAATTTTAGCGCTCAGATTAATAGTAGAAGGAAGATTAAAGAAAAAACAAACGTACATGACATTTATAGACTTAG
Organism: Lycorma delicatula; assembly: GCF_047948215.1. Lineage (NCBI taxonomy): Eukaryota > Metazoa > Arthropoda > Insecta > Hemiptera > Fulgoridae > Lycorma > Lycorma delicatula. The sequence continues at coordinate 122,805,714 of NC_134457.1, forward strand.
AAAAGGCATTTGATAACGTAGACTGGAATAAAACGTTCAGTATTTTAATAAAAGTTAGGGTTGTTAAGTGTACAGTCAGAAGAACAATTGCTAACATTTACAGGAACCAAACTGCAAGAGTAATAATCGAAGAGCATAAGAAAAGAAGCCGTAATAAAAAAGGGAGTCCGACAAGGATGTTTAGTATCACGGTTACTTTCTAATCTTTACATAGAACTAACAGTTAATGACGTTAAAGAACAATTTAGATCCGGAGTAACAGTACAAGATGAAAAGATAAAGATGCTACGATTTGGTGATATAGTAATTCTAGCTGAGAGTAAAAAATATTTAGAAAAAACTATAAATGGCATTATGAAGTCCTACGCAACAACTACCGCATGAATATAAACAAGAACAAAATTAAATTAATGAAATGTAGTAGAAATAATGTAGATGGATCACTGAATATAAAAATAGGAAGAGAAAAGACTATGGAGGTAGAAGGATTATGTTATTTGGGAAGTAGAATTGCCAAAGATGAACGAAGCAGGAGTGATATAAATTGCTGAATAGCACAGGCGAAACGAGCTTTCATCAGAGATATCTTCTGTTTACATCAAAAATTAATTTAAACGTCAGGAAAGTATCTTTGAAAGTATATGTTTGGAGCGTAGCTTTATACGGAAGTGAAACTTGGACGATCGGAGTACCTGAGAAGAAAAGATTAGAAGCTTTTGAAATGTGGTGCTATAGGAGAATGTTAAACATCAGATGGGTGAATAAAGAGACAAATGAAAAGGGGTTGCGGCATATTGATAAAGAAAGAAACATTTGGAAAAATATAGTTAAAAGAAGAAACAGATTTATAAGCCACATATTAAAGCATCCTGGAATAGAATCTTTGATATTGTAGGGACAGGTAGTTGGGAGAAATTGTGCAGACAGGCAACATTTGGAATATGTAAAACAAATTGTTAGGGATGTAGAATGTAGGGGGTATACCGAAATGCACAGATTGGCATTAGATAGGAAATCTTGAAGAGCTGCATCGAACCAGTCAAATGACTGAAGACCAAAAAAAATTTTTTTTTTTAATTGTTAACTACTGTGCGTAAGAAAATTAAGACCGTAATTAGGCGAAATCTCGAGATACTGAGATTGACCTTGTTGTACAGTCTAACCCCCTTGGTCTTTTAAGTTGAAAATTTAATGACATCAATGTCCCATATATAGAAGTAATCTGACCAAATTTGGTAACAATCGGTCTCATAGTACTGGAGATATTAAGAGTGCAAGACTGAACACACACACGTACATACATGTATGTACGTGTGTGTGTTACTACTACTTTACTATTATACTATTACATACTACTATACATACGATTACAAAACTTTCCTTTCTCTAGATATACCTCTCCTATAGCGCTTGGTGGAAACGTAAAATTACCGGAATTATTCAATGGTTCCCAATTTATTATATTCCTACAATAGGTAAGTACTCTTATCAATGATTGAAAGAAACAAAACCCCATGCCAAAATTCAGGAAAATGCTTTCTACAAAAAAATTAATGTTTTTTTTTGTAATTTTTAATTAATTTCAACAAACGAATAATTCGAGAAATTAAACGAAGTATCTTAATTCTACAGGTACATATTTTACTATCATTCCGTACTTTAATCATAGTCAAATAGGTGGGTGGACTTCGATATTTTTAATTTTGAAGAGGCGTGCGAATGATTGTAAATTTTTACATAGACTAAAACATAAGAGGAAAGAAACCGTTATCTACATAGATGATTCAAGATATTTTTTCATTTACTTGTCTACACCATCATCTTTTTTTTTCTCAAGACTGAATTTTATGTTTAACCGGATGTCATTCTTATATTCAGTGTACAATCACGCAAAAATTCAAAAAAATCAGATGGAAAACATATAAGTATAACACACGTTCGCGCAATCTACAGACCCTTAATTCACGCTCTCTAGTAATCTTTTAAATTTTTTCTATGAATTACTTTCGTTATTTTTTCAACAATCAAATTTCTCATTACTGCGTTGATTATTAGTGGATTCTTTTGTAAGGGCAGATTTTCCGTAAACCAATCCACGTTTTAAATAATCCTAAAAATATGACCTAAAATAAATAAAAAAATACTTTTTCAGTTCTTCAATTTCTATTTATTGAAGTCGTCATGAAACTATGGTTTAGTAAATAGTTCGTAATTGTTTATATTGAACTTTGTACCGATTTTATAAGTCGAAAATTAAATAAAAATTAATAAGCTTTTTGATTTTAAAAAAATTGTTGAAATCGGTTTTATTAATTAATTAAAGTTTATTATATTATTGTTTATTAGGACTTTTAATTTTTTAAATTGTTCTGAAAAATCATAATTCGTCAAGAAGGGCACTATTTCGTCATCATTTTAAGCTAATTAATAGCGTAAATAACTTTTTATTATCAGAACTAAGTCAGTTGATTCAGCATAGAAAAGTTAAATTTCACAAATATTTATTTTTATTATCCTAAAAGGTATTTTTTTAAACCTGAATTATGAAAAATGGATTTATTCTCCAAATATTCGACTCTTATGTCATGAGTGGGCAATCACAAAATTCGAAATAACGATTAAACAGTCTATTTTTTGTGTATGAGTAAATATAACGTGAAAAACGATTATTCATAGAACATACAGAAGAGTTCAGTTTGTTATGGCTACTAAATATAATTAAAATGTTTCATGCGTTATAATAGAGATAAATCCCAAGTGTGTAATCCAAGCAACGTTGTAATTTTTGATTCTTAAAATTTTAATTAAACTTGGAAGCTCATCTCAGAAAAAAGTGGCGTTAAATCTAATCATTTGTTTGTATATCTGTTCCGCGATAGCTTGAATAAACATTAAGAATTTTCAGTGAAATTTCCACCACAGGAGTACAGAAAATCTTCTTTGATGGTAGTGTTGCGTCTTTCTCAAGAGCTACACCGGCTATAGCTTAGCTACTATCAGAAACTCACAAATAACCTTCTGTTAGAGGCTTCATAAAAGCGTCTGTTCTGCATGTTGAGAGCGGCTGCAAACTGGGCCTGTTTTTCATGATAGGGATGGTTGATGTATAGATGGAAGACTTGAAGTAGTTTACGAACAGATAAAAAAAATGACGAAAGAAGAAGGTAAAAGTTTGTTGTAACATATTAATAGGCTGGGGAATGGAATACAATAATAGTGGTCGGAAGGGAAAATAAATTAGTATGAAATTATGCAAGGAACGTAAAGAATAAAAGAAGAGAAATACTTACTGTTGTTGTTATTAAGATAATAATTATTATTATATCTTCTGCTAAGAGCATTATGATTTCTATGTTGAGAACTGTTTACCTTTCTTAGCTTCATTTTTTTATTATATATTGACGCATTTGGAGTTATTCCGAAACGCGTTAATATATAATAAAAGAATTACGCTAAGAAGAGTAAACTGTACTCAACACAGAAATACTTATTGCGTTTGTAAAGAAAGTATAACGTTTAGAGGTAATAACAAGACGTAAGTAAGTGGTTTAAAAATCTGAAAAGAAAATTCTATAATTGAAAATCACCAATAGATATAATAAATTCATAACTGACTATATAATTAAAGAATGAAAATTCAGAAACACGATTAAAAAGATTTACGTGTTGCGAAGAAATGTTATAAAAATTTATTTTATACTTCTAGTTGCAGAAATAAAAGTAATCTTAAAGGAAATCAAAAGAGAGAAAAAAAAATGGAACCTCAAAAATATATCAATTCCTAAAAAGATAGTAGGGAAGAAATTAAAATTAATAGAGAAAGAATCAGTGTTGAAGAAAGAAATACAAAATATAACCCCTAAAATTAATTTTGAGTGATTTAGATATTGTTTTACTACAGTAAAAAAGAAGGAGAATAAACAATTGCTTTGTAAGGGAAGAAGAATATAGAAGCCATGGATTTCTAGAAAGATGATTAAAATAATGTGAAAGACAAAAAACCAAGAAAGTTGAAGAAAGTTTAATAATGAATTAAGAAGAATAACACAAAAAGTAATAGAGAACTAGCTTGTAGATCAATGTTGAAACATAGAATATGTATAAATAGAAAAGGGCAACACTTTCTAATGTGTAAAAATGAAAAAAAAAAACAAAACAATAACTTAGGATAAATGTAGGAAGAATACAACAACCACTAAAGACATTTCCAGCAGAGATAGCAAAATGCTATTCAAAGTAGAACTTACTTAAATAGGGGAAATAATATATGAAGACCTATATCGAGTCTAACACAGAAAATCAAGATGAAATTAAAGAAGATGAAGGAACTACAATCATAAAATCAGAAATTTTCAAGCATTAAAAGATATGAAGAATGAAAAGTCAATGAGAATATACGCATGTACGAATTGGCAATAGAATTGAGTAATTGTCTTCACGAAGAAAGAATACAGGAGATGGTGAAATTGCTAAATGTAATCTGCAATAGTTGTATGTGGTCAGAAGATTTTCTTAAAAACAAACATGATTCCAGTTCCCAGAAAAAATGATGGAGTTAAATATCAACATCTTCGAGCAATTAGTTTAATTTTGCATTCAATAAAAATTTTTCTTAAAATAAATAATAGAGGGAAAAATGTAATACGGAGCAATCAATTCAAGAAGAACCGAGTCCCGGCAGGGATGCCCCACTCGGGATGTCCCCGTTAGAGGCATTGCCGTAAGACCGAGTCCCGGCTCCCGGAGTGGGAACCTAGAGACTGCATAGTCGGGCCTGGTAGATCCTACTCTGGGAGGATCACCAGTTTGAGGTGGGCGCAAAGTGAGATCCGGCCGGCGGGCCGAGACGTGGAGGCCCGTTAGAGTAAAGGACACTCCCCTGGGCTGTGTAATACATTACTGCAGGATCCGGCCCGGGGGAGAAGAAGAAGAACGATATGGATTTAGAAGAGAAGAGACAATGGCAAACAATTGGGCCAATAAACAACTATTTATGAGAGGTAAACAGAAAGACGTTTTGCTTAATATGAAAATAGCGTTAACCGTATCAAATGGATTAAAGGAGACGAAGTATTAAAAATATAAAGATTTGATTGGAAAGAAAGAAAATTACTTAAAGAATTGCAACTAAATCACAAAACTGATGTGACAAAAATAGAGGACATTCAAACTGATTGGTCTGACCTAAAAGAAAAAATAAGGTAGGATTTTTTAATTATTCTAGCTATATTATATATTATAATTAGCTATTAATATATTATAACTATCCATTAGCTGGTTTATATAATATTCTAGCCTCCTAGCTTCTTATTCACAAGCTTGTTTTATATCTGTGATAAAGTATAATAAAAAATGCTCAGGAAAACGATAATGTGATCAACGTTACAAGAAGAAAAATAAATTGTATAAGTTTTGCAGATAACATGCTTTTTTGGAGTGGGGGATGGAGCACAGGATATTGAATTAATGGTTTTAAAATTAGTTGTGTAGATTTTTATGAACAATAAGTCACGCAATCATTGGCACTAACAAAAGGGTTGAAATAGAATGGAGAAATTTCAAATTTCTGCATGGAGGAGATTAAAGGAATTAAAGAGAAAATTAAACGGGAAGACAAAGTGAAAAATAAATTTTTTAAAAGACAAACAGAATAAATGTTCTTAATCAGATTGGAATACAATGACAGGGATATATCTTGGGAGTAGGGGAATAATTTGAACAGCGCTACAGGGATTGGTGAAAGGGGAAAAGATGTAAGGCCAAAAACATTAAAAAATTACAATTGATCTAAAAGAAAATCAGGGAAGGGAAGGGACCTAATTCAGGGTAGATAACTTCATGATTATAATATGAAAACTATATTATATAACATGATGAGTACATGTTATGCTACCTTTAAAATGCTTAATGGGTTACGTCAGAGTAACAATAAAGTGATACCACAAGTGCACGTACCATTACAATTTTTTTATTTTTTAAATTTTCAATTAACCTCGGGAGTAACTCTTAAAATTTGATATTGCATCAGCCTGCTCACTCATTTTTATATATTTATCCAGCCAAAGTAAATATTAATTAACTAAAGTCGTTTACTTTATTAGCTCAGACCAAATGTGATAAAAAAAACTTCAAAATGTTTGCAACTTAAAATAACGGTAAAGTTATTTTATATTTGAAAATATAAAATAAAACAATAACGAGTAATAATTTAATTATGATAGCCATTCAATTCGTTTAATAATTCAATTATTTAAAGTATACTTTAATGGTAATACATTAGTAATGATATGTATATTGACACGCCGAGTTATTCAAGTACCAGATAAGGTAAACAGATAATATAATATACGTCCAGAGTAATCTCATACACACCTTCCAGTTTAATATTTTCATCTGATATATTATCATAACAAGTAATAAGATGTTAACAAAAAATTTTCTGATTGAAAAACTCATATTTCAGAGTTTTTTTTTGTTTTTTGTTGAAGAGATGGAGGAACCCCATTTACGGGTGCCGAAGCAGTGTCGGACTCGCTAACAGGTTCCACAGGATGATATTAGGTACGTATTGTATTCCTGCGCACTACCGACTAAACCTCCACTCCTTTCTTTCTTTTTCCTGTTTAGCCTCCGGTAACTACCGTTTAGATAATACTTCAGAGGATGAATGAGGATGATATGTATGAGTGTGGTCTTGTACATGCTCTTAAACCTCCACTCCTGGCTACCCTCTTCGTGATACAGCTGATGTATCACCAACTGGGAATATTTCCTGGTGGTATTTCATCAGGAAGGGGGTAAAACGCCCGCACACACACACACACACACACACACACACACACACTTCAACCAAACTCAGAAAGTCTCACACACACGAACAAGATCACATAAGGCAAAAGCGCACCACATACGCAACAACACAACTTAACAGCAACCGCAAACTAGACACGTCTCTGCAGATCATAAGTTACATCCATCCCCTTAACAACACATTCGTTAAAACTTGCTTAGCACACAACAGCAACACACCAATCGCACACCATGCACACACACACTCGTATCATACACATCCCTCAACAACATACACACTCATAAGCAGTCACTGACGTACAACATACTTACCAGAGGCCACCATCGGATGCATAAGAGGAGTGCCCCCGGCCTCATCACACCCAGGCGACCTCCACACGTACAGAGGACCCTCTAGGCGTTCAGCCAAGAGCCTGTCCTCCCAAACGCCCTTCGACAACTCCTTCTTCGCCTGCCCCTGCGGGACTCCTTTCAGGCATAGAGCTCCTGCATTATCTTCCTGGCCAACATTGCTACGGTCGTCCAATTACTTCCAAACTCAAGTACGATCCGTTGCACTTCCTCAGGTGAAAACATATCCCTTCACTCCTATGCTTCACTCCTATGATCCTCGAATCTGGAACAGCTGAAAAAGATGTATACTGTCTCATCCGGACAAAATGAGAGTAGTTAATTAAGTCCAAACGTACAAATGTACTCTCTAAATCCCTCATAGTCCGTCAGAAACTTGCTGGATTACTATACAGCAAGCCGTGGGTACGCCCGCACCAACCCTCCACGTCCCTGATCATGCGGTACGTCCATCGACCATTCTCATTGTCATCCAACCGCCTGTGCGGTGGGATTCCCTTCTCAAATCTTTCATGATGGAACTGGTCAGTTTCCTTTTTTCAACGGGTGTTAGAACATCTAGTTCTTTCATCCTCTTGCTACGAAGAATCTCAAGATCTACTGGTAATATTCCCGCTAAGACGTCCACAGCCTCGCGGGAAAGCTCCTTCTTTGTATCGCTTGGAGACAACCCTTGCATTTATTATATTTGGTAACTCATCTCCAGACTTCGGCATCATATAGATCTAGACCGACCGAAAGAATAAACAGTATTTCTTTTTTATTAAAGAAGAAAAGTGTTAAATTTCTGAAGATGAGAAGCTGTATGTAGTGCAAAAATTAGAAGTTTTAGGCAACTGACAATGATAAAGTCACATTTAAAAATAAAAAAGCTATGCTAAAGAAAGGAAAGAAATCCAAATTTAATTAGAAAAGTGAAGCGGGTGGTTTTTCGTTGCTATTTCACTATGCCCTATTTACAATTAGACATGAACATGCCAAAACCACGCTAATCAGAGAATATTAGATAAAAAATGTTTTGGTTTCATATTTTTACTTATTAATAAATGAACTAATTTATTGAAAAATCTTTTCCCAAGGATCAGTATTTTATCTCCCAATAATAAAAAACTTCTGTACTGTTACTGATGACATAATGCTACGACTAAAACAGATTCACAAATCGCACATAAAAGATAATAAAAAGTAGTATTACACTTCAGAACAATAAGCATTATATGCCAGGTGATCAGGAAAAGGTAAGATTTAATATTCTGCTTTTGAATATTTAATATTGACTGCATATACCACAGTGAATTTTCTGTACAAATCTATCACAATCAGGTAATACTTTCACTCGATTCATTTAAGAGTTTCTTGTTACTTAGTTGTCGTTTCATGTAATCCACAGCCATTAAAATAGATTGAAGAAAAATTATTCTAAGCAATGAGTTTAATACCTTGACTAAAAAGCGTAAAAGACGGTTATCAACAACTAGGATAAAACATAAAATGCTCTTTCTAAAAATTAATAAAATTTAGATAATTTTTTAAACCACTATCTAATCACAATAAAATCTAAAGATAACAAAAGCGTAATTTAATTACACTAGATTCATAAATAAATTGAATTAAATTACTTCATTCATAACTCCCTCCCACAGCATTATATTATTATAAACTAATATTAATTAAAAATTCATATATTTTGCTAAATTCAGCCATTAAGAGAGGAAAATGTATTTTCTCATTCGCATCTAAAATTTACTGATATTTACGTATGTTGGTTAACTGTCTTGTAAAATATTTTTATTTCCATGCACGAAGCAAAGGAAGTATTGTAATCGCAAAAAAATTTCGATTTTCAGATTTCAAAGGAAATATCCATTTTGACCATCACTGAATCTATTTTGGCTAGTTTCGGCGTGATGTTTGTACGTACATAGGTATCTCACATAACTCAAAAACGATTAGCCGTAGAAAGTTGAAATTTTGGATTTAGAACTGTTATAACATCTAGTTATGCACCTCTTCTTTTGATTAAAATCGACTTGACCAAAAATGTACACAAAAGCCTAAAATCAAAAACATTAGGATTTTTTACTTTTTCTTAACTGCAGTAAGAAGTCCTCATTGAGAGATTTTCAACGATATTTCATAAATAGTACTTATTTCATTGGTTCCAGAGTTATAGCCAAATAAAATTTTAATTAATGAAATATTTGGATCAAGGGCCACGTTTGGATGAAGTTCGAATCCGACTTCATCTCCTTTTTTCTTTTTAACTTTTTTTTTAAATTTAAATATATTGATTTATTAATTCATCTCTGATTGTAAAAAAACGTTTTACAATAAATAATTATTCAATAATAACAATAAAAAAATTTTAAAAAAATCGTAAGTTATTAGTGGAATAAAATTTTATGTACTTTTAAATATGTGTATGTGTAATTTAATAGAAGTACAAGGAAGTCATATAATGTCCACAGCAGATTTTTAAATCTCAAGTAAACATTAAAAAAAAATAAAATAATTTCGTTTCTGATAAAAATATAAATTATTAAATTTGTTTCAACTATAAGTCTACATGTTCTGTTAAAGCTGTTTTTCTGCATAAGTAACGAAAAGACGAAACAGTTTTATGGTATCCAAAAATCAATTAATACAAAAAAAAAAAACATGATAATATAAAAAAAAATTAATTCCCGGTATATTACGATCTTGTAAACAGTAAACACGGAACATACATTAGTGGCATTCTTTCCAGATTTTATTATAATAATATCAAAATTGCAGAATTTCAGTAAATTCCCGCTAGGGAATGCACTTATTTACGCTTACATGAGTGAGTGTAATAAAAAAATATATTATTGCTCAATCTGTTAGTTAAGATGTGCGCATAATAACTCTATTAAGGCACATAAATTGAATTTTTTCATATACCTAATCTCTGAATATGTGATAGTGTAGCTCTGTACATGACTTTATTCTGGGAATCTATTCTTAATTTCTGGTTTTTAATTTTCGAATCATTATTTAATTTATTTTTTATATAAAATCTTATATATAAAGCCGAAATTTTGTATGGTTTTTCTCGCATCACACGTGATCCAACGACCGATTGCTTTCAAATTGACAGAATATATTTGTGATATATCAGAGAAGGTTTTAAACCACAGACTGTAGAAAAAAAAAATTAATCTATTTAATTCTTTATGATACTTCTGTAACCAAGGCAACAAAATAAGTTATGAATTTTTCGTTGTCAAAAGTGTATATACTTTAGTTACCATACTACTACTATTCTGTCTTTCGTAATTTAGTTTTTTTTCAGGTTTCTAAAAAGAGCCTGAATATTTTAATTGTTATTTATCAGTAGTATTCTTACAATCATGAGGATAACGAACACTGCGGTGGTCCAGGGAGCATCTCTGGCTAGACGGTAATGGTGAGCGGATCGAGCTCTGTGGCCCTGTGTTCGACTCCGGGGAGCCCTTGGGTCGGCTTCTGGGTTTGCCTGGGACGATCTGAGATCCACGGATCCAGGGGGCTCTGCCACGACCGGCTAGTGCATAATAGAATAAATCAAGTTTTTTACAGCTTATTCGGTAATTTCGATTAATCCGATGAAACACCTTATTTTCTCCAAAAAAAAAATTAAAAAATACATCTTTATTATGATAGGAACATATTCGTTATAGAATCAACTCATTGCAAGATAAATTATAAATATAAAAACAAATTATAATATAAAAATAGATGTGTTTAAAGCTCCTATTATTTATTTAAATACATAAAAATAATGTTAAGATAAATAAATGAAATATAAAAAAGTTCCACTGAATAATTCACAATTCAAAAGCCGTTATTGAATTCAAAAGCTACATATTTAGGTACACTGAATATCGGGATACCGATAAATCATATTTTTCATTGAGTTTTAAATTAGTAATAATTTAATGAGTAATTTTGTTTCCGTAAAATAAAATCTTTTAATTGTGTTTTAAATAAACGGGAAAGATTTTTCGAATGGTTCGGCAGTTTATTAAAATTGGTATCGGAACATAAAGCCCTTTCTCGTTAGCTGAAGTACTGTATTGAGTTAATACGAAAACAGTTCCGTTGTCTACTTAGGTAAAGGTGGACATTGTTATTTTTTAAGAATAATTGTCCATTCTTTTTAGCACAGATCGCAAATTCATTAATATAGACACAATGATAAGTTATTCGTATTTAATTTTCTTAATATAGGTCTAACACGTTACGTAATTCATAGTTAAGGGTGCCAGATAATGATATAACAGTCTATTTTTGTGCCTCTACAACTCGTACTGACTTTTATCGGAAGCCTCAAGAGATGGCATTATGCTTTATATGAGAATATATGTAATCATAATAAATATTTAATAATAATGACAAGCTTACTGTTTTATTAAGCCACTTCAGAACAAAACTAGACGGCTTGATTTTATTAGAAACGAAATCAGCTTGATCCTCCACGAAAATTTGTCATCTAATAAAACACCCAGAAATTTCGCTTTGTTAGCAACAAAAATGCTATCATTATCAGTAATGAAGATTCTAACCAAGCGATCAGAAATGATCCTCTACATGAGAAGCACAATGCAATGGCTTTTAGTAAACCTAAGGCACGCAACGGCAAGAAAATAGATAAAATGATCAGAAAACAAGTATCTCATTTAAGTGGTTCAATATACAATTCCTAACAAGCATTTACTTCTCGTTTACTGTTATCATTATTCACAGAAGAGAGTCTACCTGAAATGACTATATGAATAAATAAATATGAAAAAAATTTCAAAAATAATTTTCTTTTCGTAAATTTAGAGGACAATAAAAACAATATTAATTATTCATTTTATCTTCATTTTTAAATAATATAATAATTTTATGACATCTTGGTTTTTAATTGATCTTACATGTCATGATGAAAACATGGAATATTCATAAAGAAAATTATACTGTTCAAAAACTTCCTTATCTATGCAAATCAGATAGAAACGTCAAAAGAAACTTTAAATAACTGACTTAAGATTAGCATATCACCATAAAGGTAATATTAAGAACTTTGGTAAGTTTATGTCAAGTTTATCAAAACTTTCCATTTATAAACTTACCATTCATTCTTATAATAATGAATTTTTTAGAGTTGGCCTATTTCGTCACTATGCAGGTCAAAGTACATAACAAATATATTACTATACAAAGTACATATAATATATGTACAAAGTTATATGAATTAACTTTGTTAAATGTAGAAATAAAAAAACCATTAAAGATAATTTTCAACCGAAACAATTAAAGCGGTACAAAATTGAAAAGAAAATATATTGGAATAAGTTTTATAAAAAAAAATTGTTTTACATAGAAAGTTATCAACCAATCAACCTGGAAATTGGTATGAATTTGCAGTTTAAATAAAGTAATACAGAATAATTAAGTAAATAATACTAAAATATACTTCGAAAATATTGAGAGAAAAACTAACAGAAAAATGCAGCTTAAATTAGACAAAGGCTGATAATTGAGCTTCGAAAAAGAGCTGTTACTCTGAATAATAGACAAATGTACACTAGGTTAAATCACTTATTTGACATCAATCCAGATAAAATCAATTTTATTTTTTATTTTTTTGAAAACCCTTTCATTAATTTAGAAAAACCATACATGATCACAAAAGGAGATCGAGTATCTAAGGAATAAAAAGATTTCCTTTAAAATCAGATTGTGATATTACTAAAAAGAATATGAGGAATTCTACTTCTTTCTTATCCTGGCGCTACAGCCCTGCGTGGACTTTGGTCTCCTCGATTCACTTCCAATCTTTCCTCCCTCTCACCAACTTCTCACCGCCATTGCTTTCATAATCCTGATTCGAGGCTCATCGTTTGGTTTCGCAGCAGTTTTCTTTTCAAGGGTGGAGTTACTAATACCACGCTCAACCCCCATTCTGGAGGACCGGTGAATTATTTTTTAAGAGTCACATTCTCCTAGACAGACTGCTTCTTCTCCAGCTTATACAGCTCTCTAGATAGCCTGGATTTTATTCAGGTTATCTCCTTATGCTCATCCACCACTTCTGTCGTCGGGAAGTCTTCCCTTTCCGCCTTCAGGGCCGTTGGCCGTCCTCACTGGTTTTTCCACCCTGGGTATTTTATTTCTTCAGTACCCACCAGCCAAAGTTGGCAAGCGTACACCATCGCCAGGGGCGGCTCCCTACTGCTGATCCAGCAATAGCTACGGGATATGAGTGAGGAATTTAATATGAAGAGGGAATGACGACCCAGATATATTCCTTAGGAGGTCGACTTTCAAAAGTCTAACCTTTCCGAAGGATTTCACAATATAATTCCAATTGTAAAAATTAAAAACTCGATTAAAGAAATAAACTAGTTTAATTCACACTTATTTGTTTTTATCAAGGGTTGAGTTAACTATTTTTATTTATCTATTTTTTTGCCTACCATATTATAATCCTAATCTGGAAGCGACATTAATTGATCTGATCGTGATGAAATTCAAAATACATTTGTGTTTTGAGGCAATAATTTTCCTGTGAAACAAAGATTATACTATAATTCAATTCAACGACTTTAAAAAATTAATTTTAAGACGAATTCTGGTAACATATTATTTAGAATAATATATAATCAAAAATAATTTATTTAATTACAATTAAATTACATAATTTTTGTAAAGAGCTCTTCTACTTTAAATTGTAAATAAATAAACAGTTGTTTGCTTACAAAAAGTAAATTTTATAAATTTTCTATTTTAAATAATGAAATAAGTAGGAATATCAATAGATATTTCTACATGCTAAATGAACATAATCGGACGTTAAATGAATAGTGCAGTCAGTAAACGGAATAAAAAACAATAAATCACAAAAAATAAAAATAAAAAGCTTACATTAAGAAAAGAATTCTTCAATGAACTCGACAACAAAATATTTAGTTCTCTGTTGAAAGTAACAACTTTGAAAAAATTACTAAGAGTCACCGGTTAATAAAATATTAAATGACGTATGTTTTCCATAATAAAAATTTTTATTAATAAGTTAAAAGAATTCTATACCTTATTATGTTATGAAATTGATTACTGGATGGAAACATCAAGATGTGTATAATAATGGTAATAGCTTAAGAGAGAAAGAGATAGAAGACAGATTTATCGGGATAAAGACTAACTGGAGTTATTTTAATTGGACAAAGGATGAGATGAGATCCAGTATGTTTATAAAATTTAAGTGCACTGCCCTTACAACAACGATGCAGCGAGAAGCGGTAAGTAAAAGAAAAAGAAAAATAGAAAGAAGGCAAGAGAACTGATATTGGCGATTGAATTATGAGTCTCAGGTGCTGGCCGGCGCGGCGCGACGCGACGCGCACGAGCCGGTTGCTCTCGCTGTTGTCACAAAAACTATGTGCATCGCATCAAGAAAGCGACGACAAGCAAGTGCAACGAGTACTGTAAGCCGGAGTCAACTAACATAAGTGTATAGTACATTACTATGCTGGTTTGACTGGATCTGTACTTACTCTTTACAACTCTCTTTACAAGCTAACTTATCAACTGAGAAAATAATAATGAACTACGCTACGCATTTAAAGCTACAAAACGCGTCCAAAAAAAACCCACAGAAAACTATAACCGAGCAAGAAATAATAGAAAAGGTACAGAACTACACTTCCTTATAAAAACAAAACAAAAATAGAAAGTAATAATACAAAATATTGATTATGAATAATGAAAAAAAAATCCCCGCTTTCTTTCTTCTCTTTATTTCATTCATTAACAGAACAAATAAAAAAGTAGAATAAAAGAAATTGCTTTTTCCTTCATGTAAAGGAATTTCAAGGAAACAAAATTATTCTTTCATCTAGAAGACTATCTTACAATCTTCGTTTTAGATTCCGCGGAACATTTGATTTTTTTTGTTTAACTGTAAATTAGTTTTAAAAAAAAACAATTTTCATTTCTTTCAAATATTTTAATGAAATATGGATATCACATTTTCATGCAAAAATTTCACAAACTTATTCGTCAATAATTACTTACTGTTATGATTAATTAATTGTTGAAAATGTATGTATTAATTATATTGACCACTACCGTTGAAAAGGTTTCATATTATATTTAATCATTTCTTTTCTAAATATAATTTTAGAAAACTTATCAAAATATGTATTAGAAAACACGGTAGGTATAAATAATAATAATAATAATGAAAATTAAATAAAATTTGATTTATTCAACACCATAGATTTTTTTTAGATAACATTAATAAAGTTTTAAATAATAAACTATAAATTTTTAATACTTTCAGCAATATTTTCGTAACTTTAAAGTTCGTCTGTGCTTGCACAGATGGGTGGCAGTGATGAGGCACTGGGACTCTCTCACCCCTTCGCGAAAAATACCGAGACTCGGTGTGAGTGCCCTGCACAGAGTGCTCTCACTAGAGGCATTGGCGTCAAGACCGTGACCCGGTTTCTGGGGTGGGGTCCAGAACGACATAGTCGGACTTGGATACCCCGCCCTAGGGGTTAGAGGCAGGCAATAAAGAAAATATCTAACCGTCGGGCTTACCTGTCGGACTAGACTTATGGCCGGCGGACGGGGAGGCCCGTTTGAGTAGACAATCCCCTGGACTGTACTTTGTTTTGTTGTGGAACCGGCGCGGGAGATAGTGTGAAAAAATAAAGAAAAAGTAACTTTAAAACCTGGAACCGGTATTATTTGAACACACCATAAAACAAGCAGATATTGTAATATGCGTATAAGTTTTTTCTTTTCTAACTAGTTCGCGGTACATAGATTTTTCTAATACTATTATTATTAATATAGAACAATAGTTTTATAATTAATAGTTCATGTACATATATAACGCTGTAAAATAAAATCATTAAGAGAATAGATTGAATTTCAATTTTTTTTAAAAATGAATAAATATTTATGATTATTTTATTAAGATAATTATTTGAATCTTTTTTTTTAATGAAAAAAAAGAAGAAGCTCAAAACATTTACATAATTTATACTGTATAATTATCTCATTTAAATATAAACTGCTATGCTAAACGATTAATGAAAAATTGGAAAAAAGTTATACTCCAAAAAACTATTTATTATGAATTTTATTAAAATCTAAACGTTTGTAGCCGTTTATATTGTTATACTATCACAATAAGTAGAGAACGGAAAATATTTAAATAAAATAAAAATACAAAACGTAAAATAACAAAGGAATAATAATAAACAATATTGACATCTAACCAGTACTTAAAAAACACTATAAAACAAGTGTTTTTGCCGAAGTTTAAAAATTAAAATAAAAAAATAATATAAACAAATACAGATAATAACTGTTACTCTAAAGCAGTGATTTTCAAACCTTTTAGCTCCACAACCCCCAAAAAGTAAAAAAAAAAAATATAATGAATATTTGTGACCTCCCAGCCTCAACCCAACTAAACTTAGTTAAATTTATTTACCTGCGTTGATAACAACGGATATGAACATGCATGTATGAGTTATGCAAACATGGGAAACTTACAGGTTATAAATTGATGTGTACGTGCTCCTTGTAATGTGGTCTGCTTGCTTAACATTAGCTGTGAATGCGTCATCTTCGAAGATGCATATGATACGTAAGGGATTGCAGAACGTCAGTTTAGTTTCGAATGCGAGACGTGTGTCTGAAGCCTATACGTTTTTAAAAGCGTAGTTCCAGAGAATATAAATAATAACAACTGGGAATTCGTTTTTTTTTTGTGTGCGTTCAAAGGGTTTAACTGGTTTTTTTTCAATTAGATTCTTATTCAAAATGGAAAAATTTATGAAAAAACGGAGTGAGAGATCTACATTTAGTGAATCGATTAATAAACGACAAAATTTTAAATGATAGTTATTTAAATTATGATTTTACTTTATTCGATGGAAAGTCACATTGCGTTGTTGCACTTAAGTCCTCTCCGATGAAAGCATGAGGCCATCAAAATTAATTTGCGACCCTTGAGCCTAAACACCCGTATCATAAAATTAAACCCTTTAGATTTTTCGAAAGAAAATTATATACTTTGAGAAATCAAACAAGCTTATACTGATAACCGAGCCATGCTGATAAAAGTACACTTGAAGCATATTATCTAGTAGCTAAGATGTCCAAATCCTATACAACCGCAGAAAACCTCCTATTACCTGCTGCAATTGATATGATCAGTATTTTAATAGACGTGGAAGAAGCAAAAAAATTGCGCTTTGTAACGACACATATACAGGCGAATTGATGACATGGCTGCCGATGTTCACGATCAAAATAAATCAGCAAGTGACTTCAAGTGAATATTTTATTTAGTATTCAATTGGAAAACATGGCAAACATTTCTCAGTTCTTATGTTTTGTGAGATATGAATGCGAAAGAAACAGATCAATCAAAGAAAAGATCTTATTTTGTAAATCAATATAGATTGGACAAATATATAGCAATGTGCAGTGATGGTGCAAAGGCGATGGTAACAGGAAAGGACAGTGGATTTCTGAAAAAAAGTAAAAGATCGTCTTACACCAAGGGCGGAATGGACACACTGTTTCCTTCACAGATTTGTTCTTGGCAGAAAAAATATTCCGAAAAATCTCAAATAAATCCTTTGTAAGACTGTAAAACGGATTAATTTTATTAAAAATCGAACATACAGAATAGGCTGTTTGCTAAATTATGCGATGAAACGGGCGAAAAGTAAATAAGAACTCTTTTCTTTTCCATACAGAAGTCAGATGGTTACCGCGGGGAAAAGTGTTAACCCGGTTACTGGAATCGCGAGATGAATTAATATTTTTCCAAGATAAACAAACGCCATTCTTAATGTTTTTTTACAAAATAATGAGTATATGTTACTGGTGGTTTATTTAGCAGATGTATTTTCGCATTAACGACATGAATGTGAATTTACAAGGACGTGATAAAAACATTTTATTAATGGCAGACAAAGTTTATGTTTTCATTAAGAAGCTTGATATCTGGATTATTCACCGTCAAAGCAAAGGTTTGTTATGTTTCCATTCGCTTCTAATTAAATTGATAAAAAATTGGATGAAGAAGACTTATTCATCAAAGTTTCCAAACTTTGGAAAATTTAACATGAAGATGCATTTGCGTTATCTAAAAATTCATTTTGCGGAGTATTTACTGGAAGATAAAAATTATTTCTCAAAGAGATGGTACTAAATCCGTTTAGTGAAAACCTTGTTGCAGCTGCTGAGTTACCAGTAGAGATTCACAACCAGTTCATTGAAATGTCTGCCAATAGCACGTTATGGTTACAACCTTAATTCACATGTGAAGATTTACATACGTTTTGATTTGCTCGTCAAAGTGAATATGGAAATTTAGTTATAGAAACATTAAAAATATTAATCCCTTCCGCCACGTCTTACCTATGTAAAAAGGTTTTTCGTCTATGGTTGCGTAAAAACTAAATGTAGAAAACGTCTTCTATCGCTTGAAAACAATTTATTTATTTTTTTCTGTGTTACATACATCCACGAATGAAGAACCTTTTAAATGAAAAACAAACGCAACCATTTAATTAATTTATTTTCTTTACATGTGTACTTATAAATGTAAGTAAGATGTTTACAATAGATGATTTTTTCTCATCAAAATTATTTCATTATTGTTTACGTATAAAGATGTAGACTAATTTCGCGACCTCCCTTTTCGTACCATCGGAGCTCCGTGGGAGTCGCGCCCCTAGGTTGAAAAACTCTCTAGCCCACCGGGCTGGTATAAAATGGTTAACTCGTCATCGCAAGTCAGCTGATTTTGAAGTCGAGAGTTCTAAGGTTCAAATCTTAGTAAAGGCATTTACTTTTTTACGACTTTGAATACTAGATCGTGGATACCGGTGTTCTTTGGTGGTTGCCACACCACACATCAACACAATTAACCACAAATCTCAGGAATGGTCGACCTAAGGCTGCACAAGACTACACTTCATTTGCATTCATACATATCATCCTAATTCATCCTCTGATATAATACCTTATGGTGGTTCCGAAGGCTAAACAGAAAAAAAGGTTGAGAAACGCTGTTCTGGGGAATCCCAATAGAAATCGTAAATTCAATTTAAAAGAACATCTGAACTATTTCAATCTTTTCATACGAAGTAGATAGATCATAAATAATAAAAGATCGTATCTTAGATGTAATAATTACGTAATAATTAAATTAATTCACTGCCACCTGCTTTTATCGCACGGTTCAAGAAGCAGGAAATTTAATTGGTATTTTTATTAGTTTTTTTTTACTTCAACTTTTTATTCTTATTTTGAAATCCCAACTAAAAATACTTGTTTTTAGTATTTCATAACTAGTGTTAAGTTGTCTTTGCATTTTTCACTTACTTTTTAAAATTTGTTTTTTACATATATTTTTCCGTTTTGTCAATTGATGTTTATTGTTTCAACGATTGAGATGGCCATCTCGATTTTGGATTTGAAGTAAACTTTTTTGTAAACGGTTTGGAGGATAATTTTTTCTATTTCTCTTACACAATTTTATCGATGACTTAATTTAAATTAAAACTCATTATATTAAAAGAAAAATTAATTCTACAATTTTTTTTCGTGGAACACGATTACTATAAAAATAATCTCTGATATAAAGCTTCTGAAATTCTAACTTACGTACGAAGTAGATAGATTATAAATAACAAAAAATCCTATCTTAGATTGTAATAATTAAATTTAGGTGCATCCTAAACTGTCATTAGCCTTATATAATAATTTTTTTTCTTGATAAAAAATATCTTACTTCGGGTACACAAAATATACTAAGATTCCATAAACGGTTTCAAAGGAAAATATCTTCTGAAAAAGAAAATCATCTTACAAATTAATGATCCTTTTACTCTGATTTACAAAGAAAAATCAATATGTATTGTTCAAAAATTAACAATTTTAACGACTATGATAGAATACTTAACGCTATTTAATATATAGAAACCTTATTTTCTATTGTTATGAAGTCATAAACTACAAAATAGTTAAGTTCTCAAGACTCTCTTGATGTTTGATTAGTCATTTAAATGTCAGTTTCAAGTTCGTGCTTAAAAATATAGTAAAAAAAGTTGACAAATTCATTCTTCCTCCCAAAGATAACAAAATAAATATTCCTTTATAATAATTATGTCAATAAGTAAATAAATTAATGAATTCGTGTTTGTTTTCATAAAGAGAGTTTTACTAGAACTATCTTGGGCTTTTAAGACGGGATAGACCATCCCGTCACCTTCTTGAGAGAATTCTTGAGAACAACATTTATTTACTTTATTCATATGTAAGATTTAAATATATTGTCAAAAGCGAATCCATTTCTTAAACAGATTCTCTCTTGATATTTATAAAACTACTTAAATTTTTATAATTAGTATGGTATACCTTAAAACTTATTCAGACATTTATTTAAGATGATCGTTATTTGGAGAGTAAAAATAAAGCTGCAGATGGTATAATCACCTCATAAGTGATGGAAATTGCCAAAACGGAGTTTCAAAATGATAAAAATCAAAAATTATTGCTCGTACCTCGTACCAATAAACCGATTAGTAAGTTCATGTAACGTGGGAAAAAAATCAATAAATACGGAAAAAATGATGAACTCTTATTTACTAATTGCTGTTGTGACAGCGTAACAAGCGTATTTTCTTTTTGAAAAACATCTTTAGGAAAACGGTTTTAATATCCTCAGCAATAAAGAACATTATAAATAATTAAAAAGTAAATTAATAATTTGTAAGAAAATTCTTTAAAAAAATCTATTCGGTTTTGGCGAAAACTTAAATATTTATCTCCTGAATGATAATTGTATCGCATTATTATAACTAGTGTCAAACTACCGCATTTAACTTATACAATTTTAAACACAGAGACGAATATAATAATTTTGAATAGATCTCATATAGGAAGTTAAAACATTCGGTATAGTTCGAATAATAACATAAATTAATTTAACGACCAAGTTAATGCGTATGAATTAAGAGTAACGAATATAGGGATAGAAGGATGAGAGAATAAAAGATAGCTGGAGAAAGATTAAGAGAAAGTGAGAAGCAGATTGAGAGTGAGAGCGTAGATATTTGGACAGGTGTGGAGGGAGGTTCCTGCCTTGAAGCGACCAATCCAAAACTGGTGGGGCGATGGAGTGTCAAATGCCACACCACACCGACTGCGTACCCACTCCACCGGTTGGCCTTCTCTTTCTCATTAATTCATTAAAAAAAACTATTGTATAAGAAGGTGTTACTATTGCATACTTCAACAGTAAGAAATTACGATTCACAATCCGTTTCATTCTTCAATAAGATATGACATCTTACACTGTTACATTTTAATCAGAAGATCGATTGAAATGTATAAAAAGAGTAATTTTTTTCTTTGCAGTTCAATTGGTGTACGTCATCAGAAAATAATAACTAAGTAAATAAAAATAAATAACAAACAACGGTAATTTAGATAGCAAACTGAGAAATTTGTTACGTACATAGGAAACTAGAAATAAAAATGTTCTAGAATAAAAAGTTAAATTTTAAAAACAAAATCATAAAATATAATAAATTATATATTTGTAATAATAGAGCGCTGAAACGGAATTTAAAATATTACAAATGGAAGTTATACTTAAAACTGAATAGAAAATAACTAACAATCCAATTTACACTTTTCTTACAAGTCGTCGATGAGACAATTTAAACAAAAAATTAGAAAAAAGTTTTTTACCTTTTTTTTGAAATAACACGCTTTGAAAATATCATTATTTATTTTTTAATAATGATAATAAATAAAATAAATTAACTTGGTTAAAAAACCTATACATCGCTTCATGCGACCTGCATTAACGATTGTTACAACAGTGACATATCTAGACAGTAATGTTAGTAGAATACTCTTAGGCCGTGAGATCTTACTGGCAATTATATATTGTAAATTTTAAATAATAATTAATTTAAAAAAAAAGGTGACAACAAAGTTGTAATACTTTTCTGGCATTGGTTATTCAGTGGAAAAAAGATGCATGAAAATAAACATGTTTGAAAAAATTATAAAACTCGATATTTTAGACTTTAATTAGCTATCCCCCCTCCAATATTGCCCCATAATATATTTTTCACTACTGCTATACCTAGGAAATTGTTTTTAAAAGATTCAGTTAAAAATATGCAATAAATAAAAAGATACCGTTTTCAATGTTTGGAGATGGGGTAATTTTGGGGAACATTTTTAAAAAAATGGTAAGATAGACTGCACCATTTGAGCTCAGTAGACTAAGCTTATTATAAATTGGGGTTATTTTTGCTAAATTTTGAGAAAATCTACCCCAAAAACTATCTACTCCACCCCCAGGAGATATTGACTTCAAAATTTTAACAACAAATTATCCGGTATACACGAATTTTGGTACAAAATTTCATAAAAATTGGATTTTCCAGTCAAAACTTATTTACCTTCAAATACGCCGACACACGTACATACAAAAGCTAAGTATGTACGAACATCAAACTCCCATTTTTTTTTTTTTTTTTTTTTTTTTTTTTGTTTTAGGGAGTCCAGAGTTATGAAATATCGAGAAATGAAAAAAGTTTATACCCCATTTTTTGACTAATAAGCATACCTTCCTTCTAGTAGCATAGCTACAGGGCAAAGATTCCAGGAAAATAAAACGTACCCGTTGGGGACTATATACCACTTGTCCATCCTAATGATTGTGTTTTAGAATTTGCACTCATTATATAGTTTTAATAAAATCAAATAGTTAGAAAAAATAATAATTAAGACTCCCGCTTCCTGGATCATTTTTTAATCAAATTTTCAAAAACAAATTCGTGTAATTCATAAATAACTTTAAAATTATACTGCCAAACAACAGATTATAAGCATTAATAAATGTTTCAATAGGAAGTCTTTTCTAGTTTCATGTCGATCTCTTTTGCCATAAATCGAACATCAATTAAAATAACATGATAAGTTAGAACACCTAGTTAAATGTAACAAATTATTAAAGTGGGGAACGTCAAAGCTGTGTTAAAAATTCATATACCTTATGGGTAAAAACATTAACGTATAATAAATTAATTGAATAAATATTTACTTTATCTATAAAGTAAAGACCGTTTCATTGTAAAAACATTTATTCTGAAAACGTAATAAATATTTGTTATTTCTCTTACACTATACATCTTATGCTATTCCATACCATCGCCACATGAATTAAGAAATTTATCGCAGCGATACACCAGCTTCAATATACCCTTGTCGCATTCTTCTGCCACTGATCCATTAGCCACTGATTAACAGCATTATTAAGTCATCGTCATCCGCGAATTGCCTATCACTTAAATTTTTTTTCAATTTCCCCAAAAAATGGTATCAGAAGGAGTTCGGACTATATGGTGGGTGATCATAAATTTCCCATCCAAATGTTCTCAGTAAATTACGTGTCGGACTCGCAACATGTGGACGTTCCGTTAAGAAATGCGGCACCCAACGTGCACAAACCTTTCGGAAGCCTAAATGGTCATGAACAATGGGACCAGTAACAGCTCTTGAAACATCAGGAAAAAGAAGGGCCAAATCGAAAATCGTTGAGTGACGATCTTTTTTGATTTTACCATCAACAGGTTTAAACAATTTCTCGGTGATTATCGAGGACCGAACGTTCTTCATCATGCACATTAATTCTGTTATTTCTCTAATTTTTTTTCTGTTACAAAAGTAACGAATATAAAAAATTAGTGGCAGCTGCACTGCAAAGAAGAAAAGAAATTATAATAAAGTGTAAAAAAAACAACTACATTAAAATAAGTTAATAAATAAATAAACTCGGTACAAAATAGTGTGAAAAAATGCAAGTTTATCTAATGACTACTTTTTAAAAACTTATCAGGGGAGTAAATTTATTTTTATAAAAGGGAATTTTTTAATTTTAGTTTAAAAAAATACTTATTTACTGATTATTTCTGTTACATTAGATATAAATCATACAATCAAGATCAGATTAATTACGAGTACGTGTTGAAGTTGTTAAAATTTTTGAATGTCTTAGCACAGTGGTTGATCCTAAGACTTATGTAAAACTAACCGGCCCATCTAGCCAGAACCTGGACCCTCGAGGCTCAGGTCAGCCCAGGCGAATTCTGGAGCCAACTCAGGGGCTCCTCGGGGCCAAGGAACCTACCCGATGGTCGCAGAGCTCGCTTCGCTTGCCATTTTCAATTTGCCAGGGTGGGCGTCCTGACATCCGCAGAGCTTGCTTCGATCGCTATTCCCATCTACCCAGGGGGTTCCACCCCCTGGATCCCTGCACTGTACTTTATCTTCATGGTTGTGAGAATAATACTGACAAATAATAATTGTGGTATTCAGGCTTTATAGAAACCTCTAAAAGAAATTAAATAACAAAAGTTAGAATAATAGTAACTTTTTCCCCCTACCCATCGGTCCGGATATACAGTTAAGTAAAACTCAGCCCAGGGCAGCGTCCTTTACTCTAAGGGGCCTCTCTACCTACCGGCAGTAAGTCCGGCGTGGTAGGTCCGCCCCGCTGTTGGATATTTTATTCTTTATTGCCCATTCTAATGGGGGTACTCCAGTACCGGATTCCCCCCACCGGTATCAGGTCTTTTCTTTTGTATCCCCTAACCTAGTTTTCTTTGGAGTCCTCAATCGATCATCGGAACCTCGGCATGCCGGCTCTACCGACTGGGACTGTCACCCAACCCTACACTAAAACCCTCTTCTTCTAACTTCCGTATCTTTGCATCGAAGCACCTCCCTCGAATATTCCTCTACTTTCCTTGAGTTCTTTGCGACGTCAGCATATACGGGACTACATCTGCCGGCTCCAGATTTGCAATACCAGCCCGAATACGTTGTTCAATCCTTTCCTCACACTTTAAGAGGGTGTGCTCAACAGACCGTTCGGTACAATACATACAGTCAGGCGACTCTCTCCTTCCAATTCCATACAAGAACACTTCAGAATTATCGTGACCAGATAAAATTTGCGTCAGGTAAAAACTCGTCTCACCAAACGTTCTATTATACCATATTCATAAATCGGGAATTAATCTCCTCGTTCATCCAGCCTTGACACCCAAGTTCCTTCTATCTTGGCACACTCTTAGTGTTTCATTTATACCTTCAGCACTATCATCGTTTTCATACCTGCGGGCACGCTCAAGAACCAAAAAGTCTATGGAAGGAGTCCAGGACAGTACACATACCGCGTCATAAGAAGACGTCCGATAAGCTGCTACCATACCTAATAAAGCTCTTCGATGAATTCTCTCTCATCTGACTCAGTTCCTCTGTATACCAACTGCATCCTTCCAAACAGGCGCGGCAGATAGTAACTATGGTAAATAAAGTACACACTCTGATTACGAAAAATTCATAATTTATTTCTTTGCTATGGTGGCAGAAATATAATAATGGAGTAAAAGGATCAATCTATTTTTTCCGTAATAAATATCCTTAATTCACAACATCACCCTTTTTGGAGGTGCAGAAATGATGAATATTTTTAATATCTTAACCTTCAAGAAAGCTAGGGCCACGATCGATGGCTTAAACTTTCCTTGGGGTAACATGAATTTAACCTGTAAATTTGAAAGTAATCGGTTGGTTCTTGCATGACACGATAACAAACAAACAGGCAAACCTTATACACACACACACACACACACACACACACACACACACACACACACACATATATATATATATGTGTGTGTATATATATGTGAAATGTGTATATATATATATACACACATATACAATTTCCGAATAAACGTTATTTGTTAGATTGAGAGTGTACCAGATGCATGCAAAAGATAGCCTTCAACTTGCTAACAAATGCTCCGTTTGAACTTTGAAAATCGGACGATTGTTTGGAGAGATATTATAAGAGTACCTCATTACACCTCTCAAAACAGCACCCCATGGACACCGTTTGTTACCAGTTGATGGTGATGATTGGTCTAGCCTCCCACGAGATGCTCGCATACCTCACCACTCTAGCCTCACACGCAGTCCCCACGAACCATTATTGTTAAACAGAATTTTTTTAAATTTATTTAATGTTATTTTATTTAACATAGATTTAATTCTATTATTTTTGTAATATTATTCATTCTATTGATTCGAATCATTCAGTGCAAACCCAGCTCACACAGTGATAAAGACTCACAGTTCATTAATTCAATTCATTACAGTTTCTTCAACCAGAAAATCTGGTTGAAGCAACTGTAATACTCTACTACTACGTATATATTTTTTTCGAGATGAAATATATTTAAAGACCTTCTCAGTTACGCTAGGAAACATGGGTAAAAATTTGGTTGCGATTGATTGATTAGTTTTTTGCTAATCACTAACAAAAACCTTCATCCTCCCACATCCCTTTATAGTAGTATAAATTTATTACGAGGAATAAAAAAACGGGGTTTACCAGGTAAGCTTATAGACTCCGTGTTCGGCTTTCTACATAGCCACTGAGTAGAAAACGCGTCTGACAATGACAATGACATTTTTATAAAATAAATAAAAGTTACACTGATAAAAAAGAAAATTCAATTTTGCTAAGATATTCATTCAGTTATCAGTATTTAACTTATCCACAGCAGAATTCAAATAAAATTTAGTAGCATAAGTGAGCTATTAGGGGAAAAAATTCACAGTCTAATTCACTAATTTTTTTAAGGAATTTCTGCAACCAAAAACATTACAGAAAATATGTTTCAAATCCGCTGAAAAAACAGAATGAATTAATTATAACTAAATATAACTACTTCTGTTGAATTAAGCTCGTATTCTTTTTGAATCAATAATAGGTTAAACAGTAATAAAGGACAATACATTAATAAGAAATAAAAGTAAAAAAAAGGTAATAAAGTGAAACTATAAACACCCATACCAATGCTTATGTAATCTATCACTTACACAATAACAATAATATGAAATTACTCAGCCATTACATTACTGATAAATAAAAAAAAATTGTTATTAAATTCAGTTTAACCTCTTATATTACAACAAATGCTACATTGCAACAAAATACAAAAAAATACGTATTTAATGAATTTTTTCTAAACAATGAATTAAGAAATAATTCTAAACAGTAGTGATTTACGATGGTTGATTAGTGAATGATAACGTGTCTGTAAATGTAAGTTTTAAATAAAATTAATTTAAAATGCGAGTAACTAATCAACTGAATAAATTGACTAATAGTGGTAAATTTATGTGTAATCCTCTCACATATCATTTTGATATATTTTTTTAATTAAAAATTGATTATTTTTATTACATTAATAAAATGTCTTAAGAAAAAAATGAAATTTTGCGTCAAGTAACTGCATCAACCAGTATTTCTTTCCCTGGAGTAATAATTCCAGTCGTTTGTATTACAAAATGTAGTAAGTTTTGTGGTAGAGTACATAAGTTGTAAGGTTAAATAACAATCGTACTTACATGAATTCATTACTTAAAGCAAAAAAAAAAAATATCTGCTAAGCGAAAAGGCATCAAAAACTATTTCACGCATCCCTTTCCCGAAAATATTTGTCATGCAATCCTTTATGTTATTAAGCATGCTTACACCATTTTCAGGAATGACATATGTTTTATGTCAGGTTCTCTATAACCATTACACAAACAGAAAGACAAATCTTAAAATCAATTTTACTAATAAATCGAAGGAATTCGAAGGAAGAACTGTGATCGCGAAAAATTTCGGTTTTCAGATTTCAAGGGAAATATCCATTTTTACCATCCCTTAAACCATTTTGAATAGTTTCGGCGTGATGTGTGTACGTACGTATGTGCATATGTATCTTGCATAACCAAAAAATAGATTAGAAGTAGGATGTTGAAATTTTGGATTTAGAACTGATGTAATATCTAGCTGTGCAGCTCCCCTTTTGATTGCAATCGACTGGACCAAAAGTGTCCAAAATAGCTAATTTCCCCAAAAATTGGATTTTTTATTTTTTATTAACTGCAGTATTAAGCCCTCAGTGAGAGCTTTTCAATGATATAACATAAGCGGTACTTGCTTTCATTGGTTCCAGAGTTATAGCAAAATAAAATTTTAATTAATGAAATATTTGGCTCAAGGGGAAGCAACATCGGTTCGAATCAGACTTCATCTCCTTTTTTTTTAATTTAAATATATTGATTTATTAATAATTATTAGCCTCTGATTGTAAAAAAAAAACTTTTACAATAAATAATTTAATAACAATAAAAACAAAAATATGAAAAGATATCAGAAGTTATTAATGAAATAAAACTTTATTTACTTTTCATTAAAAAAAATTGTGTTTATATAATTTAATAGGCGTACAAGGAAGGTTAGGTTTAGCTAAGGTTTAGTTAAGGCTCGGTAGCGCAGTAGGCAGCGCGTAAGTCTCATAATCTTAAGGCGTACAAGGAAGTCATGTGGTGTCCACATCAGATTTTTTTAATAAAGCATCAGGAATTTTTTAATACGTTGTAAATAAAATACTTGCAAAAACTTTACAATAGTTTTGAATACGGTTTCTTAGAATAAATATTTAGCTTGAATAATAACACAGGTCGGAATGTTTCAGAAGGGTACTTTAATATTAAATTCTGTTTCAATCACTTCTTCAAAAATTTCTCTTAAACAGCTAGGTAAAGCATATATCTTGTGAGGTCAAACCTACACCTACAGAACCAAAAATAAGGAAATAAGGGATAAGGAAAACGATAAGGCGCGCGCGCGCGTGTGTGTGTGTGTGTGCTGAAAGCACGAACTACCCTCGAAGGGATCGCAATACAGGAATATAACTCTTCCTGCAGGTACTACCAGGATTCTTCCAGGAAAAGGCGTCTATCCCATACACAATCCCTTGGAAGATTCAAATAATTATTTTCAGATTGGGGCATAAACTAATTCGTGTTGATTGGTTTAATACATGATGCAACAAAAATGATTTTTTCTTCAGAAATTTAAGAATAGGTAAAGGTTTTTAAAAGAAAAATTTCATCCATACCATTGTGCGGTAGAAGTAAACAGTTCAACAAGATATTTAACCAGACGCCACGGAGGTGGACACTAGGTATGTCACGTTATTAACAGCAGTAAATTAAATTACGTACAAAAAAAATTAACGAAATAAAATTAGTAGCCTTTAATCCTGTATGAGATGATTTTAACGGGGTTTTACTGAAAGAGCACATACGGTTAAACAACTATCGATAAAAGAAAACAAGAGCTCATGATTCATAACTGAAACAAAAAAAAAATAACGATTCTTTACCTAAACAAAAAAAGAATCAACAAACAAACCTGTAGTATTTAATTCTTTTTCTCTTTTTTTTAATTTAAGTAAAAAAAAAAAAAACAAGTTATAAGAGAAATGAATGCGGCAGAGAGTAAACCTTTTCTACCAAATAATAACGATTTTATTTGGATATGACGGTGGATAAACTGGTACATTAACACACAATTGATAAATATCAATTTTGTTATCACAGTAATAAAATTGATTTTGAGTCGGAAAGGAATTGGTCACTTACTTATTAATCTTCACTAAATAAGCCCAAAATTAATTATTATTTACAAAATATTTATAATGTACAAAAATATTCGTTGAGAAATAGAATTGACCGTTACTTCTATGTAATTCTAAACTGCCATTCTACAACGTATAAAATATACTGAATAATTTTCAAATTCATTCACCTTAAAAATGTATCTCCTTACCGATTCTACATCGATATAATTATAATAAAGAGTGATAAGGCAAAAATGATTAGTTCATAAAGGAAAATTCACTCATTATCAAACAAATGTAAGATTTTTTCAATAAAAATTAAATTAATATTTAAACAGGCTATACATGAAAAGTGAATGTAAACTCAGTGCACATAGTTCGAGGAAGTGCTAAAACAATATTAAAGGAAGAGGCGATGCGATACAAATATTTCATCATCAGGATAGAAAAAACGAACAAAATATTTTCTCTGTAAACGTTTTTCCCCCCATTGGCTGCAACTAAATACTAATTACGCAGACACAAACTAATTTATATATTTTAGGAAGGGACGATCTATTGAATTGTTTAAAGCACGTTTACAACCTATCCTACAGTTAGTTGGATAGGTTAGGCTGTATGTGCACTAACTATAACGATCCATTTCCTCAACCCCACCAATAATAGCCTCCTGTTATTTTCATCGAGGGATGCTACGCTATAGACGTTCATTAGCATGACAGTTCAATTGCCAGTACTCTTGCGCAACACACCTGTTTTAAAGTAAGCTAATTAAAACTTCTTTTCCATTATTTATTTACTAATGATATATGTTAAAATATTTCCTCACTATAACAGTCGCAATTCAGTTAAATATAAAATTGTAACAGACCAACATGATAAAAGCAGTCTATATCGAAAAAAAATCAAATATATATAAAATATATTCGTACGTAAATCCTTTCGGTAGTTTTGGAAGTGCAATCGTCTGAAAAACCAAAATTTCCGGTTCTGAATCTCAGCTTGGGGAATGACAATTTTTATCGGTAAAATTGTCACCTTTGTGTAATTGAAAGGTTACGTTTGACTTTCCATGTAGTAATAGTAGTAGTAATAATAATAAATCTCTTTACGATGAAAACTACTAAAAGAAACAGGTCTTTTACATCTAATAAAACAGCTTTTTAGTTTCATACAAAGTATAGAGCAGCTTTTAAAATGACATTAAGCGTATAAGTATAAACTCAGTTTTAAATTCCATACAAAGTTAGTTTAACTTTTGATTACATACTTATATTTACTCCATTTTTAATTTTGTTAATACATAAAAAATGTAAAATTAACTCTCACTAATTTCATATTCACAAACCACTGGGTTGGTCTAGTGGTGAAACCGTCTTCGCAAATCAGCTGATTTGGAAGTTGAGAATTCCAGCGTTCAATTCCTAGTAAAGGCAGTTATTTTTATACGGATTTGAATACTAGATAGTGGATACCGGTGTTCTTTGGCGGTTGTGTTTCAATTAACCATACCTCTCAGAAATGGTCGACCTGAGACTGTACAAGACTATACTTTACTTATGCACTTATACATATCATCCTCATTCATCCTCTGAAGTAATAGCTGACGGTAATTGCACGGGGGGTAAACAGAAAAAACGAAATTTCATATGCACAAAAATATTATTCGTACTTTAATAACTTACTTTGTTAAAAGTCGAATTTTTATTCATACGCTTGTATATTTATCTCATCTTTGTCGGATTGAAGAAACGTTCCAGTTTTAACAGAAATACTACAAGGTATTTTAGATATGATACAGATAAAGTGTTGCTGTATCATTATTTTCTAAGAAATTACTTTGATAGTCATGCTGATATAATTATTTTACTTCTTTTACTACAAAAAAAGAGAAAAAAGGCTAACGTATATAAAAATTCATTAATTTCCGGCTGTATAGATATTACACTTTCACTTTGATAAATTGATTGAAAAATCGTAGTTTTTTAATCATCAGAATAACTTTTCAGCATCTATATTCAATTATGAACATTCTTTTTGGTGGAAAAATTCCACTATACAAAGAAAGAATCAGTAATATTATAATAAGAAATGGCAATTTAATTTTTTTTGTTTTTTATTCATTCTTATTAATTTATAGAGATTAGTTTTCATTATAATTACATTACTGTACAATTAAGAGCAAGAAAATTCATAAATATGGACAGTGGATGATAACAAATAATTTATATTTAATAAACAAAATTTAGTGTATATTTTAAAAATTATTTAACGTAATTACGGTAACAAGGAAATAGATAAAACAAGAATATAAATCACGCAACATTTTCTCCATTGTTTTCGCTGAGAATATTGTTCCTGTAGCTAAACTAAAAATTAATTTGGATAAATAGATAAATTGATTCAACTGCAGAAGAAAAGAAACCAGTTAAAAACATTTCGTATGTTTAATAAATGAAAAGTTTGAACAATTAAGATAAAAATTAGTTATTAAGTAAGAAAATATTTGAATATACAATACTTTAAAGTACATGCATTCTTTTTTCTTCCTTGTACAAAGTAAAAGAAGTATTGTAATTACGAAAAATTTCGATTTCCAGACTTCAACGGAAATATCCATTTTGACCATACCTGAATCCAATTTGACTAGTTTAGGCGTGACGTCTGTACGTACGTATGTATCTCGCATAACTCGAAAACGATTAGGATGCTGAAATTTTGGAATTACGACTGTTGTAACATCTAGTTGTGCACTTCACCTTTTGATTGTAATCAACTGAACTAAAAGTGTTTAGAAAAGCCCAAAATCCAAAAGAATTAAGTTTTTTGGACTCTTGCTTAACTGCAGTAATAAGACCTCATTGAGAGCTTTTCAAAGATGTATCATAAGTGGTACTTATCTTCATTGGTCCAGAGATATAGCCAAATAAAATTATAATTAATGAAATATTTTGATCTTAGGGGAACGCACATCGGTTCGAATCAGATTTCAACTCCTTTTTTTTAATTTAAATATATTAATTTATTAATAACTAGCAACCTTTCATTGTAAAAAAAATCTTTACGATGAATAATAATTCAATAAAAAAATATGTATATAAAAATATCAGTGGTTTATAATGAAGTAAAATTTTATGCACTTTTCATTTTAAAAACCGTGTAAATGAATGTAATAGGCGAACAAGGAAGTCATGTGTTGTCCACATCAGATCTTTTTGTATGAACGACATAAAAAAGAAATCGAAAGCAGAGAAACTTAATCAAAAATCTGATTGAACACCACATGACTTCCTTGTATGCCTATTAAATTACATACATACATTTTTTTTTTTTTTTTAATGAAAAGTACATAGAACTTTATTTCATTAATAATTTCTGATATTTGTTTCATTTTTTTTTTGTTTTTTATTGTTATTGAATTATTTATCGTAAACATATTTTTTACAATCAGAGGTTAATAATTATTAATAAATCAATATATGTAAATCAAAAATAAATATTAAACAGAAAAAAGGAGATGAAGTCTGATTCGAACCGATGTGCCTTCCCCTTATAGATCCAAATAATTCGTTGATTAAAATTTCATTTGGCTATAACTCTGGAACCAATGAAAAAAGTACCACTTATGATATATCACTGAAAAGCTCTCAATGAGACCTTACTACTGTAATCAAGAAAAAGTCCAAAATTCAAATTTTGTTTGGATTTTGGGTTTTTTGGACACTTTTGGTTCAGCCAAATCAAAATGGGTTTTGCAATCAAAATGGGAGCTGCAGAACCAGATGTTACAACAGCCCTAAATCCTAAATCCACAATTTCAACATCCTACGGCTAATCGTTTTTGAGTTATGCGAGATACATACGTACGTACAAACGTCACGCCGAAACTAGTAAAAATGGATTCAGGGTTGGTCAAAATGGATATTTCCCTTGAAATCTGAAAACCGAGATTTTTCGCCATCACAATACTTCCTTTACTTTGCACAAGGAAGTATTACGCTTGTAAAATGATGTATTAAAAATATCTTTCATGCAGAAAGGACATCTAATGGTATCTAATAGGAATTGAAATTACAAATAATTGTATATATATATAAAGTATGTGTGTGTGAATATTTCTTCTCTTTTTACCATAATCTCAATAACATTGATACACTTGCCCTATCTCTGAATCAGTTTATTCATGCCCGTGGCAAAGATATCTTTGCCAATTAACATATTTTCTTTATCGTCGTCATTCATTGCCATTACACTCCTTCCTACATAGCGCCTCCTTCAGCGGACGAAACAAGTGGAAATCAGATGGGGCCAAATACAGACTGTATGGAGAATAGCAAGTACTTCCCGATGCAATATATCGATAGTTTCTAAGGTTAACTGCGCTGTATGAGGCCGAATGTTATCGTGAAGCAGAAAGATGCCTTGTGCTGAGATCCAGGAGGATTTTTCAATAATGACTTCATATTGTCGATAGGAATGTCACAGTAGCATGCGTTGTTAATTGTTCACCGATCTTCCAAAACTTCAAAAAGACCAGCTCCTATGCATTCCAAAAGATTGTCATTATGACTTTTCCTGCTGGTGATAGGGTTCGGAATTTTTTCTTGACAGGTCAACTCGTATGCTTCCACTCCATGATCTGTTTTTTTGATTCCGGTTCTTAATGGTGAAACCATGTCCCATCACAGGTTAGAATACTGTGCAAAAAAGCATCACCTTCCTGCTGATACCCTTATTTCTTGATACCGCTATTTCAGATTTGTGTATATGTGAAGTCCCGTCTCTTTAAGGTGAACGCTCTTCGAATCAATCTTGCACTTGCTTTATGATACTTGATCTTGTCAGTAACAATGTCATGAACAGTACCAATATCTTTTCGTCATTTCTCCGCTATAATTTTAACTTTAATCCATCGGTCTTGTTAAAAAAGAGAGTCTATGACGGTTTCAAGCGTTGGAGTTGAACTTTAATTGGAGTTCAAAACGATGCTCGTTAGTCACTGAAGTTCGACCATCTTTTAATGTTTTTACCATCTTGTAACAATTTTTGCGGTTCAAACAAATTTGTTCGTATTATTTGGCCATACAAGAGTAAATGTTAACCTTTTTTTCATCTTCGAAATTCAAATAACTGTTCAACTAATCTTCAAACTTCAAGATACCTCGGCTCGTAAAATGATATTTTTGAGGTTATAAAAAAACAATTTTACTCAAACAGTTGATAAAAAATCATCACAGAGTTACATATTTACTGATCTGAAAGTATCATAACCCTCTTACAAACTGTTTTGTCTTCTCTGCTAGTTGTAAATTTAATTATTGAATACCCCTTGTGTGTGTGTGTATGTATGAGAGAAAGAAAAAGAGCAGTGTAGACTTATACTGAAGTAATTCTCGGACAATATGACAGAGAGAAAAACAAAGACAAAAACATATATCATAAAAGAATAAAGAAAAATAAACAGGAAAAAGTTAATGACTCGGGATCTTTATTACCATTTGGTATAAATCTGGATATTTTGTGCAGTTCTATTTTTGCAGATCTGTAAGTAGCTACGTCCCCTGTTCGTAAGGCGGCTATGTAGATGTATCTTAATTACATCCTACGTTCATCAGCAGGGAATTGTTATTAAGATCTTAAGACAAATGGTGGCCAGGCAACAGAAAGAAGAACCAACAAAGACTGATGTCTTTGTTGGTTTTTGTAACGCATATCAATGCGGTTTCATTTCAAATTGAGAGGTTTTAAGATGAACTGAGGAAGAAAAGGTTGATTGATTGGTAGCATCTACCACCAATGTTTGATGAGCAAGACTACGGACGTAGATTTATGAAAAGGTATCTAGTGTTAGTTAATTTGCTTTCACAAAGAACAATGAAGAGTAGAGAATGTAGGGAAATGAAAGATTTAATATGTTTCAGATAAGTGAAGATTAGCATTCAGAAAATAAGTTGATTTAAATAGAATAGCGTAGAACACAGCATAGAAAACAGTCAAGTCAATGAATGGTTGATGGCAAAATATCGTTACGCCTAGTAAATTTTGAAATATTATCTTTACTTTATCATGTAAGAAATATTATCTTTAGCACGTAAGACTACACTCTTATTGATAGATATATTTTTCTCTATTGTAGATGTATTTTTGCTAAGTATGACACAATATTCGATTTTAATTTTTATTAGGTTACAAGCAACGTAACAATTTACTTTTTAATTATCTAATCATAGTAAACCACGTTATCTCAGTTTTTTCCCAAAAGTAAAATGTAAACTAGGCTACATTTACAAAAGGATACATATTTTAAAAAAAACCCTATAACATGCAACTTTCGTCACGTTAAGCGTTTAAAATGGCATAATTATTTCAACTATATTATTATTAATTGTACGGGCAATGAATGTAAAAACTAAGTTACAAACAACACCATTATTTAATTACAAATTAAAATATTTTTTAAATTAGCGACTATCACAAAAAAACTATCTTAAAAAACAGAATATTTAAAGAAAAACAAAAAAATTCTAAATAGAAAAAAAATTATTTAACAGGTAGGGGAAAAGAAAAAATCTCCTCAGAAAAAAATTAGCTAAAGGCAATCTACGCACTGCGTACCAAAAAAGGTATGATATGATTTTAGAACCAAAAATCATATCTTATGCATGCTTTTTGGAATATAGTCTAAATGAAAAATTCAATATTATTTATTTACCGCTATTTCAAAAATCATTCATAAAATTCTAGCACGATAATAAAAATGTGGTATAATAATGCCTGTTTTAACGAAAACAGTAAATTTATATTTATTAAGTAGCGTTTCTCTGTTGTTAAAGAATGATATTCTTTATTTTCAATATTACACAGTTTACGTTTTATTTTCTAAATTTGATTTAAAATATTTGATTTTGTTCCATAAATATAAGTCAATTCCTTATAATTATGTAGCATGTTTATTAAATTCTTATTTAATTACATTTATTAAAATTTAATTACGTGCAGGTTAATGAAAAAAAAACAATCTTTGAAACTATTTATTAAATACGACAAACAGGACGCAATATTATCAAAGATACAATAAACACATAAAGAAAAAACTAAATAACAACATAGGTCAACATTTGTTACCTGACTATAAGGAGGCAGCAATTTAGATATTTCAGAAAAAATAACATATTTTGCCGCAGTTAAATAATAAAATATCTACTCATACGATTCTGATCTAAAAATAAATGACCTAACATAATTTGAATCTAAAATACATTTTTTTTCCAATGAAATACTAATTTCTTAACTAAAAACACCATATTTTCTTAAGAGCAAATTCATCAGGGAATTCATCTGAACACACTGTCCATCCCATTAATAAAGATGAAATAATTATCCTATTTTAAACACTTAATGTGACGAAAGTTGCATGTTGTAGGGAATTTTAACTGAAGGTGTAAAATAAAAACCAAAAAATGATAATTTCAGGCCACTAAAAATAATAGCAAGAGTAGTAAGTTTGGATTGATATTAAAATGAATAAATTTTATCCATTATAATATTTTACTATATTCTTTTTCATTTTTTTCGTAAATACTATACTTTTAGTATGGCTAAAGAGAGTCATATGTTCAAAGTAAAAGCTAAATAAACATTTATTCAATGAAATAGATCTCTAGCTAATGAGAATCAATAAAAATATTTTAAGTTTTTACATAATTAAACTTAAAAACAATTGTATCATGTCAAGTATAAATTACATTTTAATAAGGAATAAGATAAAAATACTAATAGAATCGAAAGGTTATCTTATGCACCAAGATATGTTAGATTAGGTCCATTTCATTTATAGTTATCTGTATTATAAATAATTAATTACATTAACATGATCACAGTTATTAAAATGTGGGATATAAAATCAAATTAAATTCAATTAAACGTAATTAATTCTAATTGGATTATAATTCCTTTCATAAAGATAGGATTTGATTTTTGTATGTGAATCAGTTGACACTGTTTTCGAGTAGCGACCTCGAAATACACAAAACCATCTACTTATTTGTACATATAATTATAAATTTAGGGTGAACACACATTAAACAAATTTAAAAAGAATTACAAAAAAAATCTATAGTTACTTATTTAATGGTTGTTTAGAATGTAAAAACCAACCTGACTCAGGTTGATATTTCCCACAAATATCTTATTAATTGAAAATTTAACAAATAGATGAAAGAAAGTTGGCGCAATCTATACAACTTCATACCTATCCACTTATTGAAGTCTCTTCTGTAAAATAACCTTAAAATCATGCATACATTATTTTATAACAGTATCGACCTGCAATCAATATTTACATACTAAGTGCTATTGGTGGCTGTAAATTTGTAAATCGTATGAACAAGGAAAAGGAAAGAGTATTTATGTATATAAGAAAAAATAAATTACTATGAAAAATATTTATGGATATACTTATTGTTCTTCATTATTAGATACTATAAAAGTCTCTCTGGAAAAGGATACTTATTTTCACCAGCAATAAATATAAACATTTATTATTTTTAAACAGAAAAATAACAATTGTTTCTAATTAAAAAAGAAAATTTATTTTACTATAAAATATGGGATAAAAGAATATAAATACTCGTAAAAAGAAGCCGGTAATTTTTAATTATACTTTCTATTATTTGAAAAGAAACTAAAAATCTTTATCTTACAATGATAAAATAAGCTCATTGAAATATAAAGCGCATTTTAAAAATAAATAATTTATAAAATGATTAATAGTAAAATTTAATTAACTCTAAGAATAATTAACAGTAATTAACGAAAAAACATAATACGAAGTTAAGAAATTAGCAGTTTTACCAGGATAAGGTGTATAAAAAATAAGCTGTTGTGGTGACCAATATGATAATAATACTAGGCTAATACTGTGTATATCAGATACTATCTGCGATGCCTAATTCGATCTACTGGTTCTTTAACTTATTCTACTTCATTAAAATAACCCGTACCGTTAGTTGTAAAATGAAAATATGAAATAAATAAGCGAGAAATATCTCATAAATAAGTTTAAAATGTAACATCAAATATTGTATTTTCTGCTAACAACTACACAAACCAGTTAAGTAATTTACGTACGGCACGAATTTTACAGAAAATAATGCAAGGGTAGGTTATTAATAAGATATAGTAGTATATGTATTCTTTCAGTGCTCTAAGTTAAATTTATGAATAGCCTGTAAAGTCTTAATTGTATTCTAACGGTTAAGAAAATTATTATTATTATTTGCGGTTCGTAGATAATGCACAATTTTAGACGATTTTCGTTTTTTTCCTGCCAACCGTAACATTATTTCACATAAACATTCACCTCTCCACTGTAACGTGACAGTATTACAACAACCCAGTGCAGTTTAAAAAACAAAAAAATTTAACTACTTGATAAATTCCATTCAATCAATCGTGTGCAGAATAATACGTCTTGTCTAAAGCAGCTGTAAGATTATGGTAACTAAGATTTCGGTGGGCCTTATGCGATCGTAAAAGTCCTTACAGATTTCTTTTCGTAATGCAAGAACCTAATATTACAACTAAAATCAAGCTAAACGAAAATCCTTGATTTTCATAACGTGTACGTTGCAATCTGTTCAACTCCCACCACGGCACAATAAGATGAGGATAATAAGTATGACATGTAAGTAAGGTGTTAAGGAGTCTTGTATAAACTCAGCCCGACCATTCCTGAGACGTGCTAATTGAACACCAACCAAAAAAAAAACCGGTGTTCACCATCTAGTTTTCAGATCTGTATAAAAGCAACTAACTTTTAGTAGGATTTAAACCTCAGAACTTTCGACTTTGAAAATCAGCTGTTCAACAACTGATTTCCGATAACAAGTTAACCACTACTGCACAGCCCGGTAGGATTTAAAAAAAAAAAATAGTAAAATTTTATAAATTAAAAAACCATAATTCTATAACAACAAAAACGTTAACAATTCGTATAAATCCTAAAACATCGAAACTTACTTTCCCAGATTACTCCTTGTGGATATACTACAGTGTTTTCATGTTTACCTTGATCTGTGTAACAGAACCTTTTTTTCCTATTTAGCCTCCAGGAATCACCGTAAGGTATTACTTCAGAGGATGATATGTATGAGTGTAAGTGAAATGTACAGTCTCAGGTCAATCATTCCTGAGATGTGCGGTTAATTGAAACCCAAACCAACCACCAAATAACACCGGTATCCTTGATCTAGTATACAAATTCGTATAAAAGTAACAACCTTTACTAGGATTTGGACGTTGGAACTCTCGACTGCGAAATATAGCTGATTTGCGAAGACGCGTTCATTACTGCGTGAAATTTTTAATTATTTGTTAATTTTTTGAACAGTCTATCTATTTTATAAATATGTTGGCGTGTGTTGGGTTGTAATTCAGTGATAAGTAAAAAGGTTATTTATAAAATTACTTAATAAAATTTTAACTTTTCATTCTAACAAGTTGAACTTCGATCAACTGTTTGTCATTCCGCTGACAACAGATTAAAACCACTAATACACAATTTTAACAGCTTTTTGTTTACTAGTTGCCCAATTGCCGCAGGCATCTAATTAATCAAATACTTGTCTAATTAATTCAAAAGATAACCACTACTAACAACGACTTATAAGAATCCATTACGTACTTAAGATAAATAATATACTATATAATAACTAAACCTTATATTTTTGTTTACTCTCATTAAATGAACATTTTTATTCCAAAAAAATGAAATAAGTATATATATATATATATATATATATATATATTAAAAACAAAATCAAGAAAACATTTTCTCAACATACAGTGCAATAATTTTATTGCTGTTGATAATGTTTAATTGCGGAATCACACATCAATAAACAGTAGCTACTTTTAACCTCTATAGTAATGAAGGATAAACTTTATTAGTATATTTCAAAATAAAATAACATCATTTGTATTTCTTAAAATGTTTTTATAATTCTACGTGATCTTAAACGAACACACAATACTATCACTAATTTTCGAGAAAAAAAATTAACAAAAAGAAAATGAAATAAAATATTTGTTTTGATTTTCAAAATTTAGAAAATGACAGCTATTTCAGTACACAGTGACTTTCTAAGATGTTAAGTACAGAATACAGAATCAAAAAAAAAAATTGGAAAAACAAGCTATTTCAATTGCTTCTGTTTTCTGTATGTAACAAAATTATATTCTTACTTTAACCAGTTAAATTTAGAATACCGATCAAATAATAACAATAATTAAATAATAACTATCATTTTAAATACACCAGTATTAAACGATATTGAACTATTGTGTTTTTTTATAACAGCTGTATATTTTGAAAATTAATACAGAATTCGAGAAAGCACAACTACTTTAAAGATAATAATGTTTTTAATCAACCATCAGAAATCGCTTAAGATCTATCAATTATTATTCAAAATTAAATTTGCTTATACTACATAATCATGACATACAATAATTATTTTGACTGGCATCATGAAGCTGTAAAAAAGGTGGGTGAATTTGAGTACTTTCTTTTGTTATTTTTAAAATTTCTCATTCACATATTAATATAAACGTATAAACATAAAGCCCGATTCAAGCGACAAACACAAATGATGAGTAACCTAAACAAAGTTCACAAATGAAATCAAAGACGTAAATTGTTGCTGTAAAATTCATTCCTATTTTAGAAGAATTTTCCGAAGGTCCTACTTTACTTTTTTAAGTATCATATTTATATGCTAGTCCGTTTATTTACATTTTTTTAAATATAACTATTTTTTTATACGGTACCGTATTATATTTATGTATTTACTAATTAATTTTTTTTATTATTATTAATAGTTATTATAATTTATTTTTAGTAACAGTTTTGTGTTTATATTATTGTTTTTAGTATTTACTGATGATAACTGGAAACAACAATTCCTGAACAGTTCTACAGCCAGCCATCTCCTATCAAATATCCCAGTGATCCACCAGCTCTTCAGCTGTCCACTCTTCACTGTGGAATGAAAAGTCAGACGAGGTCTGATGTACACGAATAGAAACTAATCTAATCATGGAAGAACCGCAACACAAGATATTCAGCCCTATCAAGAATAGTCTTTTAGATTGTGTAAATCTTTAACATTATGTGTAAATCATCTAAAATGTTTTAGAAAATTAAAATTTGAATACTAGAAAACTAGGATTTGGGTACTAGATCGTGGATACCGGTGTTCTTTGGTGGTTGAGTTTCAATTAACCACATCTCAGGAGTGGTCGAACTGAGACTGTAGAAGACTACACTTCATTTACTATCATTCATATCTTCCTCATTCATTTTTTTAAGTAATATCTGAACGGTAATTCCAGGAGGCTAAACAGGAAAAAGAAAAAGAAGGTAATTAAAATTACCCATAAATTTCCGTTAACGTAACGAATAGGTAATTATGATTAATTTATTAAAAAAATGATGATTAATTATGACTGGTAATTAATGATGAAATTATGATTGGTAATTATGATTAATTTATTTTAATAAAGCCTATTTGAGCTATATAATTTTAAGTAGGCTAGTTACTTATTATTTTACCCTCATTACCATATAATAATTGAGAAATAATATTTTACTGTTCCAGAAAAAGGTTTACACATTATTTTTCCAGTCATCATAATCAATAATCGGATAAATGGTTAGCACTATGGTGATTACTTAGTGAAGCAATATAATTCAGATTTTAATCTCAGCGAAGCGGCTTGATTCCTATTCAAATATGGTTATACTACACAATCTCATGACGTACAATAATTATTTTGACCGGCAACATGAAGCTGTAAAAAAGGTGGGATGAATTGAGTATTCTTTTGTTACTTTTAACATTCTGCAACGGCTGTTGGGGTACAATTATTGGCACTTGGTTTGGAGTCGGATCGACCCAAGGTTGGTCAAGACTACCATACACCGTAAATAAAGTTCTGTTAGACATGCAATCTCCTAAAAATAAAAATCTCCTTTAGAGTTTATAACAACCGCCTACGTATCAGTTTTTAACGTAAAAGTACGTTCAAATTCGAAAACATCATTTGATTTCTTTACAGCAGTTACCAGACAATCGGAAGTTCCTTACATGAGAGATATTTTTGGTGTTTTAATATTGTGGTCTGTAATGAAGTACACCTACGTTACCGACTGAAAGTACGTTTTACTCACTTTTTCTCAACCAATAGTAAACAAGAAAACTAATAGTAAAAAGATATTCAATACCTCGTAACGCAACGAATTTATTTATTGAATAGGACAAATATTTTTGTAATGGT
Source organism: Lycorma delicatula (assembly GCF_047948215.1). Lineage (NCBI taxonomy): Eukaryota > Metazoa > Arthropoda > Insecta > Hemiptera > Fulgoridae > Lycorma > Lycorma delicatula. Next base: position 122,848,796 of record NC_134457.1, read on the forward strand.
TGATATGATGCTAGTTGATATGAATATAATAGGTTATTTGTACGTGTTAAATTTCCCAAGACGTTTATTTCCAAAGTGTGGACAGTGGTGTGCTTGTTGGTGTTAGTAAGGGGGGTGGGGGAAATAAAAAAACCCGGTAGTGGGGAGGATCTACCTGTAGCTACAGGTGTGGGGGAACCACTCGTTCCGTGTGCTTGCCTTGCCGTTGAAGCGTGTGCCCTCCTGGTATCACTCCAGTGCTTCTACGGCTACGCTAAAGCACGCATCATCGGTGGACCTTACAGATTCAATGAGTCACTTTATCGGTGTGTGATTTTCGAGTGCGTTTTGTGTGACCGCTTCAGACCTTCCCCCTTCAAGGACTCGCACCCGTGATGACACTTCATGCGTACAACAACCGGTCAATTTTTATTTGACAAAAAATAGCCGATTTATTTTATCAACCACAGTGGAAAATTTTATAATACAAGATTAAAGTTTTGTTTTTTGTATTTAATATTACAAGTTAACGAAAGCTTTTACTTTTAATAAATACCCCTTATAATAAGACGTATTATTATAACCATTTAAACGTATTTTAAAAATTCCTAATCGTATTAATTTAAAATAAAATGTATTTTTCTTTAATATATTTGAAATTATTAAAATCATTTTAATAAATGGATTCGTAATGGAACGTTTAATTATAAAATAATGCTGGACGATTTGAAATTAAAGAGTTGAAATCACTGTGGTTGAGTAAAATATTCGTCGATTAACAGTGAAGTTTTAAAAAAGAAAACAAGTTGTTAAGAAAAAATAAAGAAATAAAAAACAATCGTAGTGTTAACGGACAATGTCTTTTATGTGACGTACAAATCCGTGTGATTAACATTAGTATACACAATTACATATAATATTGTTTTTAGTGAGACTGTTCATCGGAAAAACTGAAACTGGTGAGTTTTTATCTAAGTACTACAGTATATATACAAATCTTTTATTTAAAATAAACTACAACTATTCTTATTATTATAGAATTGCTATGTCATATTCTAAAGAATATGACTATTAAGAATGATGTTGGCGGAAACTCATGGGAACTATATAACAGTCTTCATGGAATTTCTGATTACAGTAAAGAATTGTATTCTTTAATATCGTTACTATTATAATAACGATTTGTCAACACGTTTAATAAGTGTGCATTATCATCAACAAGAAATTTAAAGTAACAAAATGTTTCTCAATAAAAGCTTGACTCATAAAATGAGAATAATTAATTAAACTAAAAATGTCATTATATAACAGCGTACAATATTATATAAAATATTTAGTCAGTCTTTAATTTCTTTTCTTCTTATTAATACAGCACAGATTAAGTTAACTGATTTATAAATGAGACACAAAATTGTTTTACTGAACCATTCAAACATAATGTACCGTAATGATTTTTCTGTACATTATAGAATCTCTAATTCAACGATTAAAACAGTTGAGTTTCTTGTAAAAAATTTTAAAATGATAAATAATGAGGCTTTAGTAAATTTATTTAATTAATAACAGTTAACAGCTAAATTGTTTGAAAAAGGAATTCGCAAATACTACAAAGATTATATGAAAAAATTACTTCTAGAAATAACAAAAGGCAATTTAAAAAAATTTATTCAATATTATTTAATGATCTATCATAATTATTAAATAAAAATATTTTCCTTTAAATGATGCATTAATTTAATAAAAAAAAAATCAACAACTATTATTTTAATTTATTTATCACGCAGTATAACATTTACAAAAATGATAAAATACTGATTATAAATATACCGTATGTAACTTCGGTAAGATATCAGAATAATAAATAACAGTTAAAAGTATTATCACTCCTAAAATTTATAATTGTGTTTTTTTTAATTTACATGGGAATTTAGTGAATATTCCCGATAAAATCTGTTAAGAAACGCATGTTGAAAAATAAGACTAAATACTAAACACAGATAAACTTAATAAATCGGTAAGATAAAATAAACAAATATAAACTAAACCCGTAACCGAAGTGGTAAAAATATTTAATAACTAAAATCAATATATATTCTTTTTGTAAGTAATTATAAGTTCCAATACATTGCCGAAATATATAACTGCTATAATATTTTTATTACTTATTTATCTTTCTTTTTTATAAATAACATATTAATATTTATTTAATCACCTAATAAAATAAATGAAACAATACAAAAAATAGAAAAATAATAAATTTTAACACAGATTGAACATCAAAAGTGTATTCTTGATGTAATTTATACAGCTAGATTAGTAATAATACATTTCAAATGATACTCTTAAGCCGTTAATCCTCTTAAAAATGTATTAATAAATAAATATTCATCAACAACATTACAACATTAAAAAAGAAATCTTAAAAAATTCTTCCATAAAAATATATTTTTATAAAAAAAATTTTTTTTTAAATTATAATGTTTGAAAGATTTATTTTTGGTAAAAAAATTCTGTCTTAAAATTTATTAAAAAGAAGATACTCATCTTTTATTTATTTTATTATTTTTTTTAAATATCAAAATTATTGTTAAATTAATTATTTGTTTTTAATATACAAAATAGAATTTTAAACTTAAACTTTGAAAAACAATTTAAATTTAAACAGTACTATGTATTTGAAATAAATATTTTATTTTTATTATTTCTCTGGTATAACTATTAGAAAAAATTGACTTTTAACAGATTATTATTCAAAAAAAAGAAAAGAGAGACGTTAAAGAAAATTAAAAAAATAACCAAAACTATGTCTCTCATTCAACCGCTAAATAACCGTCATCAATTGAGGATATTAGATAAAACTAAATTTAAATATAAAATTAAAATTTAGCGGAAAACAAAAACATATAAGTAAAGAGAAAAATAAAAGTAAACATAAATATATTTATAATGTATTGCACCATAAATATATACAGTGTTTGTATTTTTGTTAATTCATTTTTTTTCTATATTTTGATGTTATAATTATTTCTTTATTTTTTAATTAATTTCTTTACATTAACTGAGAAATGATTATTTAATAGTAAAAATACGAATCTATTAGTAAAATTAATTTTTAAAAAAGTTCTTCCGTGTCAATCTTTGCGATTTTATTTCAATATCCGTCATTTAACATACCTCTTTCTTTGCAGTAAATAAATTAAAATTAGAAAAACCTTACAAAGAAATAACAATTACATATTAAAAAAAATTTTAAAACTCATTATTTAACATACTTTTTTGTTCAATATCTGAAAAATAATATTGAATTAATAATAAATGTAAGCAAATAAATTATTTTATAATTAAAAAATATGTCTGTCAGTAATCTATAATTCAAAAATTTTAATTAAGTTACAACTGATAAATTTTAACTTCAATACAACCAATATTTCGTAAAAATATTTTTTTTTGCAAATTGTACTGTATTTTATATTCATCCAATAAATAAAAATAAATAAATAATTTAAGAAATATTTATATTAGTGTAATTAGTTTTTATCTTAAATAAAAAATTATAAGAATAAATTTAATTTACAAATAATTGATTTTAAGGCCCAATTTTCTTAATAAATTAATAAATATATATTGTTTTAATTAAATATCTTTAAATGTTTATTTTTTTATTTTAGGAAGTTTTTATTTTGTTAAATTTAATTTTATTTAGTAGCGACAAAATATCGAATTTTTACCCGAATTTTTTTGAATACTACCCATCACTGTCATATATTATAAACTCTTATGTAAGTGCAGCGGGTGATTTTTAAAGAAACTATTTAAAAATACTAATGTCGACGATACTTTTATCTGACTTTGTGACTTTGATGATTTAAAGTTTTGTGACTTTATTGATACTATCTCATTTATATGACTTTATTATTTGTTATCTGTTACCTTTATTTGCTGTTATCTTTGTTTTTATTAATTAATTGATTCGTTTGTGTCATGAGAGGTGATGCATATTATTAATATTGTATTTGAGGCGGGCTCTCTTTGGATGTTCTCCCAACACGTTACTCTTAGCCAAAAATTTTACTTATGGTCGAAATCCTTTTGGCCATCGATTGTAAAAAAATAAATTGTTAAAAGAAATGTTAATACTAATGTGTGATTTTAAAATAAAATTACAGTAGTAGTAGTGTACTTTTATATACAAAAAAAAAATAAGTTATACATATTTTGTAGATGAGTTAGTAACAAAAAAAAAGAAACTAAAAAAGTATTTAAACATATTTGGTATTTTGCAGGGTTTTACAAGTTAATATCCTGCAAAACATTTTGTTATTAAAATTTGAAAGTTACTATAATTTCTATATGATTAAGAAATTGTACTGATACACTAATAAAATACACCAATAAAAAAATTATATTGATAATACAGTTATCGGTTTAATCCATAGAAATTTAATAGAAATACTAACCATAAAATGAAATTAATTTATTAAACATGTTAATCAGGTACCTCCAATTACGGCACTAACAAGAAACACAGTTTAGTATGGGATAAATATCATAAAATGTATAGAAACAGCCGGAGAATAATATACTGTAAGCCTATAATATATATTTATAAACATTTTAAATAAATATTAAAATAAAACTTCTTTTTCAAGTTATAAACAACAAAAATTAAAATAAATTATGTGTAACTATAAATTATTAATCTTTATACATACTATTAGCATTAATTAGTCTGTATAATAGAAATGTTACAACCTAATTAAAATTATAATACAAAATATTATTTGTAAATAATAACACTCAATAACTCAAAAATTTACACCAATTTAAAAAAAATAAATATTGTGTCATTATAGCAATGAAAGAAGTAAAATTTGATTTAAAGAATATGAAATTTTTTATTAATTTCCTAAATAATGATTTTGGATTTCCACCTCATAATGGTGTAGACAATGGAATAATTTTTTCGGGGCCATAGGAATAAGAATGGACTAAAAGAAATAAGAAAAAAAAAATTTTTTAATGAAAAATGAATCGTAATTATTTAAATTGTTATTAATGCTATAATAGCTTTAAATCGTAAAATTTTAATTAAAAAATTTCTATAAATCTAATTTAATTTTAATGCAAACAACACAATTAAAATATAGTAGAATACTAACAGGCCTGTGATATTAAAACAAAAGAATAACGTTATATACTATCTACAATGAATTTTATATCAATTAAGTAGCACATATTTAAATTAATTTTTGGCACGATAAAGTTTCTGGTTATTTGGATATCATTAATAATTTATTTCTACGAACAAATTAAAAATAATTTTAATTAGTGTAGGCCTATACAGTTATTTTATTTCCTCGTAATATAGAATGATTACAATTGTCCGTAAGTTCATTCGCAATGCTAAAGTAGGTTCTATCCGTAGATTTAAAATATTAAATTAATTGAAAACCAATAAAACAGAAAAGCTTTTAATCTCTTTGGAACTAAAAGAGTCTTCTTGACTGAATAGTAAAAACTTAAAATCACATCCTTAAACAAACTAATTATCATTTCTAAGTAACCGATTATGAAATAATTCTATGAACATTTCACACTTCCAAACTGAATTTTATAATTTAATATCCATGCCTCCACATCTTACAAAATATATTCCCAACGGATTTAACTCGGACTTAATTTTACGCGTGTACAGATATCTAACTTTAAAACATAATATAAATTGTAACTGAAGCGAAGTGAATAAAATTATTGCTGTTTAACTTATGTACTTAAATTAACTATACGAAATATTACTGTAAAAATTTAAATAATTTGTTTTATTGTACCTTATATGGAAATAATCATTAAATTCCTTTTACTGGTTATATTTTACAGTTGTTAATTATAGATAAAAAAAAGTAAAAAATAGGTAAATTGTTGGGAATAATTTGAGCATGACAGTCTATTATTTCAAATTAAATGTAAACAGTAAGAATTAAATTATATAAAAACTTAAAATTTATCAATAAGTTAATTTTTATAATCGAAATTTTATTATATATCATTTCGGCATTATTTCAGTTTATGTTTAAAAAAATTGTAATTTTTTTAAAAAGGCTTAAAGACAAATCTCAAAATAATAAAACAAGGTAAAAAACATTAAATTAAATTTCAATTATTTTTCTGCTTGTTTCAAGCTCGCCTGCATGTCTACACATATTAAGCGCGCTTACCTATGCGCACGCGTGCATATTTACATACACACAAATACAACATAAATTATAGTTTTAGGTACATAGACATATATACAAACAAACAAAAAAAAAGTAGGTTGAATTGAATAAAGTAATTTTTAAACTTAACTATAAATTAACGTATGAAAAATAACTTTTGGCATTGAAAGAGTATAATTTATGAGACTACATCATTTTGCTATTTGACAGAAGGAACGGGTGGTAACTAACAACCGACTACCGAAAGCTGTTTATGTTAGTCAAATGTAAGGAGTTATATTCAATGTTTTATAAGAAGATTAGTGGGAAACAGAGGTAATTTGGATGACATCAGAGGTACCGGGTCTTGGCCGCGGCCAGCAGGTCTACTAATGTTCACTCGTGACTATGTACATCAGAGCATTATGTCCTTACAAATAAAATGAAAATATTTTAATGGACCGACGCATCGTTTCAACATTTACAGTGAAAAAAAAAACTTGCGGTAATGTTTTCATCAGAATTTTACAACTAATAAATTATATTTAAGTTATTAGTTTAAATACGATAAAATCCCCCACTACATATTTAGAAATAAATAAATGTAAAAAAAAAATTTAATTCAACTGTATTACGCTTTACTGATAGCTGTTATTTCATTTATTTGAACACTAGTAATATAAATTAGTCTACCAAATAAAAATTTTAGAAAAATGTAAATAAATATAAATAAAATTAATTTAAAATAAAAAGCTAAACGATAAAAAATCCTTTAACCATTTTTCTTCCTGTAGTTTGAGCTTTTTTGTAACATTTTCATTCACGTATAGATTAAAACTAAGAATTTAATTAACTAATTTTTTATTTTAAACAAATATTTTACGTTAGGGAAAAATTACAATAGATTAAACAAAACCAAAATTTGAAATAAAACAAATATAAACGTTATTTACTACATATAAAAATAATAAAAAGTAAAAACATTCTGATAATTTTTGATTTAATAATTAATATTTACCTTTTAAATACATAAAAATCGAAGCTATTGTTTACACACTTTAATTAGCTACATATAATGAAATTCGTAATAAGAAGCGTAATTTAAGTATTTTATCTCGGGCTAATAAACGATCGAATTCCGTAAGTCGAGGTTTAGGTCGGCAAGTAATAAAATTTCATAAAATAATCCATATTTTTTATTTTTTAATAATGTCGGTAAGAGACAATTTAATACTATATTAATTCAATAATACGAGTATATTAATATAAATACTGAAACCAGAAAAAGTATGTAGTCCAGACCCTGAATTCAGGAAAAAATTCAGCTAAATATTGATAGTAATCCTAATTGTAATTGAATTACCTTATTGTAATTCTATTACGTTATAACTGTATTTGTTATTTATTTGAATTTTTATAATAATTATCCTAGATATTTAAAATTCTATTTGTACGAAAATACACAAAGTTAAATTAAATAAAATATTTGTTTATTTGTTCCGTTATATGTATAGATAAAAATATTGTATAACTTTTTTTTTTAAATATAGTATATAGATGTTTCCCTAATAAAAATTTATATTTAATAAGAATGAAAAAATTAATAAATAAATAACCGAGATTTTTTTGGAAATTTTTGAATAACCAGAATTATTATCGAAATGTAGATGTAGGTTCAAAAAAAGTTATGTTAAATTATACTTATTATTTGATTTTTATATTAATTTTTCCTTTTGATATTTCTTCATTAACGATCTCAAATTAATATTTAATGCATTTTGTATGCATTTTAGTTTTCAAATTACTCTATTAAAATACTTTCAAATTTATTTTAAATATATTTGTAGAATATTTTAATGGTTATTTTTACTAAACGATGATTTTCTTTAACCTTTATAACAGAGTATAAAGTTTTACAGAACGCTACAAAAGTAATATTCTGGAAATATTTCACTAAATTCCACTTGAAGAGTTTAAAATATTTCTCTTTCAAAATTAAAAATAAAGATGTCCATCATTTTCTTTTCCAAATTTCTGTGTTTAGTATCATTCAAATAATTTTTTTTTTAAATTTGACATATTTTGTGGAAAAAGATGCAAGAAATAAATGTTACCATAAAATATATATATAAGATTATCAATCGATTACGTTTTTCCCTGGAAAAGTCACATAAAATATATTTAAATATATATATACGCGCGTGTGCGCACGAGCACGAATGTGTGTTTGTGTAGGTATTTAAGCTAAATTTTTATAAATTTTGGCGAGTATAAATTGAAAACAAAATTAAAAATGCACTATCTTGAAAACTGACCGATGAATTTTATTGCATTTAAAACCCCAAAATAAATCATATTTTTTCTTAAAAATATTATTAATTATCATAAAAAAATTATAATATCCATTTTTTTTTTTTGGAAGATCAGTAACGTTTTGAAATATTAATGTGGACTACTTATAATGATATATTACGTTATTACATTAATGGTTATATAAATTAGAGAAGGCAACTGAGAGTAAATCAAACAACAGGTAACAACGATCATCGAGTCTAGCGGATTATTTATGTGTAACGTACCCGAGGAACGAACGGCCGTCTGGTATTTTCTATTTGCCTACTTCAATCACTGTCAGTAAACAGAGGAATGGTTTCTAGTTTTTGCCGGGAATAAAAAGGCTGTAATCTCTTCTTCAAGACGCAAGACAAGGCCGAGACGGGTTGACAATGAACTTTAATTCCGAGTCCCCTGCGTCGGGGCCAGAGAACTCCCAAGCACATAATCACGAATGAACACAGAATTTTCTTAACCGCAGTACATCAGTCTAACGTTAAGAAATATTCATTATTAAAACAATTAGGAATGAAAATACTATTAGCATAGACGTAAAAGGTTTAATAACAAGTCAAAATATACATATATAAGTTTAATGTACTTAAAAAAATAATAATACCTGAACAATAAATGCATTTCTAGATGTGATCTATTTAGATCATAACTAAAGTACAAGTCAACAACATATAAATTTAACTAAAAAAATTCACACTATATAACCTATATTTTTAATAATACTTCTTTAATAATAGATTATTTCATCGAGAAATTCTTTTAGTTCGCTAAATGACTTCCTTCCTTAATTAAAAACTTATTTATTTTGTTTAAAACAGATAAAAAAACAATATTTTTTTTATTTTATTTTAATACTAGCTGTACTAGAGCGTGCCTACGGTACGCCTCTGCAGCTTGGCACTCCGGGCGGGTTGCCCTAGCGGGTGGAGTTTCGGAATGGGATTATTAGGTGTCCAAAACTGATTACCTGCTGTGTAAACACATTTTTTTTAATGATGATAATTGATATAACGAAACTTAAATTAGAAATTTAACTCTAGAAATTGAAACTAACGAATCGGGATTTTCCGCTAGTGATCGGTACATTCCGGTGCCTACCTTTTGGTTACAATTCATTATTTTATGAATAAAAACAATCAAATAAATAAAAAAATATATTATTAATATATATTTTGCATATATATCGGTATATATATATATATATATATACGATATATGATATATAACAAGTATACACCTGACCACCACGAGACGTAGTAACGAAACAGGATTTTCCGCTAGTTATCGGTACATTCTGGTGCTAAGCTAAGGGGGACGGACACACACACACACAATCCCATGTCGGTCTTTGTATAAATTTGGCTAAATATTGTTGAGACAACGCTGTTAATCGACCTAAACGAGCAACGCACACCAATAAAAGAGGAATTCAAATCCTGTTAAAATGCAACTGAATTTTAACAAGAATGCCACAGGTGTACAGACAGCTGATAATCGTTCTATAATAACATTAATAGGACGAGTAATATTTTAAAAAAAAGCCAAAAGATTATTTTTAGCGTAAAGTTTAACAAATAAAAATAACAGTCCAATTATTAACGAATTTTTAAAACATGCCATTAGTATTTCAAAATATCGTTATGGTTGATTAAAAAAATTGCTCAATCGATTTTAAAGAAAGAGGTCAAACAGAAGAACCTCAATATATAAAAACTGCGTCTGTAGTGTTTCTATTCAAACGTTTCCCGGACAGAAATAAAACATTAAATAAGCATGTCATGAAGACTCAACTGATTCCAAAGAGTCGAATACATTGCTGAATTTAAAATTAATTACCGTTTAAATCTTTAAACCTATTTATTATTTATTATATGTAATAATATAAATTCCGGGCTATAACGTATTTCACAATTCATGGTGTTTTTTAATGCATTTGTTGTTACGTGTCCCACTGTTTTGTTATTATTAATTTTTATCATGTGTAATAAATATGCTAAAACTAAACAATAGAAAAAATAACAGTGTTATAATAGTATTTAATATTAATAGTACCCTTGAAATTTCTTAAGGTTTCGTAGTAGGAAAAACTTAAGTAACTTGAAATTTATTTCTTGATTTGATTCTGATTCTGTTTCCGCAAATCTTTGATATTAAATGAATTTTTATCAATATAAATCTTACGAGTTACATCAGTTTAGGAAGAAAAAATACAAAAAAAAATTGCAAAGCCAACATATCTTTTGTCAAAACAATTTTTTTTTACGTTACAAAACATCACGTGTTTGCTATCAATAACTATGATGTTTTGTAACATTTCTATTTTAACCAATAAGATAACAACCGAGTGTGCACGTGTCCGTACATACATCCACACAGGTCCGCATAAAGTCGTTAACATGTTATCTAAAATTTATTGTAAAAAAAAACTGTTTTCTCTTAGTTATAATTATAATAAGGATTAACCAATTTATAAAAATTATATCATATTTGGATAAGCTTACTCTTCAGGTTGTTAACAGGTTTATTCTTCCGTATTTTACTCCGAAGTAGTAAACGAGTATGTAATAAAGTTACGTTGATGAAACCGATACGTAATGGATAGTTATTTTTAATAGAGTTCGGACAGATGCGAAAGCAGATCGAACGAAGCTCTCTGCTCGCTTCAGTTTCGGCCGTACTCATTTAATTTAAAGGGAGGGAGGCTATATACTGACGTCACGACTTCTCATTCTTGGCATTCCACAATTGAAAACAATCCACATTGTGTTTCATAGATGTTATAATATTAAGAGACGCATCGTTTCATAAATGTTGAATCTTTTTATATGACGAGGAGAATGTTGCCCTATAAGGAAATAAGATTTACAATAGTAGTAAGCTGGATAAAATAGCTAAGATTTGGATAATCACACCCTATTCCAACAAAATACTTAAATTCATTTGTTTAAATACTAAAAGAGTACGTAATAAAAGTGTATTTAATAAGTGCAAAAAAATTGTTTAAGAATAAATAAATTTAAAAAATCAAAAACAAATTTAGTAACACTACTAGACCATAGAAAGTTTTTGTTTCCTTCGAAACAGCATTTCATTTAAAATGAAACTCATTAATAACATTAGCAGTTATTACTTTCCACCAGTTATTTATGGAATATATTTAACTAGACAAATTTTCTTGGGATAATGACTGACCGGTATTTAATTTTATTTACTTTTTTTTACACACATTTGCTTTAACTTTTATGTAAAAAAAGCTTAGCTTTATCTGGTCGATCAAATTATAGTTTGGTACAAAAAATCTAATCTTTTGCTGTAATTTTAAATTAAATACATGCAAATAAATTCCTTCTTGTATTAACACAATCTACGTCAATTATCAAGAATGTTATACTAATCAATTATAAAATTACCAAAAACGGACATATTACTTAAAATTTTCAGAAAAATCATTTTTATTTTTACTAAGATTTGAAATGAAAAACAAACCTTACTTTAATATGTTTTGGTTCGCAAATGAACACTTATTTATTTAATTGTTTAAAATTTAATAATGACATAACATAGAAATGACATTTTTTAATCTTCTAATTTACATATAATTTCTTCTAAAATAAATCTGAATACATCTTAAAACTAAACAATTCGAAAATTTGGAGTTTTCTCATATCCATACAGACATATATATTTTGCATATATATCGATATATATGCGATATATGATATATAATATAACAAGTAACCACCACGAGACATGTACTAACGAATCAGGATTTCCCGCTAGTGATCGGTACATTCTGGTGCTAAGGTAAGGGGAACGGACACACACACACAGTCCCATGTGGGTCTTTATATAAGTCTTTGTTAAAATATTTATGATATGTTGAAAAATATTAAGTTTAGAACGGAAGGTAAACCAAAAGTAATGCGTAACTTTCAGTAATTTAAATATCAGAAATAATAATTAAATAATATAAATTCCTAATCTGTACGTTGCAATCAACTAGTGAATAATAAGCAACTCCCTCCGATGGCCCAAAGGAATGAGGATGACGAATAAATGAGATCATTCCGGAGATGTGGTGGTTAATTGAACCCCAACCACCAAAATACACCGGTATCCACTGTCTACTATTCAAATCCCTAAAAAAAAATTATAAATATATGACTTACAAGACCGTCTTACTCGAATTTATTTGCCTATTTTGATATTGATATCGAAATTAATTAAAATCAAGCACAATAAATAAATGGACCGTTCATTTACCTATATTATGTATTACTAAATTTTTTCAGATAACTGATAATTCTGTAAGAAAGGCTTTTTTTAGTCGTAAAAATCCACCAAAGGTCAGAAAACCTAAAAATTTTCTTCTATTCAGCTAAGTAGTAATTTTAATTATGACTGTAGAATATGTTCCAAAATTTAAAAAAATAACAGTGTAAAAGAACCATTTGATTGCAAAATAAAAATAAAAAAGTTTACCTCTGCAAAAGGTGAACACAGTACTTGAGAAAAAATAAATTAATCTACTTATTAAAGTAAATCATACAAGAATCAATTCATAACCTGTAAGTATAAGTTTTTTAAATGTTGCACAGTTTTTAAATTATACGTGGTATGATAATTACATTTCTAGAATGGCCGTATTCTGTCGTATGGTAGTTTGGTTTAAATATCTGAGCAAACGTTTTTTTACTTATTCTGTGCGTTAACATTAAACGATAAAACTATTCATTAGTTAATGCGAAAATATAAAGGTTTTTTTTTATATCTCAAATTATATTTATTATCGATTCTGAAACTTACAAACCATAAGTAAACCATGTCAATTATCAAGTTATAAAGGAATTAACTTTAAAACACCTCAGTTACATTCTAGACATCAGCAGTAAATTAAAGGTAGCATAAGTATTGATAAAGTAGCCAGTACTGAATTAGAAATCACAATAATGTTCAGCACTATGAATAAAACTACAGCATAAAAAGAATATTAGAACAGAAAAAAGATAGCATTAGAAACATAAATGATCATAAACATACATTAACACTTTGATTTGGCACAACTTAAGAAGACAGGCCTCGATCCGAGTATCATTCTTAGATCCTAAGATTCAACACATGAACCTTTTGTCACCTTGTATTTTTCCCATTGTCTAAGAGGTTAACAGGTTTACGTGGTCGTTAAGTCTTATTTTGTAATTAGTTGCAAATAGATTGAATTTCTCTCGAACACACGGTAACCTTAGTACTCATGAATTTCGTTGTTCCGTACGAACCATGGCGCCTGTGTAATGCATCTCACAAATTTATTCTGGAATCACTGAATAATCTGTATATTTGCGGATACTCGCCGTACCCTAGAGTTGAATTCCGTATATCCAAATCGGTTTTAGAATCACTTTGTACAGAAATAGCTTGTTAGATAGGGATAGTTGCGTACACTTTCAGCTCGCGGGAGGTACTTTCCATCTAAATAAATTTCTGGCAGTCATCTTTTCCCATCGCGAACATCATGCGAATCGATTTCGCTTACTTGATCTTAAAAAGTCAAACAATAATTTTTAGTTTCACATAAAAATGATTGATGGAAATTTATAACAGGTGTCAACAACAAATTTTGCGAAAATAGGAAAATCTACTACCGGAATACTCCAGTATTCTCAACTAAAACAGCAATATGATGTTATTGCTGTTTTAGTGACAAATTCAAGCGTCCTTGAAAAACGAAAAAGATCCAAAAATCGACGAGTTATGTGAACGACGACCTCAGTTATGGAAAACCAACAACACAAATAAGGGGTTCGCAAATGTGAAGAAAATCAAGGATTTGGTACGATCTGATGGTCGATTAATGGCTGAAGAAAATATTAATAATGCTAGAAAGAAAAAAGAGATTCATTGGATAAGACCTAAATTATGGCTTAACATGTGAGTCAGCACAATGCGCCAAACCATGGGCGCGCTTACCGTGAAAGAGTTGGCGAAAAATCTATTAATTAAATCTAGCTATTCTGCTTATTCACCAGAATTACCTTTCTGGGGTTTCTAGCTGTTCCCAACATTAAAGATAGCGCTTGAAAGAAGAGAATTTTTTTTCTGACATCCCTGATGTCTGGTGTAACATGATAAAGAAATTAAACATATTTATGTTGAAAACGTTTTCTACGCCTGTTCTCAGGAATAGAAACAAGAAAATTATCCAAACAAATGTTTATATGCGCAATTTGAGCACTTAAAATATGACAATAGTTATTAACCTAGTTCCAAACTCAAACCTTTATACTTTTTACTCATCTTCCGGGAATTAAACTGCACACCTCATACATTAAAATGAAGACGAAGAATACAAAAAAAGATGGTTACAATGATTTAAACTACAAAAAAATTGTTGAAATATATCATTTACACTATATTAATACTTCCTACAAACTACTAATCCAGCATCATATACATAATCTACTTTAAAGAAATAAAGAAATACACTCAAATTAAATAGTATAAAAACACCAGTAATTACTTAAATATTCTGTTAATGAATAAATAAAAAACACTATTTAAAATTACACGAAAGACGTGACAATGAGTGATGACAGATTACATAAACAGTTTAAGTATACTAAATACTTCCATTAATTAGACATTAAATAGGACTAAATTAATTTAAATTAAATTAAATGTGAATCTTAATTAACAGACAAATTAACAATACTTTCCTTTTAATAGTACTCGTATTTAAATAAATTTTATTACATACGAATATATGCAACTATATACACATAAAAACAAGCTAAGTAAATATTAAATTAATTTTTACACAAAGCTAATAGGAAAAAACACGCGCACGTATACTCACACATACACAAAATTCAAAAGTAAATAAATATAAAATAAAGCAAAAAAATTAAAATTCATAATGTAAAAAACATAATAATTCTGTAATATGTAATTGAGCCCACGTGAACATATTGTAATAGCATTAAGTTGTATTCCCTCACGTTCATATTGTATATGAATGCGTACAAGGAAAGAATACTGATTTTTTTTTCACTATTAAAACTATAAGGACGGTATTATAAAGCTATACATAAACATTAAATTGAATAGTAAAAACCAACTATAGAAATATTTATTTACTTTTCATTATAATTCATAAACTGATTCAATAAGACGTACTTTAATTAAATTTGATGTTAGTTAAACACACATATATACACACTCACCACACACACAAATATATATATTTATATTACTTTACTTCTGTAAGTGAGTGAGTGTGTGTGCGCGCGCACACACACTCACTCACTCACTCATATATATATATATATATATATATATATATATATATATATATATATACAGTAATGATAGTAAAATTTTTCTAGATTATAATATTTTAATATAACTGATTTAAATACAAAATAAGTATAATTTAAAATACTTATCAATTTTCAATCAAGAAATACTTTAATTGATAATTTAGCAGTCAGAATTTTTAAGGAAAATAATACTATCTGATGATTTTCAGTATGTTTTAAACAAATCCATAACATTAACGAGCTAAGTCAATGGTATCAGTGCAAACGTTTATAATTATAAATACTGAAGGCTATCAATTAGAAATTCGGAACTTTAAGAATGTAAATATTTTCGGATATAAAATACTAGTTTTATAGCGCGTACAATATTAGTATGCTAAAATTTTACGATAATTAAAATATGAAATATATTTCATTAAAGATTAAGTAAAAATCGAAGTATTTAATACAATCTGTCCGCACAATTTTTTCAGAAATTATTTCCACAATTCGCGAGAGCTTCACCACAATTCCTAAACCAGTTTTCAATAATTTATTTTAATGTGAAACAGTTTAAATTTTTTCTTTACAGAATTTTTCATAGATTTCTTTTAAATATTCGCCAATTTTTTTCAATTTCAAATCTTTATTAAATGAATATTTATTATTAATAAAATTTTCCTTCGACTTTCCAGAAAGGCAGGAATAATTTGGTACAAATTTAAATTTCTAAAGGATTTGCTTCCGAGCAAAACTTTAAATCTTTAGGTAATTATCTCTAAAAAATAAATTTTTTATTGGTCCTCACCCATCAGAACTGTAGGATGAGAAATTACTAAAGAAGAGCTTTCTTGCCGGACAGATATCGCAAAGTTGATTTCTTGAAATTTTAAAGAAAAACTTTTAAAAATGTTTTTAATATAATGTTTGTACAACGTGCATAAACATCATTTCTTAATAAGAATTTTGAATCTGATAACATATTTTAATATTTTCGAGTATGTTAGACCAGATAGAAATTTACATATAAAAATAAGTCCATTTTAAACAAATTCTGTTTTGGTTAGAATGTAAGGTCTCATTTTCAAAAATAGCTTAACTTGTAAAATTTCTATTAATTGTTTTTCACAAACAATCTTCATTATAATACAATGTTTTCTTTTTAATAAATTTTTATTACTATCATTTGTATATAAATTTTATTTTAAAGCATAATTTAGCAGCAAGCCAGGCAATAATAACTAGTTACATAATGATGAAAAGGGAGTAAATATCGTATACAATACAATAACAACGCAATAGATATAGTGTACTAGAATGGGAAGTATGGTCGTATTATAGAATTTCAAGGTTCCCGTATCCTGCGATAAGCCCATGTTCCCTTGTACATATAACCCGCAACGGCTTCATATTGATAAATAACTTCAGAGATAGTACAAATAACAAACAAAAACACAAAAAAAATTAAAAGACAGGTGCTTAGAAAAGTTATTATAATAAGTATGATTCATAATCGATACGCAATTTTCCATTAAGAACAAAAAACGCGTTCGGTTGTAAAAACGCTTTTTAACAAAGAGTAATACTATAAAATTAATGTGATAAATAACTACAATTTGAAATAAATTATTGTCTTTTTACTACTTAATAATCGTAGGAAAAAATCTAGATTTCAATCGTTTGAAAATCTCTTATAATACTGAAAATAAGAGAAAAATGGAAGTAGATACTTCCAATAAATTCAACTTGTTTTGTATATATTCAAAATCTACTTAAAAATAAAACAAGCTGTTAATATAAGTTGTATATTAATTTGTTAATATACGGAAAATAATTGTAAAAAGGTTAAAGTGCATAGTCTTCAAAAATTAACATAATTTAGATAAATTTCATTGGAAGGATACCAATTTTTATCTTGATGATATTCAGTATTCTCATTATAAATCCAATTTTATTTGAATCATTTTTGGAAATGATGTTATATAATCATCCACTTTAATAAAACGGCTATTTTTGAAACATTCTCTTTATAACTGTGTTACAAAAATTCCTCTTAAATTTTTTTTACAGTAAGGAAAACGTTCAAATAATAAAACAAGCGATTTTTCAAAAAAAATTACGACTAGCGAAATGATTTTACCTAAAATTAATATGTTACAGTACTGAATCAGCTTAATTCAAGGAATACCCATTTCAAAATATTCATTATCTTTTTAACTTAAGTAAATTATAAATTATTAAAGGAAAAATTAGAATAAAATATATAAAATAAATTATATTCTATTAAACCAAATTTAAGGGAATATTAAAATTGTGTTGAACGAATGAAAACAAGTAATAACATTAAAACAACAAAAAAGCGTTAAAACAATAGCAAACAAAGATTGTTAAAAAACAGTAACAAGAAATAATACCAGAAAAAAAAAACATGAAAATGGAGTATCTTCAACAACCATTACTAAGGTCCAGCACGTGAACCTTTTTCAATCGTCTAATCTCATGACTGTTCTCCACAAGATTCAAAGCAAGGGAGGGATTTACTTGTCTAATTAGTCTTTTTTTCTTTTCTTTTCCTCTTTAGCCTCCGGTAACTACCGTTTAGATAATTCTTCAGAGGATGAATGAGGATGATATGTATGAGTGTAAATGAAGTGTAGTCTTGTACATTCTCAGTTCGACCATTCCTGAGATGTGTGGTTAATTGATGAAACCCAACCACCAAAGAACACCGGTATCCACGATCTAGTATTCAAATCCATGTAAAAATATCTGGCTTTACTAGGACTTGAACGCTGTAACTCTCGACTTCCAAATCAGCTGATTTGGGAAGACGCGTTAACCACTAGACCAACCCGGTGGGTTTGTCTAATTAGTCTAACCATATATTTAGTAGTGAAACAGACAATATCATCCTGAACTAGCGGAATCCCCAGATATTCATGTATTTCAGAATTCCTGACAAACCAAGGCGGTTGGATTACTTTCCTCAATATCTTGTTCTCTGCTCTCTGGAGTACTTTCATATTACTGTCACTAGTTAGTTGTATGAGGAATTTTGAGGAATTTAAACTTTATCCAAGTAAACTGGAGGGATCTCTCCTCTCCTCTCCTAGTCGTTAAGGTGACGCGGTTAGATTTCATCGGATTGACTTTAATTTCCATTTGTTCAGCCACGTATTGATTGCATCCAACGGTCCCAGTAGCCTCCCTGAGACTGCAATCCGGTCATCTTCATCTGCCAATATCGACATATCATCCGCGTACGATGTAATTACAACATATTTTATACAAGGAATATAAGCAATATAACTTTTATATACCGGTTTTTAGAGAAAAAAACCGGTTCTAATACCAGCCCTACGGAATTCCGGAAGCATTTTCAAAGAAATTAGATAGATACTGATTATACCTAACCTGCGAAAAGCAACCATCTCGCCGCATCAAAAGGGAATAAAGTTGTAAACATTTGGTGAATTGCACATTAGTAGAAACAAATTTTTTATACATACTTTTAAAAATAAACAAACTATGAGTACATTAAAACAAATAAAATCAACAAGATTTAAAGAAATGCTTACGATTTTAATTGTTTTCAAGGTTTTAAAGTCTAGTTTTCATCACTAACTGTAATATTTTAAGAGGTAAAAAGAAATCTAACGGTTTTATTTATTAGTTATTTTTTATTTCATTTTTATCTAACAAAATAAAATTCTAATAACTAAAAATATATTGCACTTTATTTAAATTGAAATAATAAATAAACAATCAAATTTATTAAATAAGTTTAATTTAAAAATATAAATATTTAACAAGCAGAAAATTTATGCCAGTTAACTGTATCTTAGCATCGATCTCATATACTTGATTAGATTCAAGATCACGTTTCAAGTAGTCATTAGATTCGAGAATCTCGTTGTTGGCGCGAGCCTCTGTTTTATTTTAAGCGATTGAAGTAATAACCATACTCTATAGCTATATGACTATAACAAAACCGGACATGACAATTTTATGCCTTCCGTTTCCTTCTTTTTGCAATATGCAGTTCACTATTCTGAACAGGATTAATAATGAATATTTAACCAGTTTGGGAGCTAAATAAATTGAGAAAAAAATCGGATAAAAAATATTTAAACGAAATTGAACTTTCTACGTAGATGTGAGACTATATGGATATCAATAATTTATAGTGTTATATTCTACTCACGGTTATTAAGAGAAATTAGAAATTATAAACCTAAAATAATTTTTAAAAAATCAACAAATCCTGACGTAATTAATATAAAAATAAATATCTTATTTAAAAAAAATCATGCTGTGCTTTCATCTCGATTAAAGCGCTTTCTTGCGAAGTAAATAATTTACTCATTACGATAAATACATTTATGATTCAGTTTATTCTTCAAAATCTTTTAAACAGCATATTAACATTAAAAACTCACCGTTATAAATGAAGTGTGTAAAATGTAGGCACAACAATTATTTTTCTTAATCATCATTAAATTAAAAAAAAAAAACTCGGGCAGTTTTTCGCAAGAATACCGATTTTTCGTTTCCGATAGTCAGAAACGCACTGATTTTCATAGTACAACGCACTACATACGTTTTATTAACGCGTAGACCGCGTGTGCTTATATAGCATGGTTATGCCATACAAGCATACATGCATGTATGGTATGGTATAGTATGGTTATGCTTATATGGCGATACAAGCATCAAGTTTCAACTCACTCACCACTGTAACTCACTACATTAGCGTATGAAAAATACACTA
Source organism: Lycorma delicatula (assembly GCF_047948215.1). NCBI lineage: Eukaryota > Metazoa > Arthropoda > Insecta > Hemiptera > Fulgoridae > Lycorma > Lycorma delicatula. The sequence continues at coordinate 122,869,384 of NC_134457.1, forward strand.
CTATACAGTTAACATAGTCTCAAACTCAGGCTGTTGTTTTATGTTGTCTGTTGTCGATCTTAGATTGATCGTAATTGAAGAATGGCTTAACCAATCTTCATATGCACAACTTCAAGTACACTACTTCAGCATATTTAAATTTTAATGAAATATTTCTAGTAGTTTTGGAGGGCTTCGGGTCACAGATTTTATACATAGTCTTCTTATATATATATATATATATATACATAAGAAAATTATGTTTTAAGTGAATGATTTTGGTACTCATTCTTTACCTCATAAGGTAAAGAAAATACAATTTAACCCACCAATCTCACCGTGCGACAGAAAATAATACCGTAGTTTTCTTTGAAAAGTTGGTAAAAGACTATTTCCATTGTTACGTACTTTATAGCAAAGTTCTATTTAATCTGACCACAAATCACATCTTAGCAATTATAATTACAATCCAAATTATAATTTAATATATTAATTTAAAAGAAAAATATAAACCAGAATATTCGAAAAAAATCCAGTACAATTAGACAGTATGCATTTTAATGTTTTAACTTATTTTTTAACTTGAAATAGTGAAAAAGAGCCTCAGCTTTTATTATGTTAAAATCCTATTTACACTTATATATTTTAAATAAAAGTATTTAAATACCGCCCATGCTTAGAATTAGATTTTTTAAAAATAAGTAAATCATACGAAAAGAATTTCTAATTTTATAACGAAAAATTCCTGACAGTTCTAATACATTCATTTATGAGAGGGGACTAATAGATACTCTGATATTACCTGAAATAATGATGTCATAAGAAAAAAAAAATTTTTTTAATAAACTTTGTGGTACATCTGTTCAATATTAACATTTTTTCTTGTATCACATAACTTAATCTAGTTTCAACAATGATATTAATACTAACTAGAATACTTTAAGCCAAATAATTAAACCTGTTAATTTTAACAAATAGTATAAAACAATGGTTTAACGTATTACGTGTTTATTAATAACGATTTCTAATAAATATACCTCACAACTACCTTAATCGAAAAAAAAATTATACAACAATTACAAAATTATATTTCACAACAATTAATAAATATAATAGTAATTTAGTTTTATAATGACTTCCTTAAAAAGTGGAAATGGAAGTTTTATTTATTATTTTAATAAATACTAGTTTCCGCTCAATAATAATGTTATAATATAATTTGTAATTTTATTAGAAAATAATAATTCTAATGTATAAAAGCTACTAAAATAACTTGCAATTTATTTTATATTAATTTTGTATCCTATAGTAATAGAAATGAACAACAAATGACCTTACAAGTTGCAGTTTTTATACAAAAATTATTTTTAATAAAACAATAGTTATTAAAAAAAAAACTACTGTTTGATAAAAAAATATATGCATTGCATTATTCTACCGCTAACAAATGACAAATTATAAATAAAATAAAAAAAATACGATAATAAATAAGTAAATATATAACCGCAAGAAGTAAATATAAAATATTAAAAGAAGGACAAAAAATAAATTTTACGATTTAAAACTTTTAAGAGATTAAGAAAACAAAAAAAAATACTAAACTTCATTAAAACGTAAGTTGAAAAAAATAAGTGTTATTTATTATTATGTTAATTATCCTTAGTCTTAAATAAATTACATAGAAATGATTATTTGATAAATTATGCATGTTTTGTAATAAAGATTACAAAAAAAATTGCAGTTCTATAAGAAAACGGTACGTAACAGTAGATAAAATATCAACAAAGCTTTCATTTTTATTTAAAATAATATAGAAATAACTGATTTTAGAAAAAAGTAATGAAAAAGTATTACCTTTTCATAAAAATTAGTAGTATACACGGTGTTTTAATGTATATTTCAAACACGGACCAAATGTATCCATACTATTGTATTCCCACTTGTTCAATCGCAGGTGTTTTGAATAATATACTAATCACACAACAATTAATGTAAATTTATTACTCGTAAGAATCATTTTTCTGATATTCATATTTGGACATGAAAAGATATTAATGAATAATAATTATAAAATAACAGATTTTTAAAATGTTCTAACGAAAGTAATATTAGATATTTAAAATAAATTTTAAAAAACAGGAATCTAATATTTTTTTGTGAATTGTTTATTTTAATGTATTTTCTTTACTATAATAAAATACGGGAAATAAGTACGCTGATATCATAAAAAAAATAATTGGCGTTTAGGTAACCCGGATTTAGCTAATGTGACATGGATAGAACGAGCGGACAGCAAAATAAATAAATCAAATTTAAGAGAAAATATAAAAGGAAAATTGCGATGAAATTATAAATAAAAAAAGTATATTGAGCAATAAAATTAATTAAGTAAAATAGTGGAAATCTTCTTAACCGGTTGAAAATTCTCATCAATAAAAATTAAAAAGCCTACTTGCAACAGAATCATTCTGAAGTGGTTTTGCAATAACAGAGCATTCCAGAATTAATTGTGGCATCCTGTTTATACGGTTTTCCTTCATAAGGAAGAAAGTTTAAGAAATTAATGTATCTTTTTAAGTAGGTGATTAATATTAAAAAAAAAATTTGTTATACTCTTAAATAATTTGTTTTATTTTTATTATAATACGATTTTTATTTATATGTAGATTAAAGCAAAATGTTAATATTTGACCGCAGAATCCGATTTTTGTGTTTATTCTTTAACTAGTATAGTTTAATAAATTTTTTAAACTTTTATACAGCTAATGTTTATAACCAAATAAGTGAATGTTAGCTCCATAAAAGTTTAGCAGAAAGTATTTTTGGGGAAATTAATTTTTTTTAATATAAATTTCTTAAACTATGAAACGGGAATAATTTGATTAAAAAGTTTTCATTTTTTTCTTACGACGTCGGGTTAGTATTTCAATATCTACCGACAATTCTGTACAAAACTTCAACCTAGTAATGTGTGATTATTTTTGTTAATTATTTAGGAAAATTTAATCCTATTAAGATTGCAAATGTAATTATTTAATAATATAATTATTACAATCAATATATCATCTTTAAAATCATGAATGCTAGAATACGCAACAAAACAGATCTTTTTTTTTTCAAATAAATAATTTGAAAAATACGTAATAAACTTATAATTTAAATAAGACAAAGTTGATAAATATAATACTATGTGAGTGACGCAGTACAACTGATTCAATTATGGAACAACATCGTACTAGTTCGAATTATAAATTTACCAATAATTTTTTTACCATAATTAATCGGTTGCTTATTTTGAAAAATCATTATTTTTACGCATAGAAATTACTTTTCTGATACAATAACAGATACTATACATAGTATGCCACACGCAAAAAAGAAAAAGGAAGTATGAGAGAAAAACTTTGTTGACATAGGAGAGTTTTATATATTTATTCTAAAATAATTAAGATGCATTACTTCATGAAATTTATATACATTTGGGTGCCTGAATAGTTAACAAAGAAAAAACAACAAAAATAACTAAACAAGCATTTTTTGAAATATTAAAACAGCATGTAACAGCTCGAATCATAAAAATGTCAATACAACGTTCATAATCTTCCTTTCTAGAGATTAAAGAGAGATAATAAATTAACATTTTAATTAATCTGTTTCTCATAAATAGTAAATCCTAGATTGTGCTATTTCATAGACTTAATGTTAAATTATTATTTTAGTAGAAAAAAAACCCGATGTTAAAAAATAACCATCGTTAGGATAAGAAATAACTTGAGTAAACTGTAATTTGAAAAAAAGAATAACTGGCAAAATTAAAAAGTTATTATAAACTCTCCGATCTTTTTTCACGCTTTATGCCCGGAGAAAGTGTCAGGCAATATTCTACTATCTTAAAAAGTATTAACCACAAAAAAAAATCATACCCTGACCTCAAATAAAAAAGCTTTTATAAATCAGGAGCACGAAAACTTCAACAAACCTCAAGGCCTAGGGTTACCCACACTAAAAATATTTATGTATTTATTATAAAGTTATTTATAAGTAGAACAATTTTGTTTTTTTGTTTTTTTTTTAAATATTAAATTTATTTATTTATTTATTAAACAAAAATTAGTTGAGTCATGAAATATTATGGTAATTATAAGTTAATATATCTTTTCAAAATGGTTTAATTAAAAAAATTAAAGAATAATAAATTATTTCACTATTGAGATTTTAAAACGTTCTTAATTTGTAACGCTATGTTACCAGAAATTATAAAAACATCAATAAGTATATTTTCATATCGTTCATAGATTTATTTCATATGTATATTTCAAAAGAACATTTTGGAACAAATTATGAACTCGAAATAACAACATGTAAATTAATGCTATACAATAGACATTAATATATTGAGAAGAATCAGAAACCATTAAACGACGTAAAAACAAATAATAAATCGAAAATTATATTTTTAAATTAATTTTCTTAGTTACTAAAAAAAAAACTTATTGCATTAAAATATGTAAGAATTACCTTCATATAACTGTCAATAAAAATATTTAAAATGATATATTACTTTTTTCATACAAATAATACGTATAAATCAATTACAATGAGGAAGACACTGAAGTAAGTAATTATTTGCCATCACAATCAAATACATTATTATTTTATACAAATATAATTTCATGAAACTTCATAATGATATTAATAATATAATGATACCATAAAATATACATTAGGTTCATCAGCCGTAGAGATAAAATATAATAAATTCCATAAAAAAAATAAAAGATTTTATAGTATGATCGCTGTTTGCGGCAGAGAGTAGAGATGCGAAGAATTTTTTCACCGTCTTCAGGTATATTGTCTTCTGACATGTATTAACTGTTCGATAGTTAACTGCTGCAGACTACTCTTTTATCGATCTTACAGATCTTATCCGTAGTATAGCATATACAATATATCGATATCCAATTAAAATCTGATACAATCATAAATTAAAGGCAAACTTGTGACTTCTCAATCAGTACATATACGGAATAAATGTAAAAGTTAAGAGGTTCCAAATCGCAATTAAAATGGTATTTAGTAAGACTAGTAACAATAATTTTATTTTAAATCGATTATCTTCTTGTAAAAAAAAAATCATACTCGCCTTATTTTTCTTTATATCAATTAAAACCCGAAAAAATTATTGTATTAACAAATTTTTCTGGAAGAAAATAAACGGAAATCCTCTCAAACCATCTCAAACCAAAAGACTTCTCTTTCATTACATCCCAATCTTTTTTTTCATATGTGATTTTGTAACTAAAACAAGAATATACTTTTTAAGAATTTAACTATTTAAAATACCGAATTATTTCAATTAGAAAGATATCTAATGATCATTAGAAAGAAATCATATCTGAGATATGATTAGATTAGAAAGATATTTTATAAGTCTGCCTAAATTTTTACTTTCCGGCGTCTAGGTATAAATTTATGTGCTTCAAGAAAGAAAGCATGATAAAAAGAAAAAAAAAGATATGAATTCTTAACTACTTCTCGACGTTTTATGACCCAGGGCCCCCAAAAAACAATTGAAGGTAATATTCGTACGTATGTTGACTAGTTTGAAGCTTAATAAAGTTCGATTTTGATGAAATTTTGTACAGAAACTCGTGTTTAAGAGGCAATTGATTGGTAAAATTTTGGGGTTAATTTTTTCAACATTTTGCAAACATAACCCCACTTTATATTAAGCTCAGTATTTGCATGCATGTTTATCTTACCATTATAAAAAAATTTTCTCGAAACTCTACCCCCCAAAAAACCGAAAAGAGCTGTTTTTATTTATTAATAATTTTAAGAGAGTTTTGTTTTATATATTCTTAGGCATATTAGTAGTACAAGTGAACAAAAAAAAAAACTTGGGAACAATATTGTGGGTTTCGGAACTAATCAAAACTATCGACTTTTTGAATTTTTTAAAACTGTTTTTTTTTTGTTCTATCTAAATTGTTAATATTTTTAGTAGTGGTAGTAAGATAGAAAAAAATAAAATTTTTGAATTTTTGTTAACTTTTATTGGTTTATTTAAATAAACAGTGATAATTTTACAATAAAACGATACCATACATCATCCCTTCTCCCACGAAAAAAAATTTCTTAGGTAATATTATTTATGTGCCATTATTTTTTCACTGTATAAGAATAAATAACCAATGCCAGGAAAGTATAAAAACTTTGTGTCGGTTTTTGTAGGTTCCACTTGAATATATATATATATATATATATATAAATCTTACGTAACAGTTTAGTTAATAGATTATATACTAAATTTAATTACTATGCTACTGATTTATTATTCATCATTATTCTAATATTTGTAATTTTTCCTGATTTTTTTGTATTTAAAAGGGAGCGTTATTTAAAAATTGATTAAACATTATCGCAATAAACACTTAAAAATTAAAACTACATCTTTAACAGCTGGAATTGTTAAAATGTTTAATTTATTATATTTCACAGAGTTATGAAATTATTGAATTATTTCGATTTCATAGAATTTTATTTATGGAAAATCTTTTTGCGTTAGTTTTTGTTTTTTTTTTAAATCGGAGTTATCAAGTTATTAATATTATATGGTTGCAAGTGACCACACAACCATAAATCACATGATTAAAACTACACCAAAATATGGTACAATTCTTAAATATAACAAATATCTTTCGCTTTATGACAATAAGACTAAACAAGATTCATCGCTGTTTTTGCATTTTAAATAAATTTATTGTTGTACAAAATATGTACGATGTGTATGTATATATATATATATATATATACACACACACACCACCTTACTTAGTACTCCAAGCCCACCAAAAAAAATGATACCCAGAGTCTTAAAAAAGATCCTTTTCACCAAAATGATTAGCTTCGTTGATAACATCATTATTCTTAGAGAAAGCAATTCTGGATAGTTTCTTTTGTCCATCAGATGGTTATGCGGCACAGCCATTAAAAAGAATGGAAGGTAGTTTAAAGGAAAAATAATTTGTCATTTGTTTTAAAGGATAAAAGTTATAAGTCAACACATTTTAAATTTTATGACACCTGGAAGGAGCCAATCTTGTTATGACTGACGGTATGTTAATACATCCTATACGATTAAAGTTGAACAAGGGAAACAATATCATTATTAATGAGCCTATGTATATATATATATATATATATATATATTAAACGAGAATATAACATGAATACATACGCTCAAAATGCATGCATGATAAAAATGGATAAATTCCACCTAACATTAAAGGAATAACTACGTTAAGATATTAAATTATTTTAAAACTTTTGTTGTATGTAGAAGTTAAAAAAAAATCATTATTAAATGTAGCTGTCTTTCTTTGGTAACCGGTTTCACAACAAAGATAATAATATTTATAAAGAATTAATTCAATGATCCCTCATATTCCTGCAGTATTTTCCCATTATTAACCTTGAAATTAATTAGTTATCTTACACAGTTACGTATATTAGCCGTAATTGTGATTCGACATTAATGGAGAATTTTTAAAGAATTATAAATTATCTGTAAAAAAATAACAAAAAAATATATATATATAAAAATACATGTCACGAAAAATATAGCATGTATATACTTTATGTCACGTCAGAAAAATAAACGTTATGTTTATCTCATAAATAAATAGATAAGTGAGAAAAAAAATAATGCGAAAACTTTGCTAAACTTACGTGAATGAAATTTCCTATGAATCTAATAGAAAAAAAAAACTCTTGTTCAATATATTCAGCTTTTTACATATGATATAGAGTTTTGTAGGAAAAAATAACAATCTTTTTGAAGTTTTTTCGTTATTTCCCATAAAATAATAAATAACTGAAAATCAAATTATCCTTGTTTTAATAACTACATATCTGTATTTATAGAAAAAATCTTTGTAATCCTTCTGATTTATGATATATTTTTTATATTAAGCACTTCGTTAATTACACTACATATGTAAACAATAAATGTTTAATAATCATTAATAACTGTGTTATTTCCTTTTCATAAATATTCATTAAACATGGTGGAGAGGAAAAAATAGAAAGATAAAGAAAAGAGTCTTCGTAATGCAGTGTTAACAGGAGGTTGTTGAGTCGATAAAGTACGGAGTAAAATGATCTTTAGACAAAAAGAAAAAGAGGAATTTTTAGCAGAATCTTGTTAACAGACCAATACGTCGGTAGGTCATGTGTTAAGGCATTCAGGTTTAATTAATTTGATAATAGAGAGATGTGTAGAAGGTAAACGTTAAAGAAGAAGACAAAAAAATGGGATAATAAAAAAACAGATAACTGCAAGATATAATAATTATATCAGGATTAAAAAGATTATCACAATACAGAAACGAATGTAGAATATCATCACCCGGATCAAGTGAGAGTAAAATGGGGGATGGGTAAATGAGGGATAGGTAAAATAAAAAACCGTTGGTTGTGAAACTAAGATTCATATGATTAAATGATTTGAGGGATTACGAAAAAACCTCCTTTTATATAAAAAAAAATTTTTATTGTAATGCACACAGGAAAATTAGGTAAAAAGTATACAATTATACCAGCAAAACAATAATAAGTATATATTAATTTTGCTTTTAAAGGAATCGTAAACATTCTTTTTTTTTTAAAAAAAAGAACATCGTAAACATTTAGTGCAACTGATGTTTTTCTTTCTTAAACTTAATTTTATACATTAATAAAATTTAACTTTGACGTTCAATTACTGATACAGTCCTGAATCAGGTAGTCGATACAAAATTAATTGTTGAATTATATATTGGGTCAGTAACCTACTACGAACAACACAATATCAATTATCAAAGTAAATAAATAAAAGTAAGGATTAAAAAATATTTAATTTGAATAAAATATAATTGTTTTTTTTTTTTATTTGAGTAAAGAAGAATTTTTTTAAATTTATAATTAACATTTAAAGTTTGTTGATTAAAGTTAAGGTGATCAAAATCAAGATTATGAAATAAAAATTAGAAGGAAAATTTAATTTGCAAAAATTATGTACTACTAACATCTTAAAAAATTAGATCATACGTTAAAATAATGAAGAAAATATAGTTTAATAAAGGCAATACACACACACACACACACACACACACACACACACACACACACACATATATACAAGGGTAGATGAAATTTATCATGAGCAAATAAAATTATAGTCTAATTAAAAATAATAAAATAACAACGATAACAACAAAAGTAATAATATAAACTAATAATATAGCTCGAGAACTAACGCAATAAATTCTGTATTAATAACAACTTTCAGTATATTTATTAAACTGCGCTTTCTTATTTCTTAACAAAATTATACATTATAAACCTTTCACGGCAGTAAAATTTCAAATAAAATTTTAACGATTTCGAATAAACTTTTGAGGTTATTAAAAAATGCACCATTGCAACAAAAGCCCTACTATACAATAAACGCATATATTCTCATAAAAATATAGATCCAGTAAAGGTATACAAGAAGTATAGGAATAGGCAAAGTATACATAAATAACTCTTATGTTCAATTATTACTTATAAAATTAACACAAGCATTTAAAGTTCAATACATTTCAATCTATCGATCCAGTTAATATCGATCAATAATATTAATATTAACATTAATACTGTTCATTAATTATTTACTACTGGTAGTACAGTGCATATAAATAATGTATTGAATTAATCATGGAATAAAATTACTTATGACCATAAACAGACTTATAACCAAAACAATATTGTTTATAGTAACACGTCTGTGCACTAATTATTATGATTCTTATATGTACAAATTTAACCCTAAGACTAATTATTAAAAAAGATTAGCCGTTAGTATTGAAGCGATTTCTTTTTAAGCAGATGATAAAATATAATAATAGTGACCAATTTAATTTAACTGCGCATTACAAAATCATTATAAATCCAGTAAACATTTACCATGTCAAAAAAAAAAGAGTATTAATCGGGGAAAATATTTTAAATAAGCAAATAAACATCTGATTTGAACTTAAAATAAATTATAAAATTAGATTTAATATTAGATTTATTGTTTCCTTTAAAATTTCTTTCATTCATCTCCATACTCTGTAGACGAGGAAATACTTCACATATATTACGTACATTATTATATATATACTTTAAAAAAACTCTTGCGTAATTCTGCTCATGAAAACCGACTTTTTGTTATTTATTTTGCTTGCCTTTGCCCCAGTCAAACACATAACCAGTCACCATGATCCTCAAAGTATATAATGCTACCTGAATATGCCGAACAATATTGGTAACAATATAGATACCGCAGATAAAGAAACGTCAACGTTTCATCTTGCAGCAACATAACAAACCACGCTTTTAATTTGCCCTGCTTAAATTTTTTTGACCTTAAATAACTCAAGAAGGACTCAACCAAGTTTCATACGCTCAACTTCAGATACACCACTAAAAAATTTCAATGAAATTGATCCAATAGTTTCGGAGATTTTCAAGGCATAAAACGTTTTACATAGGCCTATATAATAATAAATATATAAAATATATATAAATTTAAAGAAACTTAAACGAATGGTATGTTTTTACTCTTTATACCTAAAAACAAAATTCATTTACACTCCCCACTCCCACCATGCGACCGAAAGTAACACCGTATTTTTCTTCGAAAAGTCGGTAAAAATCACGTATTTAGTGGTAACTTAACAGTTTAAAGTATTGTAATGCCACCTCGTTATTGTAGTTTTTATAAAAACTGTTAGAAATGAACACCTAATTTAGTAGAAGAAATACTAAAACTTTTTTTTATCACAGTTACAAAAAGTAGAAAGTAGTGCAATTAATAAAATTACTTAAAAACAGGATTTAACTGTGATTAAATAAAAAACAACTGCTTAAAAAATGTAGGTAAACAAAAAATTACAGTAATATTCTATAAATATTCCGGCTAAATAATAATAAATTTTAACTTTTATTAATCTTTTTGATAATTAAAAAGTTTTCTAAATAGATACAACCTATTTTTTTAGTCAAAGCACGAGTTTCATACACACATATATTGAATGAAATTCGTATAACTGAGGTGAATTGTTTAACACCAATTACATGAAAATTATTATATCAAATGTTTAATGAAAGTTTCAGTCTTTATAGGGTTATGTTTGTGGGCGTTGGTAATAAACGAAATTGTATAAGTCCTGTCACCTGATAAAATGCTATTATTCGGACGTTGATGGAAAAATATAATTAATTTTCATTGAAATTTAGGCTTATTTATATTTTATCCAACTTAAAAAAATAATTAAAAAAGGCAAATTTTCATTTTTTGATAGATTACTGTCATAAGGTTTAATTGTTATAATAAACGAGAACTGTATAAGAACAACTTATAAGAACCAGTTAATATAGACGACGCAAATAAATAAACTAATTTTCTCCTACACAAAATTCAAAAGAAGCAATTTAATCATTTCTCGTTAGAATTCAGAACAGCATAGCTTAAGAGCTTATTTAAGCCTACGTATACCTGTACAGTAGCAAAAAAATAATACAAAAATAAAGGTAACGTATTTTAAGAACTTTAATCTTAGATAAATGATATACACGAAACGTTTGGATGATTGGGCCCTATCAAACCTAGCCTTGTAAACCATCTAATAAGGTCTCCAGCTACTGCGTTTTATTTCACTCTAATCTATTAAGATGAGCTGTTGTCTTAGGATAATGACATACAACCAACCCGTCTGCGGTTAGCGTCGCTCATTTCTGCTTTCTTGAATATTTCAGACAAAACAGACTTTTCACTACTCGTTTTGATGAGTTTTTCTACCCGACCGACATCATCGTATCGTCGTTTACCTACCTCATTTATGTCTATTTACTGTCTATCACATAATAATAAATGTCGTGTCAGTTTCTTTTAACACGGTTGTTTATTTTAATATCTAACCCGCAATGTTATACAACCTCATTTCTGTAATAATTACTATATTCAAAATAAAGGAAAAGAATTATTTCGATTAATTTGCAATAAATTATTTTATCACACTCTATTCATAACTACGCACGTAAAATGAGAGATACTGATACATTATAATATTTAGAACTAGTTTTAAAACGAAAATTTAGTATTATACTGTCTTATTTTAACATTTTGTTTATTAATATTTAAGCTTCAGAGTTAATAATTCCCATCATTCTCCATTCCAGCGTTCTTAAAAATTGAAATTAAATACAAAGAGCTAAATCAATAAAAAAAAAAGCACATCCGTATATAAACAGACAAGTAACTTTTTTTTCTCTGTTGACAATATTTATTTTAATAAAACGATTATAAAGATAAAATCTATTTTAAAATATATATGAAAACAATATCAGTCATACACTAAGTGGTCAATCCAGATCTTGCATATCTGTTTTCTAAGGTTAAATATACTAAACTGTTTTCATAAATTCAGAATAACATTCAATTTTTTTACAGCGGACATAATCTAAAAATCGTGGCTCTAAAAATTCCAATCTCTGGAGACTGATTTGAATTCATTCTATGAATTCCAAAAATCTCTTGATATATCCTGCAGTTTTTTTTGAATCTATTCCTGTAAACATTTTCCTCTCTATTTCTTCTATTAAATATATTTGTAACTAGTTTTATACCTGGATCGTCGTCACTAGAAGTTGATTAGATCCATCTTATAATAATATAAAAACAAGATTATTTTGTAACAGTAAAAACCGATTGACTAAGGAGCGATCGGTCAAAGATTGTTAACATTAAAAATAATTTGGGAGGCAACTCTATTTCCTTTGTAAGCGGGTAAAAGGAAGGCATAAAGAGGCGGATTGTACGAGTACTTTAAGAAGAGATTTCCGTGAAACAATAAAGCGGATAGAATAAGAAAGGGATTGTCTATAAAGTTACAACGGACCGAATGGTGGTGGGGTAAAGGGTACTAATGATACAGCAAGTTTCCTGCTCTCTCAAGACTCAGGTGACTAAACCCTGTCGCATGACCGCTTCACTGAAAAATTGCACATAAACCACTCATTCTATCTCTCTTTATCCTTCTCTTATTTTTATCTTTTTCACTCTCCCTCCCATCGTTCATCATCTCTCCCTTCGTACAACCACGTTATGCAACACCCACGTTCTGTATCTCGTTCTAAACCACCACCGACCGAGTTAACCGATGGTTACATATGACGTAAATCGTAGTTACCTTTTCGATTTTTCAAAAAATTTACATCGTATCTATGAAAAGATCTCCTTCGGAAATTTTTAAAATTAAAGAACTAAGAACAAAAAACTGTACTCCACTGAAAAAACATAAAATACTAAATTAGGTATTACTAATAGCTTTATTAATAATCCTAATTTCGACAGCTGGCTTATCGAATTATGATTTAAATAACTACACACACATTTTAATACATTAAACTCTTCCATATGACAAAATATTTTTTTCGTTCTCTTACCGTGTTTATTTAGATAAAGAAGCTTAACTGGAAAGATAAACCTATATTCATGAATTTATCGTGTAAACTTTAGTCTGACAATAAAGTTTTTTATAGACAAAGAAAGAAGATAATAATAATTATTTTCATAAATTTAAAAGCTAATTTAGGCCACTTATTTAAATTAAATAATGTAACAACTTCTAATTTCGTAAACGTGGATGAAATTATCATGTCTATTCAATTTTAAGAAAATTAAGCGTTCTTTTTAAGCTATAACATTTAACAAATTTCAGGGGTACTAAGTTTGTTTAAAAATAAAAAAGCGCCCTTTGATTCATCATAAACATAATTCTTTAACTAGAATAATTATTGAAGTTAAGAAATATAGCCTGATTTCATAAACTGAAAAAAAAAACCGGTGACTGCTGATTTTTTACCATCCTTAACGGGAATCAATTAGGTTTAGAAGAGTGACATTTAATACTAGTGTAAGAGATCAAAACACGAGTGATATTTTACGGTATTTTTTGTAGCTTTTTCATCATCTTCGCAAAACTTCAACTGAATCGTTCTAAATAAAATATTTTCTGCCAGTCGGAGACGTAAGCCAAGATGATAAACGTGTCTACGTCAAATATACCTGTACATTTTGGTTTAACAGTATATGTGCCCGGTTTTAAATTTTTAAACCCGGAGGTTCCGGGTTCGATTCCCGGTCAGGCATGGCATTTTTCATACACTACAAAAATTACATTGACAATTACTAAGCACAAGCTTCGAGTTTCTGTAGTGAATATCATAAAGCAAAAAAAAAATAAATAAATAATCGCCGAAATATTTTTCAACTAGCAGAAGTTTGTTTTATTGGATAGTTACAAGGTAGGATGACATCGCAAATACATTTTGGCTAATATTATTCTACGTCAATTATACAAAAAGTAATTATACTACAATAATCAAGCAATAAGTTGTCATGTAATAAGTCGTCTACTGACTAACCAGCCGAAAACTAATCGGTCGAAAATTCTAAGATTCTGGGATGCAAAAAAATAAACGAGAAGTCTCAATGATTTTTTTTTCGAGAGGGAGCTTGATTTTGGAACGGGATAATTCTTTTAATTTCTAAAAGTAATCCTGAAGGGGATTACCGAAATGTAATAAACATCTGAAAATATACTTTTACCGGTACTAATAATTAATTTCAGTTGAATTCACATAGATGGAAATAAAGGTTTTTTTTAAATAATCATTAATGCTCATAAAAACATGATATTACTAACAACAAATTAAAAAGAAAACCCTTTCGGCACGCCGGAAGGCGGAGGTAGATTTCACCGGTACTAAGTAGCGGATAAAAAAAATGTCCACCTTAAAGTTAAGAAAAAGTTCAAATTTACTCAATACATCTTCTTACAATTCCAGCAACATTTTGGTATCCTTTGCCGTAAGAGTTAGTCATATCAAAAATTGTTTCACACAAACGTTTTAGGTAATGTTTAGAGGACTAACGACCACTTTAAACCGATTCGATACTGTACCTATTACGGGAGGTATGATCTTTTTGTCTTCGAAACCCCATTTTTTCAACCCCCTGGGCCAATGGTAGGTGATATAAAAAAAAATTATTTAAATAAGTTTTAGGCCATTATCCAAAGAATAGTAGGAACTTTAAACCAATTGTAGTTAAGAGATAGATAGCATTCTTATGAAATCTACCTAAAAGAATAAAATTAAAATTTAACTTAATGGTATTACTAAGCTTGTAATTAAAGTTTTAATATATATGTTAAAATATAATAGTGTGCAGTATTAAATTTGCTTCCAGTAATTTTTTAATTTAAATGTTTAAAAAATTTTGATGGTTATTTTTATCAACATAATTAGTTTACATTTAATAGGAGAAAATTTGTATATTCAATGCAAGTTATAATATCGTAAATAACTATTAGTGATAACCCAAATCTATTTATATTTATAATCTAAGTAATAATATCGTGACGGAGATGACGAAGCGTGAGTAAGATTATGATTGATTTACGAAAGGAAAAAATGATCTCGCTTCGTGAACAATTCAAATAAATTGGAAACAAAATGAAGTAATACGTTAACACAACAATTTATTTTGCTTCAAAATTATACAGGTAGGTTATATTGTACGTCAAGATGGAAGCTATAATGATCCCTTTAATAATTTCACAAATTATTGGATTTTAAAATAAGTATAATTGTTATTAACAGATAGGACTTACTAAATATTAAACCGGCTACAATTTCATTTAAAACCCTTTACATCCGATAATTTACAGAAGACGCAGCCTACAATCTGATCTAAGTTAGGTTTTATTTTTATTAGTACGTTACTACGTATTTATGAGAAACAGCCTAGTTTGTGTAATATTAAGAATCAAATACGCGCTCTTGTATAGTAAATCTGTTTCATGACGGCTTTCAACTGGATGTCCTTCATTTTCCTCGAGCATTTCCTTCATTCTTATTCCTTCCTCGACACCTGTTAACATTCCAAACTTTTTCCTATTCTTTTATCGATTATATTTTTTCATAACTCTATTCCAAAATAGTAAATTCTATTTAACATTTGATCTGACCAAGACGGATTCCTTTCTTTTATCACACTGATAAGTAATAATTTATAATAAGATAATTAAAAAAATATAGGCTCTAAAAAAATTAATTCCTGAAATAAGTAAAAAGAAAAAAATTATTAAAACTTTTATAAAGAAGATAATTTTTAAGAATTAAAGCCGTCACATAACGGTCTTATCTGGAATCAGTCCAGGGCATTTGAAAATTACATAACACCAAGTGATAATGAAACCATTAGTAAATGTATAAATCAAATTTCTTCTTCCAACTACATTATATTTTTGAATTAACGAATAGCTTTAATTGTTATGTTCGAAATGGTTAAAAGTTTTGAACGTAGGTATTTTTTACTTGTCAAATTCGTTATTTGATCAATTAGAAATTTTAGTTTCTCAAAAAAGTTATTTTTTATTTTCATAAAAGTTTATACTTGTCTTTAAAGTAGCGGTTCGAAATATACTAAAAACATGATTCTGTCGTGTAATAATTTTAATTGCTTCATTTTATAAAATTATTCATATATAATTTTTAATCAATATTTAAAAGTTAAAAAAAACTTTTAATTTAATGATATTAATTCATTACAATATGCCTTTGTTCTCGACTAGAGTACAAAGTTGCTTTGTATCCCATATATTAGTTAATAAATCAATACCGATGAATTAATTATTAAAAAAAAAAAAAAAAAACAGAATTAATTCTTCATTTAATTATATTACCAAATTCATTAATTAGTTATTTTACAAAATCTAATCCCGCATGAAATGGGAAAAAACTCCAGCCTAACTAACTTATTAACAATGTTCAAATTGTAAATCATTTTTCAAGTAATATCAACTTCAGACAAGAATGAGTAAATTTAAGAACAACATAAATGTTCGAGTAATAAAGTTACGCAAAAGATAATAAAATATACAGTAATAATAAAATAACAAGTAATAAGTTATAAAGGTGGTAGAATATAATAATATATAAGATATACAAGAAAATAGGTATGCTATTAAATAGGTTAATAGGTAATTAAAAACAATAATTATGACGCGTATGAAATTGAATTTGAGGAAAAAGTTATTACGCAGATTAACTCCGTGGAAAAGCTGTAAAAAATCGTGTAATAGACGTAGAATATACAGCTGCTCTTGTGAAATGTTGTTAAGATACTTCATTGAAAATTAACCGTCCATTGAATATACCGTTGTATATTCGTTGAAATAACGACGAAAAACCGCGAAAGCCCAGTAAGGCAGGAAACACGGCTGACAAAGGAGATTGGGAAAAAATCGACAGCCTCAGAAGGCAGACTGACACAGATGACCTGAGAAAATCCAACGGCCAGTAAAAAACTAGAAAACGCAATAATCAATCGAATGTGCGGAAATACCGCAATAAGTCCCTTAGATGCCCTATACAGACGCAAACAACAACTTATCTCATACTGCAAAAAATTGAGACGGTACAAAAAAGAGCACGAAGAGAAGGGATAATAATAACAGCCTATTCCAGTACGGGCAGAAAGCTTTCTGCCGGAGTCTACAGGGGCCTCATAAAATCGTCAAAAACCCACCCATCAAAGAAGACATGGAAACGTACTGGAGGGAAATATTGTCGGACGACAAGGAGCACGATGAAACCCTACTAATCAGGAATAAAAGAGATGCAAACCGGAATATGAAAGGCAAACGGCCGATCCAAGCCACCATGACCGATATCGAGAAAGCGGTTAGAAAACCGTGAACTGGAAAGCTCCAAGTCTGGATGAAATCCAAAACTACTGGATTAAAACCTTCAAGAATACGCATCCGATGCTGACCGAAGTCTTCAATCGAATCATCCAAAATCCCGAATTAGTCCCTCAAACTCTTATTGATGGTATAACCTACTTGAAACCGAAATATGACAACACCGAAAACCCTGCGAAGTACCGATCCATAACGTGTCTTCCCAATCTTTATAAAATCCTCACGGCAGTCATCACATAAAAAAATTAAGAACCATCTAGCCAGAAATAGTATATTAACAGGGAAACAGAAAGGATGCAGAGCAATAAGCCAAGGCTGCAAGGAACAACCAGTAATCGACTCCACCATAATGAACTAGACCCGAAGCAACCAGCAAAAGTTATATATGGCGTACATATATTATAGAAAAGCTTTCGATAGTGTGCCGCACACGTGGTTCATCGAAGTTTTGCGAACTTATAAAATAGATGGTGGACCGATAAATTTTCTGAAGCAAATCATGCCTTCTTGGAAAAACACTACAACAAGTTACAACCAGTCGAGGAAAATTCACCTCCAAAAATATTAATATCCGTAGGGGAATATTCCAAAGCGACTCACTCAGTCCTCTGTGATTTAGTTTGGCGTTGTATTCGCTACCCAGAGCGTTCAATGAGACACCGTACAAATTCGTCCTAAATATTAAGACCCTGCAAGCATATAAAATCACGCAACTCTTGCATATGGATGACCTAAGTTACACGCTTCTACAGCTCACCAACTCCAGTCATTACTTGAGCTGACTGTAACTTCGGCAGAAGTATTAAAACCAGCGTTCGGATTAAATAAATCCAGCACTCAAAGAACTGAGAAAAACCAATACGAAAACCTGGAAGGTTTCATACGTTGTATACAGATGAAACGATCGAGCATATGCAAGCTGAAGGAACTTATAAATACCTAGGATACCAGCAGCCAATTAAACTGGTTCATGAGTCAATCAAACAGGAACGGTGCAATAAATATGCCTAGTGAAAAAATTCCATAAAACTGAGTTAATCGAGAGGAAAAAAGTGACAGCTATAAATAAGCACACCATACCGCAACTGGCCTTCTCGTTCGGAGTCGTTAAGTGGAACAAGTGGAGGTCGAAGAAATCAACTAAATGACAAGAACGACGAGCATAAGTTCCAGTAAAATCACCCGAATTCATCTGTCGAACGATTTCACCTCCGCGAACGGAGGGCGAAGAATAATCTATATCTCAAATGCGCGCTGCAGGTAAATAAGGACGCTCAGACAATATTTTCAATCGAAAAAAGAAACGCCGCTGTTACCAGTGCTGATAACAATGTACACCAATTGATCTTGAAGACGAAACAATTGAGCTTTTCCAAAATACAGTAGCGGACGGAGAAAAGCTACGGAAGTGGGAAGAAAAAGAGTGGATGGTAGAAATATAAGCTGTCGTGAACGCATGTTAACGGGAATATCACGCATGTGGTTACGAAGAGGAAATATATATGCTGAGACAAAAGGCTTCATGTTCACATCCGAGATGCCTTTGCAAAATCCAGAAATTCACCAAGCACATCACTAAAGATAACGCCCAGACACCTGCCGATGATGGAAAGGAGTTCATCGATCACATCACGGGGTTTGCACGCAGCTCGCAGCCGTATAATACACCACTCGTCGCTAAGATCATACATCAAGAAATAGCTATGAAGTACGGACTACCTAAAACGTATTACTCGAAATATAAGACGAATCCGGTGATGAAACGAAAGAGTAACGTTCTGGAACAGAGAAGTAACAACTAATAGAACTATCGCGCACTATAAACCGAGCACTAAACAAGAAAGCAACGAAAGAAACATTCCTGGTTGAAATTTCGATAACGAACAACAAACACTTGGACAAAATTCATAGCGAAAAAGTAGAAAAATATATACCGTTGTCTCAGAAAATTAAGGAATTATGGCAACAACAGCATGATTACATAGTGCTGACCATTCTCTCGACTATGGAGATTATACTGAAAAAAATATTAACGAACATCGAGAAATTGCAAATCGATCCGTGAATCTATTTAGTTACGGAAAAGTATAATCATCAGTATGTGTAGCATATACGGAAATTCGTACAATAATTGGATAGCTTGACGAAGAAAGTCTGCACCAACTATACCACCAAGCAATAGTTAATATTTGAGTTAAAAAAAAAATAATAATATTAATTTAAATTGAAGTATTAAACAAAACAATTTATTAACATTCGAAGGGACTAAAATAAATGCGACGTAATTTTTCTCTTTTAAATAAGACAATGTATTTAGAGTTAATCGCTCTCTATTAGATACAGTATAACAATATCAAATAACTATAAATTTTAATTTACGTTATTACCTATCAATGAAATTATGTAAACAAAATCGAATAAAATGTAACGCGATTAAATATTCACAACAAGATCTAAATGGAAATTCTATAGAAACACGTTTCAATATACGTAGTGCGAGAATAGAGACTTCAACGGTGGGATATGTATGAAGTCAAGGACCAGGAATAGTAAAAGAGACGCCGGCACCGCTTGGATTGTCTACATTACATGCGGTAGACTTATAACCAGCCGGCAAGAAAGCGCCTCTTTACACAACCGCTAGCATCTTCATCACAACGTACATGAAAATACAATCTTACATTACTCATAACCACCTACGATTATGCACCGATTTACAGTGCATTTTATTTAACATATTATTGAAATAAATTACACCGCAGCTGACAAGATACAACTGGCTCGCTGATTAGATCTTTTGCTATAGAAAATTCTTTATTTCTTTATGTTTTGTTCTAGTTATTCGTAATGTTTTATC
Source organism: Lycorma delicatula (assembly GCF_047948215.1). Classification (NCBI taxonomy): domain Eukaryota; kingdom Metazoa; phylum Arthropoda; class Insecta; order Hemiptera; family Fulgoridae; genus Lycorma; species Lycorma delicatula. Next base: position 122,890,060 of record NC_134457.1, read on the forward strand.
GTGTGGCTATCTATACGGCGATATTTTACTATTTACGGTAATAGAGGAAAACAACAAATAAATAAACAACAAGAAATAAATTAATTGAATTTTTAACGTAATAGGTTCTAATCGATGATTTATCTAAATTATTTCTGACGAATAATTAAAATAAAACAGAAATAATGTGAGTAATGAAACAAAACTCAACATGTTGAATTTAATAGAAAAAATTTTTAGGAACAAGATGTAACACTAAGCTTTTAATATAAAAGTTGTGTAATAAATATCCAACACACTTTGAATCCTAATACCATAATTTCCTAGGCACGCCTACTTGGGTCAAGGGTAATAACATTTATCTGACAAATTTCAACTTTCTAGGACATTAAGTAGCAACTTTTTTGCCCTAGATAAGAAACCTCTTTTTTATTTTTTTAACCTCCACATTTTACGTGATATAATTTTTTTAAACAGATTTGTAAATATACATTAAATAATAAGTTCACGTTCTGTATTAAAACAAATTGAAATAAAAAATCTGATATGGGCACCACATGACTTCCTTGTGCATGCAAATTACATATACAAATTTTTTGTTGCACTTTTCATTAAAATTTATTTCATTTGAAAGTGACATACAGTCCTCCAATTCTTTAATAAAGTGTGCAGTTACACAATTGCATTGTGGTGGACACCACATTGCATCACATTTTTTGTGATGTCCGTATCAGCGTTTTATATTAGTTTATATATATTTTTTTTTTTTCACGTTGCTCCATATGGTGTGAGAACGTGTCAGATCAGTAGCAATGCACACATATGTTCGAATCCGAATTTATACATAATTTAAATATATTGATTTATTAATAATTATTAACCTCTAAAAGTTTTTTGAATTAAAGTGAAAAATACATTAAATTTTATTATAGCACTAATATCTTCTGATTTTTTCATTTTTTTGTTATTGTTATTGAATTATTATTTACTGTAAAACTTTTTCTTACAATCTGAGGTTAATAACTATGAATAAATCAATATATTTAAATTTAAAAAAAAAGGTAAGGAAAAATCTATATGAAATTGGATTCGAATCTATGTGCCTTCCCCTTGTAAGATCCAAATATTTCATTAATTAAAATTTCATTTGACTATAACTCTGGAATCAGTGAAAATAAGTACGATAAAGTTGAAATTTTCTCAATGAGGGGCTTAATTACTGCAGTTAAGGAAAAGTCCAAAATCCACATTTTTTGAATTTTGGGCTTTTTTGGACAAGTCGATTGCAATCAAAAGGGAAGCTGCACCATTAGATGTTACAACAGTCCTAAATCCAAAATTTCAACATACTACGGCTAATGGTTTTTGAGTTATGCCAGATACATACGTACGTACAAACAGAGGTCATGCCAAACTAGTCAAAATAAATTCGGGGATGATCAAAATGGATATTTCCGTTTAAAACTGAAATTTTTCGCAATCACAATTACAATTACTTTCTTATAAGGAAGTAAAAATATTAAATTTAGGAGACAAGCAATTTTTTTCTTAAACTTCACTCTTTACCATGCAGATTTTTTTTTAATTTTGCGTAATGCAAATCCTTATTTGAAATTAAGGATTACATAAAATTTACCGGAATAAGAATGCTAAACTCTACGATTTGAAAAAAATAAAATCAAAATTTTAAATACCCTTTTATACTTGCTTTTTTATTCGTGTACTTCTTTTAAGTGACATTTAGACCTATCTGATTAATTTCAATATTGTGTAGAGATTAATATGCATTATTTTTCTTTGAAAACGTTAAAAAATTACTGTAGAGCTTATACATGCAATTGTAGTTTAGTGCCAGTAAGCATCCAAAAATTAAAAATAAGAAAACCAGAAAAATAGAACAGTGGCTTTTTAAATGTGGTATTCTTGGAATTTTTTTGAAAATGATGAAGTTTTAAGAAAAATAGGAGAAAGAGACATCTTTGATAGAATCTTTACAGTAATAAACGATAATTCTAGCAGGCTGTAAATTGAGATATTTTGAATAATTTTAATTAATTCTAGAAAGATATGGGAATTTAAATAACTTAAAGGAAAACAAAGGTTAGAAATATGAAACTGATAATTGAAGTTGAATAAGTTGATAAGAGGGTGTATTGAATCAAAGATGTTGGCACAAAATAGAAGTCATGAAGAAGAGCAACAAACCAGTTATTACAGTAAAGAAAAAAAGAAAAATTAATGATAAAATAAAATCTTTTATATTGTAACCAGATTTTATATGCTTTGGAGGGATGGAAAAAAAAGAATGGAAGAGAAAATTAAATCGACAAAATTTTTTTTTAATCTGTGAAATACACTTTAGGGATTCCTAAAGTAGCAGCACACAGAGTAAGCTATATATTCTACTAGTCATAGATAAACTCACACCTACGTATTACTCGCTTCGCATCATTAGTGTGGGAACTGAAAGAAAGCCAACATATGTTTTCAGTCGTGTCGTGAATTGATTCGTAAATACGGTATCTTTGTAGTAATGAAAGTTTATTCGCGCTTTTATAAGGAAATATAATGATATTCTGTATGCTTGTAAGGTTATAATGCATATATATTCATGCAATATATTATATAATAAATATAAACAGCATCTTAAAATATTAAATAACAATAATAATAATAATAACAATAACAAAAAGAAGAAAAAACAGATAAGATATTTTAAATAATAATCATAAACTGGATTTTAATATTGCAATCAATAATATTTTATTCATCGAAAGCTTATAGCAATTTTTTAAGTAGATTTATGTTGATCACATATTAATATTACAAAAGAAAATAAAAAGAAAAAGTAATAATGAAAATAGATAATTTTTTTTTTAAATCATGCATTTTTTAAAAAAACACGCCCTTTTAAAAGAACAAAAAAAACTTAGCTTAACTGTAGATTAATTATTTTTAATTCAGAGATGATTCCAGTGAAAACTCGATAACCTATGAAAAAGGTGTATAACATAACACGCTGGCTACTAGTAAAACTACATTAGGATCTTTTATCTACTCTCAAGAATCAATTCGGCAATATCAGGAGTACCTAGCATCCCTTTTTTATTTACTGTTATCATATATTATTGTACGTATTTATATTCGTGCGCGCGCGTTTATGTACCGTGCTTATTCTGCCAATTAATTCATAAGAGAAAGCATGGAAAATAGAGGTCATAAAATATGATATTAGTGACTAACATTAACTTTTCAACGAGAAAATATTTTTTTAATGAATAAAAAAAATTAAACATAGCATTAGGCAAACATAGTGTAAGTGAAAAAATTTATTTTTAATCTTTAAAATAGTTTTATTGAGAAAATTTATAAAGTATAAATTCATTAAAAGAACTATTTTTGATGTATTAAAATAGCGTTAATTAAAAAAAAAAAAAATATGAATAAATATTAGCTAATAATCATTAATAAAGAATAAATGTTAGATATTTTTACTCGGTTAGCAATAAGATGTAATGATAAATTTGGTAGCAAATTGTATCCTAGTAGCAAAATGTTAATTTATAAAAATTAATTTTTCCAGTGACTACTTTATTTGTTCCTCAACGTTCAGTACCTTGGTAGAAATATTTGCTTCATCAGAACGTTTTGTGGAGATTTATATTAAAAACACATTTAAGAAAAATTAAAATTATAGAGTGGTATATTTAAAATCTTAATCTCTTATATAAAATAACTATTCTCTTGTTACAGATTTTGGCGGAAAATTATTGTATATATATATATATATATATATATATACCGACATACATACGTATATTTCAAATGTAAGCTTAATAGTTTAAATTAAATATATTATTTTCCTAATCCAATCATCACCTTCAAATTTTGTTTATTAATTATTTTTATCTTCGTTGCTGTTTTTCCTTTACGATAAGCGATTTAAAATTTTGTCACTTATTTCTAATATTTGGATGTTTTCTATATTTGGGTTTATTATTCTTAATGTAACCAAAGTAATTAAATTTCTGTTTGTCATTACTGCATTGAATTTTTTACAATTTTGTTCACCTCATTCTATTTAATAAACTTTGTTATGGATGTTATAATTACATTGTTTCTTAATTATTTTATCTATTCTTTTACGTTTATTATTGTTTTTATGAATAATAAATACTAACTGTACTTCAATGTAATAAAAGTGATCTATTAAAATTTAAAACTCTATAAACAATTACATAAATTGCAACCTATTGTATAAAGCCTAGTGTAACTTATTGTTGATTTATTATTTTATTAGATTTTTAAAATTATATTTAAAGTTTAAATTTATCAAAAATTGGTTTTACTTCTTATTTTTTGATACAAAAAAAGATGTATATAAATAGATCTAAATGACATAGCGTTTAGAATATATTTATTATGAAATTTTATGTCTAATACACAAGAACTCTTTAAGAATTATATTTGATCGAAGATTTCTTGTTTATTAAAAGTAATTATGTGCGAATAAGGAATCGATGTTGCCGCCGACTGTGCAATACATGGAGTCGTACGTGTTTTAAACAATCAGAACGTTAAGCCGGCTGAAATTCATAGGCAGTTGGTTGCTGTCTACGATGATAAAGTAATGAATAAAAGAAACGTCCGAAAATGGTGTGAAAGGTTTAGAAATAACAGAGTTAATGTGCACGATGAGGAACGTTCGGAGAGGCTCTCAATAATCACCGAGGACTTGTTGAAACGCGTCGATGATGAAATCAGAAAAGATAGTCGCTCAACGATTTCCGACCTGGCCCTTATTTTCCAGATGTTTCAATAGCTGTTACTGGTCGCATTGTTCATGACCATTTAGGGTTCAGAAAGGTTTGTGCACGTTGGGTGCCGTACGTCTTAACGCAACGCACAAAAAAATCCTAATGGGATCTGCTTTGGAATTTTTGATGCGCTACTCAGAAAACACTGATAAGTTCAATTGTTACCGGCGATGAAACATGGATTTCATATTACAAGCCAGAGAGAAAACGGCAGTCAAGTTAATAGTGTCATCAAAAAAGGTTAAGCCACAGCCATTTGCACGCAAACTGACGGCCACAGTCTTTTGGGATCGGTTTGGCATACTGCTGATTGATTTCATGCCGCGTGAAACGACTAAGTGCAGAAGCCGACTGCGAAACTCTACGTATGTTATGGCACCCCATTCAAAATCGGCGACGTGGGCGGCTGACCGACGGCGTCGTCTTGCTCCACGATAATGCACGTCTACATGTTGCGGGTCCGACACGTGATTTACTGAGAACATTTGGATAGGAAATTTACGATCACCCACCATATAGGCCGTACTTAGCTCCTTCTGATTACCATTTGTTTGGGAAATTTAAAGAATTTTTGAGGGGTAAGCAATTCGCGGGTGATGATGAACTTAAAAATGCTGTTAATCAGTGGCTAAATGGACTGGCGGAAGAAGAATATCACAAGGGTATATTGAAGCTGTTGTATCGCTACGATAAATGTTTTAATTCATGTGGCAATGATATAGAGAAATAATATAACGTATGCAATTTAAGAAAAATAAAAAATACTTCTAACGTTTTCGGAATCATTTTTTTAAAACTGAAACGGTCTTTCCTTAAAAGATAACCTCTCGTAATTTTAGTTTGAGATGCTCCTGGTTTTATTTGCAGGTTGAAAGTCTGATATGTACAAGTCATATAGTATATACGAAAATTACACTTAGATAGGAAAAAACAACTACAAGAAAAATGTAATACACAATGTAACTAAACGTATAACTGATATAACACTATGAAATGTTCCCAGTAGTAAAACAATTACTGCATTAAATTACGGTTCATAATTTATTATAATTTTTCTAGAGAATTGACTACTTATGATAATAAAAAAAAAAAAAAATAATAATAATAATAAGAAGAAAATTATGTAGAAGTGGAAATAAAAAAAGAGAAACAAAAAAAACATTATTACATTTAGAAGGATTTGTGAGACCAAGAAATGGAATTAATCAGAGCTGGCGGAACAATCAGTGACCGGAAGCGGAGGTGACGTCATTAGTTATAGCCGACCTGGACTAGTCTACACTGTCCTACCTGTGTTGTTTTCAAACGCATAAAACCGAACAATAGTAATACAGTGTGAACACTTTCCTCGATAGTAACCTTCTCCTGAAATGTAAAAATAAGCTTACATATCATTAAGCACACATTACTAATTTTAGGAAATACAGAACTATAAATAACAACTAGGGAATAAAAATACACAAATGTTTTATAAATATACATAGTTTACCGATTGTAAGTTTAATACTGGGCAAAAAAAGAACACGTAATAAAATGCTAATGAAAACCCATTTGATCATATGCCACATCATACAAAATTAAATAAATAGAACTTCAAATGTATAAACAGATAGTACTGATTTTTGTCGGTATAATAAAAAGTTTAGTAAACGACTATTTATAGAAATAATTTTAAAATATTTATTTATAGCACTTCCATCTCATTTTGCTTCGCCTAAATTTGTTTTCAGAGAAACTTAAGATCAATAATTAAAAGAATTAAACTTAGGATTTATGTTAGGAAGTGTTCTATATAGCCATTCATTTCTATGTTAACCTTGTCTTTGTTGTTTTCGAAGGTCAGCGGTAAAAATTGTACAAAATGATAAATTTTAAATCATAGACCAAACAAATATCTATTAAAGGACTTTTGTATTTAAAATTAAAAAGTTTACATTTTTGTCATCATTTACAAAATTTATGAAGGCATAACCATTGTATTCCTTAATTTCTTATCATGTTCCTGCTAAACTCACAGGTTCATCGTTTCAAAAATTTTTTGACTGGATCCTAGATAAATTACAAATTTATTTTATGAATAATCCATTTTAAATCAAAATAAAAAAAATTTACTACCAAACAAAAAAATTAATTATTTGTCAGATTTCATACATACAAAGAATATAATTTTTACGAGCGTGGAAGTATTATCAGTTGTTTTTTATCAAAATGCAATGCAGTTTTAAAATCGAGTTTTTAAATTAAATTGCATCTATAATAAATTCGCTGAATCCTCTTCGTACATTAAGGCAAAAAGTCTATTCCTTTCCGCGATTCATCATAAACGTCCTCGTGTGACCTTGTAACGATGACAAATAATATCGGTAATGCTTAAATTATTTTAAGCTGGATTAATCTTCAAACAGCTAAGTGTAATGTATTTTTGTTTATCTGTAGTGGGCTAAAATGACTAGTGTATGGTGAGGAAGAATTGCTAGTATATGCATATAACGGCGCCACGAATTATGAAGCCATTATAACAGCTATTGATATTTCAATTGCTCACTGCTTACAGCTCAGTTTATTATTTGCTTACAGGGAAGATTATAAAATTTTTTTTTAATTTTATTAATTACTCTAAAAAATAGTTGAATATACATTATACAAATTTAACAATACGCTAATCACAGAAAAGCAGGTACATAGGTACACTTTTGGAAGCATTTCACTTCCAACTCTAATTAAAAGGAATTCAATCCTTTAATTTAGAACTGATGGCGCTAAGCGTGAAACCAATTGCGTTGCTCTACCGCTAATCTGTATATTTGTTTACAACCAACCACCAACAACTTAGAGATGTAACTAATTGAAAATCCCATATTAAGCATTACAACCAAAACTTAACCGAATTTAATTACTAAAGAGCAGTTTGAATTTTTTAAGTTACATTCAAAAGAATAATCGATTTTATCTAATCCGTATGTTTTTATTTAAAAGTAATTTAGAAATGTACATTTTGATTTATTTTAAAAGAAATAAAACTTAAGCCAAGATTTGTGGATTTTCATACATTTCTGTAAATGTTAACACGTTTTTCTAACCTTAAAAAAAGTGCTTTAATTATTTTCTTTATATATACTAATCATTACCTACTTATATATATATATATATGAATATATTCACTTCGCTGAAATACTTATCAGTAACGTTTTAATTAATCTTTCCTTAATAGTCAGTTACCTAAACCAATCTTTAATAAAAAGATTTACTAAATAGTACGTGTTAAGTTAAAATGTAATATTTAACTACAGATTCGTCATATTATCAATTTGTCTTAAATTTTCATCATTTTAAATTAAATAAATCCGTACAATTTCATTATATTCATTAATTTTTTTTAAATTGCAGATCTGTGCATAACTTAAGTAATTACTTACTGAGACCGTTACGTACCGAATATATCAATAAGGAAAAATATTGTTACGCAGATTAGGCGTACGAGTTTGAATAAAATTTAATTACACTGCAAATGAATGCTACAGTACAAGTATACACAAGCGTATTTTAAGACAATGTAAAAACATATAAAAATTTGTAGCTACATTTAGGAAAAACTGTCTAGATAATTTTTATACGCGTATTTATTATAAGCTGTAAGAATGCATAATTGCTAAAAGCATATTAAAAAAAAATACTTTTGATTATTGTTTGTAAAGTTTATAATTTATTTAAATACAACTCAGTAGATTTTATTTTAGAAATTTATAATAATAAAAAGAAATAACAACCGTTGGTTTCGTAACATGTATCTATTAAACTGTAATGTTTTCAAAAGGCCATGAGCAGCTAGACAGCGGAATTATGAAATCAAATAATAAAAGAAAATTTCTAAACTATCACGTAACTTCGTTGTCTGAGGGTTTTGAGAAAAATAAATCATTAGTTATGATTTAACCATGCAGTATCATTATTGTAAAACTATTTACTTCCATGAACGGTATATATGTGATGATTTATAATAAATAAATTGGTATTGGAAAACCAAATTTTATAAAAAAATATACTTTAATTGAAATCTAATTAAATATATACTTAAATATTTATTCTCATTACAATTAATTTGGTTAAATAAACAAAATACATTATTTTTTAAGACTTAATCGTAAGATTTTCCTTCCGATACCACATCCTCGTATCCTCCTATCCATCAGATCTGTGACAAATTACTTTTATTGACTTGTTATAAGGTTTTTTAAATTATTTGTAAACTGTAATTCTCTCCTGATAAAAAATCATCTGCTCAATACTTTCTATTAATTTGCAATTTATCAGGGCTTTTCAAGAACTAAAAAGGTAAATTCGAACATTTAAGGACATTTGGTTTCAATCCTACATTGAGAACATTTCTGATGGGCAGGCTGCTGAATACACTTTACGGAAAGCTGAAAAGTCGTTCAAGAGAACCCTGCACACTATTCCTCCTCTCCGTAACACTAACAGAACGTGGGCGAAAAGTTTTCAGGAGAAGGCGACCTTATTTGCTCAACAATTTTCCGACGTATTCCAGCCCAATGATGTCGAGACAGATCCGAAGATCAGAGAAATCACCAATTATTTGGCTTCTCCTTTCCAAATGTCCTTGCCGATTATGCGCTTTACAGTACCGAGGTCTCGTCAGTCATTATAGATGAAATACATCCAGCGAAGGCGCCGGGGTATGATTTGATCACCGGTAGGGTTCTCCAGACACTACCTCGGCATGCGATACGTTTGATTACTTTGACTTTCAATGCTATTATCCCAATTGGTAATTTTCCTGGTCCGTGGAAAATTTCACAGTTAATTTTTATAGCAAAACCGTGTAAAGACCCCACAAATGTAACATCTTATAGGCCTGTCAGCCTGCTTCCTATACTCTCTAAGGACTTTGAAAAACTATTTTTGAAAAGACTGAAGCGGTTCGTGGACGATCACATTCCGGCTCACCAATTTGAGTTTAGGAAGCAACATGCTCCTGTGGAGCAGGCAAACAGGATTGCTAACGTTATAAGTCATGATGTAAGTGAGATTTAGTACTGTTCAGCGGTTTTCCTCGATGTCAGTCAGGCTTTTGAAAAGGTTTAGCATGTACGGTTGCTTTAAAATTGAAAAAGATTTTACTGCATGTTTTCTATGTGGTACTAAACTCTTACCTAGATTATAGGTGCTTTCAGGTTAAACATGGAGAGGTTTCGACGGATTTGTTCCTTATACAATCAGGGTTTACTTCAAGGAAGCGTTCTCGGAGCCATATTATATAATCTGTTACGGCTGACTAGCCAATTACGGAAGCTACCACAGTTGCAACGTTTGTTGACGATACTGCAATTCTTGCTGACCACGAAAATCCGATTACTGCGTCGTTTTATTCAAGATTATATCACTTTCCTCCAATCGTGGCTTACATGTTAGAAAATAAAAATAACCGAAACAAAATCAAAGCGCGTCACCTTCACCCTTCGTAAGGGACACTGTCTTCCTGTTTCTATCTTCAATGTTCCGATTCCGAAATCTGAAGACTATAAATATTTGGGTTTCCATCTTGATCGACGACTTACTTGGGCGAAATATATCACTTCTAAGCGAAAACAGTTAGATCTCAAGTTTAAACACATGTACTGGCTGATAGGTCATAGATCTCGGCTTTCAACAGAAAGTAAATTATTGATTTATAAATCCATTTTGAAGCCTATTTTGACTTATAGGCTTGAATTGTTGGGTACAGTGTGCATCTCAAGTATTGACATACTTGAACGCTACCAAACAAAAACACTGCGGAAAATGGTCAACATACCCTGGTACATAAATTACAGCCTTAGATGTAATGATCTTAAGTTGCAAACCGTTCGGAAGGAAATCTCTCTGGTCAGCCTATGGTATCAAAATCGTTTGGATCGGCACCCAAATTATTTGGCGGTCAATTTATTAGATAACACGTTCAGTGATTTTTCAAGATTGCTGAGGAACAATATTCTTGGTTTTCCGTATCGTTTCAATTAGGTGAGTTCATCGTCTGGCTGTAAGGAGTGCTCTTTTATTTCATTATTAAGTCACAAGTGGCTTGTGACTTAATAATTTAATGTTAGTTCAAATACATCTCGTTTACTTATTGTTCAATTATCTTGCTGAACAGATTGTAAAGTTACTGTGTCGTTATAAAAAACAATAATTTTTAAAAAATTTGTAACTAATAAATACCTAAATTTAAGAATTTAAAAATTAAATTACTTTTTCAAGAAAAAATTAACCAAATAAATTTAATAAACAAACAATATTTACCTTGTATTTTAAAGAAATCGAGTAAAATCTTTTTGTTGTCTTTATAATAAGCGATTCAAACTTAAATAACGTGAAAAATGTTTTCATATTTACATATTTTTCACACGCTACACAAATTATTCTCTCACCATTAATTTTAACTAATTAGGGTAAAACCAGTAGTTATTTAGTTGAATAAATCAATAAAATACTTACACCATTTTTGGCGTCAATAAATATTAGCATAATTGAAAAAAAAATAACAAAATAACATCATATTTAACTAAAACCGTACACTTTCAATGAGAATAAAAATTATTAATTTTAAACAAAAAAATGTTCAATATCATAATTTCCTAGTAGAGTACAATTTACATTTTTAAAGAACATTTAAGAGGTGTCTAAAGCAAATACAAATAAACAACGATTAGCGTAATTACCAAATAAACATTTTAATGTGCACAACGGCATTAATATATCTCCACTGTGTTCTAACATATCTCTGCGAGCAAGATTAACGATCAAAAGACATACGTATATTACATACAAACCAAAACGTACAACCATTGTATATATAAGTAGAAGTTAACGTTATTATCACCATTTACGAGGCCTCACGGGTCCCACACTGATTAGAACTACTGTTTAAAAAAGTTTAAAAAAAAATAGAGCCTAGAATCAAGCAAATAGAGCTGAAAACTGACATAAATGTTATTTATATTTGACAAAATGTTATGTGAAATACTGATACTTTACATAATCAGATATGGAAAGAAGTAACCAAGAAACTGAGAAAAATATATACTGATCAAATTTGTTTCATAAAAACGATACAAAAGAAATAATAATTTACTTCTAATCGATACTCGTTTAATCTTAATCCGTCGTATCTAACTACATCAAAATTCTGTGATTAGTGTTTTATTTCATTAGCAATATCGATATCAATTTTAACAACAACAAAAATCTTAATCTCTCAAATATCTAAATGGGAAATCTTTTAGATTGTATAAGGAACATATCTTTGCGGAAAATTTTTGTCTTAAACGTACTAATATTATAAACTGAATTAAAATTTAAAAAAATAATGGATCAAAGCCATAACACCAAATTTGTTATTAAATTCTTGTATATTGTAGTTTCATCTATAACAGTAATAAAACGAAAAAAATTGTAAAAAAATAGGTTAGGTTATTCTTATGTGTTAGGTTTCAATAAATTCTATTGGTTATTTAAACTAAAAGAGGTATATCTTATACACGATTGACCAGCAGGGAAGGCGTTTCCTTGTCTGCGGAATGTTCAGTACTCCGTGGGCCTGCGGTCAGCTTTCATGGTAAGCCACGCAGCTTCGTGAAAGCGCATCCCACTGCCTTCCGTTATGTTTTGTAGGATGTAGTCAACAACAATAATGTTTGCACATAACACTTTGCAATATTAAAATATATTAAGACAAAATTTATAAATATATATTTAGGCATGATTTTTCAATAAATACCGTGAAACCAATATTTTAATAAAACGGAAGATTATACAGTTCAGTTAGTAAATTCATCTATATGTAACTAACGCATTAAAAATATGGGTTATAATTTTATTAGCATAACCTAGATTAAAAATTATTATGAAACTTAAATAAAATTTCTCACAAAACTACGTATCCAAAATATTAAGATTACAAAGTGAAAGTGGTGGAATCTAATTTTTATATTTTTAAATAAAAATTATATTTTATATAATTGTCACGTTTATTCAAAATAAGATATCATATCCAAAAGATTAGATATTATTTCTTAAAAATTGCTTAAGATACTATTCCATTTATAGCTGCTGGGAATGCAGAGAGAACTAACTGTAATAGTAATAAATAAAACTATCCAAGAGTGCTCGTATTTACGAAATCTTTTCGAGCACGATGGGACAAAAAATAAACAATAAAATAAATCAATATATAAATAAATTAAATTCTTGTTTAATTAGTAAAATATAAATTTGTATAACTAATACATAAATATTTTTTTATACATAATAAAACAGAGTTCGGGTAAAACCCCATTTAAAAGTAACTCTTTTTATTATTTTTTATGTATATTTACAGTAGAATAATTTAAAAATAAAATTCAGGAAATTGCAGGTACTATTTCCTGATATTTATACTGAAATAGGTCTTTTACTTGGATAGCCAAATACCGGAATAACATCATTAGTTGGTCACCACAGAAAACAATAAGCGTCCGTCCCACTTCACTTAATTCCAATACAATTATTTTGAAACCAAAAGAAAATAATTATTTTTTATAAAACTTTAACATATACTAAACGTGAAATAATTACAAAATTATTATAAATTTTTGATAATTATTATTTAATTATAATGTAATTTTTACATTTGGAAACAATAAACAACTATTAATTTAATCAATCGTAAGTAAATAGAGGAACATTATTATCAATCATATATTATATATTAAAAAAATAAGTTATTATTAATCATTTATGTTATATTTCAAACCTTAAAAATACTCCCAAAGCCCAAAACGTTGGATAAGGATAAACAGCATGAACACAAAAAAAATGTAATCTTCATTCATTCTATAACATAAAGATTACGATTGTAATCTTATGCTAATAGTCTGAAACAGTAAAACCCAAAATTTAATAATAACAGTCTTACAATCTTATTTTAATAACAATTTATAAACAAAAAAATATTAACAAAGTAGACTACATTATATTTATATTCTGAATGATTTTAAATGAAAAAAAAAACTATTTAAAAATGAATTTAAGTTAGGAAAAATAAAAGATTAAAATATATTAAAGAATCACCATTTTTGTACGTACTTTGACGAAGTACTCACGGCCTTCAACTGAATATTGTCTCAGAAGCCATTAGAAGAAACCGCAGAAAACCTTGATCAGCCACGTTGTGGTCTAGAGGGCGCCACTACAACTAAGAAGTTTATAATATTGTTTATTGTTCATTACATTTCAGCTGCCACTTTGTATTTAACTTTTTTTTTGTCAAAATAAATAAATAAAAAGTCTTTGAGACCATTAAAATAAAAAGTTACCTAAATTATATATAACGAACTAAATAATCTTTCACGTATAACAACGATTAGAAAAAAAGAAAATGAATGTTTGACAAAAAAATTTAATTAGATAACACCATTTTAGTCACACTTTTTACATCAAAGGATAGAAATTTTGATAAAAACAATATAAAAAAGAAAAATCATAAACCTATAGAGGAAGTTTCTAATCTGAGAAATAAAAAAAACCGGTTTAGAAATTAGGAATACCATAATGAAGAGGAGGCACAGAATAAAAGATCTTGATTAGAGACAACATAAGTAAATCATTATCTGTTTCATTATAAAAGATAATAATTAGAATTAAGTGCAGAATATAATTTGTTAACATATATTTAAGTTCGCTATGAAATATATATTACAATTAAAAAATAAAATAAACTGTACTGGAGTTACTTCTCTCCAGTACACACAATTTTGTTAATGTAATCTTTAATGTTTTGAGGTGATGCTAGTTCAGCTTTGAAAACAGACTTCCGGAGTTAGAACTACCATTAAAGCTATCGTCTATAATTAACAGCGTTTCTCAGTAACACGTTATAGATTGACAAATGATTCTCGGAATTATTATATTCAATGATAATTTAAATTTAAAATTTTGGTGGTATAAAAACAAATTGTATATAAAAATTAAAAATAATTGGGTGTTTATCAGAACACAATCTCTTTAATATTCTGGATAACTATGTATAGATTAATTCATGATTTTCTGGAGGTAAGCCAAAGGTTTCAACAACCAATTATTCCATCATTAATGATCTCTTACAAAGTTTTTTGCTTAAATAAATTAATGTCTCCTTTACGCAAATTCTTAGAATTTGTTAAATAAGCAACCAAAAGATGAGATAAGCAGTGCAACGAGTTTTAAATTTCCTTTTTATCCTCAAGTTATTCTATTTTGCTTAAATTTGATTCTTTTTATACATTAAGTTATGTTGGTAATAGATAAATTATGTGCAATTGACTTGAGTGTTATTTTCTGCCCTTCCTAGTTTGTCACTAACATCTGTTAGTTGACGCGTTTCCGAGTTCTATTGTAAATCATTCAAATTGGGTTCGTTTAGATATAAAGATTCTGTGAAGTATACCAAAATTAGAAAGGCAAATAATCATTTAAGAGATTAACCAGCCCGCTCTCATTCATTAGGCACATGTTATTGAAATTATGTTTAGATGACACGAAAAAA
The DNA here is from genome assembly GCF_047948215.1 of Lycorma delicatula. NCBI lineage: Eukaryota > Metazoa > Arthropoda > Insecta > Hemiptera > Fulgoridae > Lycorma > Lycorma delicatula. The sequence continues at coordinate 122,905,414 of NC_134457.1, forward strand.
AAATTATGTAAGCTATGATCATAGTAATAATAATCATTTAAAACCCTTACATAAAAGCCTATTTTTCTTTTCTTTTAATATGAATAATAATTAATCTGGGACGCAAGGGTATCGGTGGACCCCTCTATTAATCGCAGATAATGGATATCATTCCTTGCTGTTGGGTCTTTCTTACTATCGGGCAGGTATTTAAGTTTTAATGGTGGTACACTTATGATTTTATTTTAAAATTGACAGAGTTGGGGACTGCGTCCAGGTCCTTTATAAAAACGGGTTTGAAGATTATAATTATTAATCTCTGCTTATAATAAATGAAAAAAACATGTAAGAGAAAAATTAACAATGTTTCTTACAATAATATTCAAATGATGTAATTTGTTATTATCATTATATACAATTACATAACAAGATAGTAACATTACATGATATTTGTCTGTAGGCCTCTACAGCATTTATACAAGAGCTTTTAAGTGTACAGAACTAAACTTTTAGATAAAAAGTACAAAAACTCCATTCAAAAGCTTCTTCGGACAGTTCATCACACTAAAAGCATCGGGTAAAGTATATAAACCTTTTACCGTAAAACAAAGTGTATAAAGCCGATTAAAAAAGAATTCTGTATTGTTAAAAAGACAACTAAAATTCTAGAATCTCTTAAAAAAATGTAGCTTATAAAATTAAATAAAAATGTCGTGTAAATTAATCATAAATTAAATTGTGGCTTAAGTAGGTCTAATTGGTTTAGCAATGGGTATTATATCGTATCTTTTTTTAACATAATAAATAAATAGCTATAGTATAGCATTTATCTCATAAAATAAGAATAAGCAGTATTCCTTTGAGAGCGAGATCATGAGAGGTAATTTGGATTGAACTGGTCTTTGTGGTGGCAATGCAAATGCCTGTAATCAGAACGAACAAGCTTCCTTTTTGTCGCCGTAGTCGCAACATCAAGAGCTCTATTATGAATACCCTAGAAATCGGACAATGAAATCTCTGCCTTCAGCAACGGGAAAAAACCAGCCGCTCCACTGTGCCTTACTGTTTATAACATACCAAAAAAAAAAAAAAATGGTTGGATGAAACATGTTAACGAAGACTATAAATATATTGTTGCACTGTTTTTTTTTACGTGCAACAACTTACAAAAATATAAAGTTATTTATTCTTAAACAACATTCTTTTCTTTGTCATAATAGTCATCATTACATCTAATAAAGTTGAGCACATAACATAATTTGAGAGAAAAAAACTTGTGTTTTGTAAAAGAATACAGGTTGCTTTTTTTCTTTCTATTTTTACAGAAGTTACCGTATTTATAATTAAAATTTAGTACAATGTCCTTTTTTCAATATAAATAGAATATTATACGACAAAATCATAAACGGGTGAAAATATGCACACAAATCAAGCAAATTTCGTTATTATTCCCTAAATTAATTACATATCGCTCTAATGATGAGTATTCTAACAACTCATGTTGATAATGCAGATTTTATTTACTTATGGACATGAAAAATTTCCATACTTTGATCAATGAAACTGAAACATATTGTTTCCGCTACTCAAAATAATTTTTTCATTAACAAATGTTCCAACATGTCGTATTTAATAATTTTTAATTTCTTTTCCAAATACTAAAGTTAATTCTCTTAAAACTTCATCGGAAATATTGGTCAATTATGGACAGCCATGTATATATTACTTGTAAAGTTAAGCAATTGATGTAATTGCGGAATCGACAAAATTATTGTCATCGACGCGGTTTCTTATCGTCAGGATAAAATGGTATCCGTTAAAACAGTATTCGATGTAATTATCTTCTCATATAAAATTTTCGTAAAAATTTTGCGCGATCTTACTCATTACATTTCAACTTCTTTGTACAATATGTATGAATAAAATAAAATAAAAATATGAGATCAAAGCAACAATCTATTGGGGGAAGAAATATTCCCCAATGAGATGAGTTATTTCTATGGTAGAAAAAAATAATGAGTTAGAAGAAATGCTAAACGATTAATTTTCTAAAAGAGAAATCAACTGAAAATAAGAATCCAATAAAAACAATGAAATACAAAAGTATGATTATGATAAATACTGTATCAAAATAAGGAAAAATTACTTTCTGGAAGCAGATTTCTTTATTAAGCAATACAATTACGAAGATGAAATAAATATCAAAATATGTCAGGCTAACATGAGCTGGAATGTTTATACAGATAAAGGTTAATCCGTGTCAAACATCGATCTAGGAATTAGAAAAAGAACTTTTAAATATTTTATATCAAATGTAGTGCATTATAGAACGGAAATATAGGCAACCAAAGAGGAAAATGATTACAAACTTTTGATATATAAAGGTGGAGAAAAAGAGAAAAAAATTGATAATTAGTTCGTTTGGTAAAATGAGAAGTGGTTAGGTATAAAAACGATTTTAAGAATAGAAAAGTTTGTGTCAGATTCTCTTTAAAAAAAACAAGTTTGTTTGGCTGTATATATTTATTTATCTCGATTTAGTTAATTTGTTATCGGGGAACGTATAATATGTAAAACACTATAGAGGAAGACAAAAGATTGGACTGTGTAAAACAAATAAAGATATAAATGTGCTAAGGTTAAAAAATTAGCACAAAATAGAAAGGATGGACGACAGCGTTAAACCAGTCACTTAACCGATGAGAAAAAATTAAATATAATTACTTCGTTTCAAGACATTTGTTATTTACGATTTTTCAATTCGTTAACGTTATATATTTAGAATGAAATAAAATATAAATTACAAGACTAAGCTATTTAAATCCATTAAAATGCATTGTCTTTCTAGAGCGGTTAGTTATTCCGATGATTACTTAGTTTTCTTATGCGCTAGTACATACTACGAACTGAAATGAGTTAATGCTTAAAGCCTCAACGACGCCCAGTCATATTATTATTCAAATGATGTGTGCATGCCATTTCAATTGCTTCTTTGCTCGAACACCCAACTTATTTCCCCTTCTCTATATATTTCAATAGTTCCCCTCCCGTTGAGTATCCCTTACTCCATCGGTTTATTCATCACTGTACAGTAATACTTAATGCAACAACGCATGAATCCTCAAAGTACATGATTCTAAGATCGTTAACAACGAATAACCAGCTCTAATATTTTTATTACGTACATAAATAAGTTATGGGATAGGATATACTTTATTTTCATAAAATAAACAAACCACTTAAAGGTTTATTTATTATCCCTATTAATTATTAAACTTTATATTATTAATTATTTAACATTCTATTAAAATACTCTTATAATAGTGCATGTATCAGTATCTATTATGTTTTCCATATAAATAGGCTTAACTACGCATAAGAGTCGCTCGTATTAAAATAAATTTCTTAAAGTCTTAACTTACTTCAGCGTTATGACACATTAATTACATCGGCCGTTAATATTTATTCACATGAATAGAAATTATAAATCATAGCTTCCAAGTGCGTATTACTAGTTTTTTTTTTTTTTAAATACTTTAAAGTTTAAAGTTATTAATTAGTAGCATAAATTAATGTGAAATTTTCCCACCCCTAAAGTGGTAAAAGATTTTATTAAACAATAAAAAGCAGAATTTAAAAAAAAAAGATGTTATTTTCCCATGGTAATTTTGTAAAAACATATAACAGTGAACTTAATAAGTATTAATAATTTTATAGTTTGATTAAATACTAATATAAAATTTTATAACTGAAGAGTACTTAACCATAATAAAATAATTAACACATAACCCGTGGATTAATTTGTTTTTTTTTTTAATTTTAATGTTTTTAATTAAAAAAAGAATCACGTTTACCAACTACTTAACTGTACATCTTTAAAATTTTAATAGATATAAATTCACATAGAATAGACTTATAAGAGATTTTTTTTTCTATTTTTATATATTTTAATAAAATCCTCTAATTAAATTACCATAATCTTATTTAACTTATTTTTATTGTTCTCATATACATAATTATTTTAAGAAAGTATTAAATAAAATTAGTAATAAAGTAATAAAAATAAAATATAAAATTAGTATAAATAAATTTAATTACTGAACATGAACGTTAACAGATTTATTAAGCAGGTCAATTGAAATGAATTTATTAAATACAGTAATTACTTAATTATAATTAAATATCCTCCACTGCAGTCAGTTCATCGGATGGTACGTTAATAAAATAAAATTAATAATCAAATATTCAATAACTTATATCAAAAATTTATTTAATTGTTGATTGGAAAAAATATTTCTTAAAAAAGTGTGAAAAAATAAGATACTCAACTTTTACAATGAGCATATTATCTACTTATTTAAACCAAAAAATATTTAATTGCATTTTGAAATTTAACCCGTTGTATACTTACTATACTGATTTTAAAACAGCTAACAAGAAAATTATAATAGAATTTATTTTATTTATACAGATGTAAGCCGAACAAAAATAAAAATAAATTTGTATTGAAAATTTTTCAGCGATAAACTCAAAGATATACTGTTATCTAAAATTAAAAGAATTATAATGAATTTGTATTTTAGGAGGAATGTAAAGCATGACTTTATCCTGAAGGCATCTAGTCATTAGACATCTTAAGTAAGAAGATTTGTTTACAACCAGCTCTCTCAGCTACTGTATCAAAAATATATTAGTTCTACGTCCTCCGAAACCTTATTAAGGATACATCAGAGATCAGATAACATCTGAAAGGAAGAAATCAAAGTAAAACAAAGCTGTAAGTAGTGAGAAAGCATGATCTACCCTTGGAGGAATCAGGCTTTGGAACAAATCCTCCCAAAGGACTGATCAAGACCCACTCTCTAGGTAGCGGGCACCTATTCTGTCAACATATTCTTTCGAAGTATTCTTACTGAAAGAACGAAAATTTTTACTCAGAAGGAAATTTTATCGATCAATAATTTTGCGATGAACATTTTAAAATACAACAAAAATTCCTTTTCCTCAAAAATTAAAGGCACTTGAGAACGGAAATGAGCCCTGAAGCTATTTTCAGACACAAGGTGAAAAGGAAGGTATACATTCTAACAGCGCATACAAAAAAAAGTAACTTCGGATCTCTAATAAACCAGCAAAACAAGTGAAAAACCAAGTTCTGTTTAACGTTCAACTCTGTGAAGCATAAAAAATTTAACAATTCTATTAAAAATACTTTATGAAGTTGATAATAAGCTGAATATCTTTATTTCTTACACGGCGAATTTACTGAAATAAATACTACGAAGCGCATTTATTATTATTTTTTAATGACCAATTTATATTAAAAAGATGATAAAAACAGACGTTTTAAGAAATTTATCCTGATAACATTAGGATTTAAGTAAACATTAAGGATACAACAATCGATTTGTAATCGAAAGGTTTTATCTTCAAAACCGAATTAAATCAATAAAGTTAATATACAGGTGAATGACCAATCTCAGCCTTTTATCTGAAGTATTCATGGTCATCTTCATCGAAAGGAAGTTTAAAGGATATTATTAATAGTTGATCACTCACACTTAGTGTGATTGGTCATCAAACTAATAATATTTGTTTGGAATAACTGGGTTCACGGAATTAATAATCATTTTTATGTTTATTATTTTTTAATGAATAAACAGAACTTAGTTTACAAAAAGCGATAAATTATTAAAGCTAAAAACAAAAAAGAAACAATTTTAAAAAACTATATAATTTTACAGTATATTTCAAATTTTACTACGAAAACTTGAAAAGTTTCATAAAAATATGATAAAAACAATTATCTATTTTTAAAAATTCATTAGTATATAACTGAAATCATTTTTAATTTATTATTCAAGGACTATTCAATAGGAAATCTTAAAGAAATTTATCAACGTTAAATGTTAATTCTGCAAAGAATTAATAGAAAATTTTTTAATTCGTAATTTTTCTTTAAAAACAACTGACATTTTAGGATAATGCATTCGTATTTATATATAACAGTAACAAAGAAATACATTTTAAATTTTATACAATTTACGAATAAGAACTCATAAATAAAGAGTCCATTAACCCCCTAAAGGAATATTGATGTTTGACGATGTGAGTTAACTGGCCTGGAGGTCAAATCAGTACACAGTAGTGTTCTGAAATTATTTTTTGTCGAGGCGGGACCGCCGTCAGATGGCCAGCGCGCGAGCTATCGTTGATTATCTCATCAGGAGCGCCATCGACACGATAATGGTCACCATTAAAACACCCGTACACCCGTTCCACTGTGAACAAGATCACCTATACCATTCCAGTGTGTATTCTTAACTTGTTCTCAAGTTCTATACATTCTCCAGCTCGTGTCTTACACTATAATAATCCTTAAAATGCATTATAACTTACTGAATGTTTACTTAACGGAAAAGGTTACATTCTATTCGCAAGATCTACACACAGTACTGCTTGAAAATAACTCAAGTTAAATAAATAAATATATATATATATATATATATATATATATATATATACTTATATTATTATTTAAGTCGAACTATGTACAATGCAGTGTAGTACATGCGATTAAAAATTGTTTATATGTTTACGTTAAAAAGACATGACACCGTATGCTTCGCACTGATTAACCGTAGCAAGAGTAGTTAAAATAGTAGTAAAATAGGGGCATGTGATATCATAGTTATTCTAAACTAGCTTGAAAAAACTGAGATAAACGATTCGGTACTATTTGGATGGTAAAAACTAAACAAAAACAAGAGGTTAACCAATTTATAAACTGTTCCAAAAAAAATATTTTACAACATCAAATTTCTGCTATAACTCGACTATTTGTTTACCGATTTTAAAAAATAAAGTAAAATGTCATTTTGCTCACAATAAAAGGCTTAATGTTTTAATAATTACAAAAAATTCTAATAAAACTAATATTTATGGAGACATAACGGATTGAAAAATAAACATGGCTGCCATTTTGTAATTTGGGAAGGTATTTAAGTCCTGATTTTTTTACGAACTTGAGATATAAATTATTATATAAAGATAACAAAATATCGGACAGGGGGAGAATGAAGGAGGTATTGCCATTTTTCCTAAAGATATTTTTTGTTTAGTTTTAGAAGTAAAATCCGAAAAATATAGCTAGCCCACCATTTTAGAAACACTCTGTATAGAGCTGCAGTTTGTGATATGTTTAACCAAATTCACAAAAATATCAGTAAAACTCCGCGAACTTCGAATATAAACAAACGATATTAAATCTCTGACCACGCATAGATTAATTTCTTTGGAGAATTTCTAATAGTTTTACTATCTCAATATTCATCATATTTTTATCATATCTTAGGCATAACCCCAGCAGAAGAACTCTTGTAAACTTTTGTAACTTCGGCAGGCATACTGCCAGACCATCTCGGCGAATTGAGGACTTTAGAAATATCTAAACTTAAAGATATTTACATTTACTTATACGTCATATCACCTAACTTGGAAATACTGAACATTAATTTATCTCACTTTTATAAATACGAGAAATCTTTCCAATAAGTTTCCTGTCATTTTCACGCTAATAAGCTCAGTGCGTGATTAATAAAATGCAACGAGAATGTACAATATTCAAACTCCTTAATAAATAATAACTTTTTCTTACTATTTATTAAAAAAAAACTTGCTTTAAAATAAGCTTTATTATTAACGAAGGATAAATCTAATATTATTCACTTACACATCCAATGATTGGAAACAGAAATATTAAGGTTGCAGATAAGAAAACATCCATACTTCAAATATAATTCATAATCTTTTTAAACATGAAAGGTTTTAAGCTGCATTTTTACTACAGTTTCAGCTCAACTTTCTTTTTTTGTAGAGTCGACATTTTCATACTACAAACCGTAAATTTAAGCACGTACACTTTATAAGAATATGTTCAGAGAAGAGAATAACTTTAACTTAACACGTTATCATGTACAAGGTTACTTTAGAACATACTCTGGTTTATAAGAATAGAGTTTCATGAATACTTTCCTCATAACAGATTTATAGATTCCTGACTGAAATAGAAATTGTATATATTACTACTATTAGAAAAATATTTTCACGACGACATATTTAGAAGTATCTATTTTTTATAAAAAAGTAAAATAAATATAAAAATTCCTAATTAAGGTGGAAGTACTTCAACTCTTATGAAAATATTTACAAGAAAAAAAATCATTCGTAGAGGAATAAATCGTTAAAAACATTTACCACAAGAAATGAATGCAGAAGTACTAGTTTTTACTTAATATAAACTATTTCGTAGCAGATTATTAATGAACAACCATATTCATTAATTATATATTATGGAAAAAACAAAAGAAAAAGTAGATACAGTAAAAAGTAATCTTTTATTCTTTAAAGTTTATAATAATAATAAAGAATTAGGTTATAAGTGCACTTCGTAGAAATAATAAGAAATAACGTTGTTGTTGTTGTAGCACCGTCATTAATCGCATTAAGTTTGAACAGTTGCCCCAACCTATAATACCGACCACTTAACCACCAAAATATTCGCCGATTCATTACAGAACATCATACCACGTGGTATTACTGTAATCGGCCATAAATGGTTTATATGTTAGATATATCGGCATGCCTTTATAGGATTGGTAGGCTAAATGTAGCATACTATTTTATATACATTCCATTCAGAATAAACGTCAGTCAGCCAATTAATGTTCTTATAGTCTTAGAAATATTTAATTCATTACATTTAAATTTTATTAATTGAAGAAATTACTCGATTAGAAGTTAATTCAGACTCCCATTAATTCAATTGTTGTATATATCATTGTATGTTAATGTATTTACAGTAAAAATATGTCATCAAATAATCAAGACTTTACTACTCAAGGTTATTTGAACTGGAATAAGAACACTATTTTATATTAAAAAATAATCTTAACTAATTAATCGTTTTACTGCATTATTTTAGTCATTATTAACCGATTAATAAAAACTGAATAAAAACCAGTTTTATAAATATTTACTTATTTAATTTTATTTTAAAACTAAATCATTACAGATTTAAATCTAAGATGATTTATTTTTACTACGCTTCAATTTTTTCCCAAATAAACATATGAAAAAAAAAACGATGATCATTAACCTCGCTAAATTCCTAGCAATTCTGAAGGTCATCTTCCTTCCCCACTCTCACACGCTTTCATAAGCGTGCACAATTAAAAATATACATTTTTCTGGGCGGCCTTTATATCTCCTTTTATAGGCTTACTATCTTCTACACTGGGAAAAAAGTGTGAAAGTTGTAGCAAAAGGGAATCAAAAATAAAAATAATATTAATAGTTTTGATACATATAAGTTTCTGTAACCTGAAAATCCTTCTTGAATTAAAAATAAAGAAATTAATAACAGTTCGGTGAACTAAAGAACCCACATAGTTTTATATATAAAAATAGTGTGTGTGTATATATATATATCATACATACAAAATCAGATATGAATAATAAAATAAAGCCATTATAGTAGAGAAAGAATTAATTATAACAATTAGCTGCTGTAATATTTTAAAAGTATTTCATTAAAAAAAAAAATGCGATCAATGTTTTTACGTAAAAAATTAACTTATCCTCTATTCAAAATTGAATTACTTTCTATTAGTGTTAGGTTCTAAATATTAATTTTATTAAAAATAATATTCTACAAAAATTTTTAAATTTATAAATAGCGTGGAGAAATCTTAATTAATTATCCCGGGTAATGAAGGTAATATCTGCTGTAGTTTAATTGAAAAACTTGTGAATTTTTACAGTTAGAGCAACTAAGAAATCGACAAATGAAACCTTATAAATCTAAGCTTGATGATTTTAGGGTTTCTACCTCTTGGTGGTAATTTGGTGACAATTTTACCACTATCTGAATAATTAATTTAATTTTGTGAAGAATAATGCATATTTACAATACACCTACGAGAAAATTACTGAATGATTAAATATTTTATTAAAGTGGCTGACGATTCACCTTGTACTCTAATAAAAAAATATGTTTATTATTTATTGAACTACAAAAAATCGCTGAATACTGAGTAGCAAGATATTAAAATTCCATTAAAAGCAAGCAAAAACTGAACCGCAATTTATGCCTGGCATAGGATACTGTTGTTCTTGACAATGGTTGTGCCATTTTCAAGTTTCATGTGTGATTTTATCTGTAGTATGTCTTGTACTTTAAAAAAAGGTGATTAAGTAGTTTTATTAAAGCTATATATGCCCCCTATCAAAAATAAAATCTTTAAGTAATAATACATAATAATAGTTATTTACGTATAATAATTTTTATTTAGGATTTTTACAACATATGAATAAAATTATACGTTTTTAAAATTATTTATAATAAATTATTCGAAAAATAAATAATAATTAGTAATAATGATTACAAGTATGACAAAATACATTATTTAATTTAAAACGCTAAATAAAAGTCACAAGACCACCGAGGCGATCAGGGCTTTCAATTATTCAATTTTTTTTCCAGATTATTAACAGTATAATAGTTGACGGATGGGACCAGAGTATCGAATAATGGTCTGAAATTAATATTATAATTCATATATATCACGCGACATATTAAAAATGTTCAATTCAAAGGTGACGTATTTGTTTATGAAAATCAAATTATTATATACATTCAAGAAATTAAATAAAAATATATTTATTTTTGTTATTTTGAATATAAACTAAGAAAATAATACAAAAACTGTAGCTACGCATGATACAGATATTATAATAGTTTATAAAATATATAAAAGAGAAAATAATTTGCGTAACTTCTAGAACTGTACGTAACATTGGAAAAATACAGTTAAAATGTTATTACTGGAAGTTACACACAGACTTTTTCAATGAATTGTAGAGTCCAGAGAATTCATAAAGGTTCAGATGACATTGAATATGACAAGAAACCTATCATTATTCATTATTAAACGAATTTAATTTAGTTGTAAAAAGTAGTAATTATATTAAATAAGGTAAGTAAATATTGATGCAGATTTTAGAAAAAAAAAATTGAAATTAAACAAAGTATATAAGATTACTTAAGTTATGTACGTAACCTCATTTTTGCTGGAAATTCTGTGATAGAGAACTGACGTAAACAAAGGATATACCAGAAGAGCACTGTAGAATCAAATAACAAGATTAAGTATCATGAGATAATTTTCTCTAAATAGGGGTGTCATTTTCATACTGTTCAGTAACAAATTTGTTATTGAAATAAATCAAATTTTTATTGGTTCTTTCTAAATGCTCCACCGAATATTATGATACCAATATCTATAGAGATTTTATGATACTGTCTTCAATATTTCTGTGCTTGTTAATTATGATTTATAAAAGAATAAGTTATATAAATTCTTGAATTGACTTTAGTTCCAAGACCTTTTAGTTAATACTGGCTGCTACTCGCTTCACACGCGTACTAGTATCAGTGTAGCTCATTAAAAAGAAGATTCTTTTTATAAAAAGAAAAAGTAATTTTTACGTAATTGAGTAACAAACATTCAGAATTACATGTTAGTAATATGGTAGATCCAAGATTTAATTCTTTAATTAAATGATTTTCTGAATTCTTACATACGAAGGATTTAGAAAATAAACTATAATTATTTTTAAAAAAAATAGTTTTGTGTTGTGCTATAAATATATAGAAGATATTTTAAATATTCCCATAAAAAGGTATAATTATATAAATATCCACTCGTAATGTGCATGTACGTATACTTCACGATAAATAAATTTAAATATAATATTGATAAATATACTGAAAGTAAATAAATATATAAATATTTTTTTTATTTACAGGTAAGGGTGGCTGGCTATGATTAGTATGGAGTTGTCGCCAATGCACCATCACGGCTCCCTCAGCATGGGGGCACATCATATGGATCAGTTACAGCTGCCACAACACCAGCAAAATCTAATGCATCATGCGCTTTTACAAGACGAACCTAAAAAGAAACGTAAGTAAATATTTTGTTGCCTAAGATAATAATTTTAACAAAAATATAATAAAAGTAATCTTCGTTGTTCTATCTTTTAATAAAATGTTATATATATATATATATATATATATATATATATATATATAACATAATCAAAAAAACATGAATATTGTTAAACACAATACTTCAATACAGGATTTTTATTTAATCAGTTGTGAATCTTAAGGTTATAAACATGAAATTAGGTATAGTAATAAAACTAAAGAGGAAAACGAAATAAAACCCTTTTTACTAGCTGGACAGTAATAAAGTGCACGGTAAATTTAATAAAACGTTTTTGTAGGGCTTATACAAGTTGTATCATTTTTTTATGGCCCTAACGGGGGGTTTGATTTGGAAGAACAAAGATAAAATGTTATTTTGATATTTAGAATATCATACAACTTTTTTTTAACTCTGCTTTCTTTTTTATTATCTTGACCGACTTTGGTAAAAAATATATAATGTTTAAACTAACCGATTAAAGGTTATTTAAGTTTATTTAAATGATAGTAACATACCGTAGACTGTACTCTATGGAACATATTTAACGTAACAAAAACGAAAAAATATCAGGATTTAATCTGCACTGAGGAAGCCGTCGATGAAATATCAACAGGTATTTAGGTTACTACTGAGCCGTCGTTAAATTATTTGATTGAATACCAACAATTAATATAATGACCAGGAAATATATTCTTCTACTAAAAATATATAATAATAATAGTAATAAGAAAAATTAAAAATAAGTGTTAGAAATATAGTTCAGAGAACTATATTTCTACCTATTTCTAACTATTTTTAATGAGGATTATGCAAATTATTTTTTAGCGACTAATATTATACTATTAACCCATTTACAAAAGAGAAATACGATGATAAACTTTAAGAAAAAACGGTCTCGTAACACTCCCTAAGTTATAATACGATTCTTAAAACTAATTACAGTTTACTGTTTCTAATCACTAACCAACCTATCCTGATACAGTGGAATTAATTGAACCTTTTGAACCTCAACAACTAAGTATATAGAAATGGAAATTCTTTCATATTAACTGAAATAAGAGGATCTGAAACAATACGAACCTTGAAATTATTGATAGCACCTATAAAACCGCTTATTTTCTTTAGATTAATTTTTAAAAATTTATGTAACGAATTTTTTTAAAAAATCGTACTCTATCCCAATACTTATAATCTAATATGCTACTCAAAATATCCTCAAAACTTTTGAATAAATCTCCATAAAATGTTAAACATTTTTTTGGTAGTTTTAACGGTTTAGGGAAATGTTCTTGCTTGAACGTTCAGGAAAACCTTACGATATGACCTGATCACTGCAAATTTACCTATCACGGAACATAGAATAGTGGCTAATTTTGCTGATGATACAGCTATTCCGGCTGTGAATGAAGAACAAACACTAGGTTCACGTTATTTCCAAGACCATCTTACAATTTTATTGTTGAAGAGATGGAGAAATAAGGTGAATGAAAATAAATCTGTATATATTATATTCACTCTTAGTAACGGAATATGTTCTCTAGTTTGGCTGAACAACGTAGGGTTGCAGTAGTCAGGGAATATCAAGTATTATGAAATTCACCTGAATCATCGTATCACTAGAAAAAAATCTAAAAAATGATGAAGTTTCTCGATTTGATTGCGAGATGTATGTATCGTTTAACTGGGAAACGATCTTAATTATGAAACAAATAATTGTTTAGAAAGATACTTCAAAGAAGGCTGTACAATTACCGGTCAGTATCTTCACTGAGAATTATACAAATTATTCTGCAGCAACTTATATTTAATCATTCCAGTAATTCATGTTCCAAGCAAATAAATAAGATGATAAGATATTACTTTCGAGAATAAACGATCTCGTTACAGTTCCTAAATTACAATACGGGTTAATTGAACCTCAGCAACTAAGTACATAGAAACAGAAAGGGTCAATTATATGTAATTGAACTACAGATGATTTATAAATCAACTACAGATGACTGTGTACAAGTCAGCTCTGAAACCTGACTGGACATACTATGAGATTTAACTTCAGGATTCAACAAGAAATTCTACAATGAAATATCTCAGAATAATCTTAAGAGGGGCTACGATTTGTTAAAAATTAATTTACATACTCGATTTAATATAGTGAGACAAGAATTTGAAGTATTTACTAAAAAAAAGACTTAGCTGAATTATTTGACGCAATTGTTTTTTTTTTAAATAATGAAAACAAATTTATAAGACTTAAAAATGACAATTTTTTGACTAATTGGTAAAATTTTAAAAATTTATCTTTGAAATTTTTAAATTTTAAGATTTCATTACATTATGTCAATGGGCCAGAAACGTTCTCATTTTGTAACCTCTTTTTGAAATCAACTACTTACTATTCTACAAAGTTTATATTCTTAATAAAAACTACGCAATTTACTTACTTATATTAAGAATTGGTGGTATTTTTGCTGTTGTTATTAAAAGAAAACAATTTTTTGCGTAGATTTGTTCGCAAGTTATACTTCCCCGAACTATATTAAATAAGTTAAATAAATATTAATTCCATGCGGTTAAACATTAAAATGAACTAATCAAAGTTTACGTTTTAAATCATCAGTTTAGAATGTAAATTTAAATTTAGTGGAGTAAAATAGCAAGTTGTGATAAATTCGTGTAAAAAATGTTATGTTTAATTGAATCATTTTCATAACATAATAAATTAGGAAAAATTATAATTTATTATTGAAAATGTAGTACTATAAATTACTATTAAAACTATAAGAGAATACAAAGAAATTATTTTGTCTGTTAATACTTAGGAAATACAGTTAAGAAATGCATACTTAGGAAATGCAGTTTTTTATCAGTTTTTGAAAGTTAACATATAATATGTTTTTCACTATTCATTCATATCAACCTTCTATTAATAATGAAATCTATTGAAGGAACATTTAAAATAAATAATTTTATTACAGAACATAAAAAAATTACATCGATGAAGATATTAAATAAATACTTTTATTATACTGCGGAAATAAATGTTATTTACACATTTACTAGTAATAGACAATTACACTGCAAACTCAAACAGGCTGTTGACCTCCAGGTTGAACTGTCACCTGTCAGCTGCTTACACCTCTTTTAGTTTTTATTTATCTTTTTCTATTTATTTTCATTTTTTTTATCCCAAGTTTCTTTTCTCTACTTTTAAATACTAATATTCTGCTTGTTTTATAAAACTAACACTTCAAAGTAAATAAAAATATTTCCAGAAAAATTAGGTGCTTTACACAGTTTTTATACAATTAGCAAAGAAAATTCAACAGATCTTACTTAGTTTGTTAAATTCTTATACAAACGTTAAAAATAAAGATATAGATTTGAAAATTCATTCAGATTCAATTAAAGAAATATGTTAGTTTGTAAAAAACTTCTGTATATATAAGTATTGTATAACAATAGCTCTCCCCGCATCATGATATGAAATAAAATTTAATAAGTCAAAACATAAAATGTATAAAAAATATAATTATTTATTCTTAGAAAATACAGAATGACCACAATTAGAGTTAGCTTATTTTTTGAGTATTTATTAAAATAAGACAAAATGCTCAGATATATCAGGGATTCAATCCGATAACTTTTAAGATGATATTTAAAATTAACGTAATAATTAAGAACTTAACCGACATAAAATACATGTAAAAAGTATTTCCTTACAATATTCTTCATTAATTTATATATATGTATGTATATAATGATTTTTCCTACATCATGATAATAGCAATAAAGATGGAAGGAGGGGTAAGTCTTCTTTGTTAAATTCTAGTATATACTAAAGAAAATAAAAACGAAATCAAATAAAAGAACCTGTTGAAAAAATTTAAGTAGTTACCAGAACTACTGGATCGATTTTGACCAAACTTGGTCAGATTACTTCTATATATGGGGTATTGATGCCATTAAATTTTCAACTGAAAAGGTCAAAGGGGTGAGGCTGTAGAGCAAGGTCAGCCTCAGAATCTCCAGATTTCGTCTAATTAAGGTCTGATTTTCCTTAGGCACATTTGTTACAAATTAAAAAATAATATTTTCAAAAAGATTTTTTTTGCAAAATCGACCCCTACCCCCAAAAAAATGCTCTAAATAAATTAGTGGTTAAGCGGGTATACTGCGTCATTAATACTCCCTCTCACCACAAGCAGCGCTAGTGTAGCATTGTCATACAGCTGCTGTAGTCCACTGCTATTGTGTGACATCACAGGTGAGAGCGGTAGAAATAAATAAATGAATAATATTTTAAGTGTAAAAAAATATTTAAAGTGGCCACTGGTACCACCACACTCGCGCGAATAAAATACGGTATGCGCGCGGGCTTTAGTTAGGATCATTGGATTAAATACACTAAAAATATTATATTTAAATAAAATGATAAATATTTTATATTAAGTAGTGTATGTATGTGTGTGTAGGCTGTGCATCACAAAAAAAGCCGCGTGGCGGGAAAGCCCGCAACTATGTCGTCAGTTCTTAAGTACAATCATGATGATAATTTTGTTTAATGATATGTTAAAAAATAACATTATGCTATAATATATATCTTTATTGTATTACCTTTTATTATATTATAACATATATATATTTTTGTAATTGATGGAATTGCAAAATAAAAACAAAATTCATTTAAACGAAAAATGATTATATTGTTAACAAAATAATATTCGTGAAAAAAAGATACTGAACACAGTTCTGAAAATGTTTAACACTGGACAAAAACTGATAAAAACCTTTAAAATATTTATAATATTTTTAAGTAATTCATCATTAGATATAAATTTATTTTATATTAAAAATACTACATACAATTTAATGAGAAAACAAAACGACTATAATACTTTTTATCTCGTACAAATACATTTTTACATGAATGACGAAGAAGTAGCGGAGAATGCGACATGAAATTATGTTTTCTTTTAAAATTACAGCTTGAGCAATAACAAGCAGGAAGACGTTCTTAATTGGATTTC
This sequence comes from Lycorma delicatula, assembly GCF_047948215.1. NCBI lineage: Eukaryota > Metazoa > Arthropoda > Insecta > Hemiptera > Fulgoridae > Lycorma > Lycorma delicatula. The sequence continues at coordinate 122,922,473 of NC_134457.1, forward strand.
ATTAGAACAATGTACGTTACTTTTTTTTTTAAGACATCAGTAAAGAGTTTTAATGAGACACGATACAAATTATTCAATATTAATGTATATAACTTAAAATTAAAAACAAGAATACTCTTTTATTTCAGAATTGCTTAAATTAAAATGCTAATGAATAATAATTTTTTTTATGGATAGCATTATTTTACAAGTGAATTTAGAATGCTTTTTTTCAGTGAGCGAGCCATAAAAGAAAGAAAGATTAAATAAACTGCAATTTTAACGTCACTGTGTACAAGTATCCGTATACAAGAACTATTAAGAATTTATATCAATTAGATTAAACTAATTTTGTATAAAAGACTCGACCTCGACCGCTTGTTACTTTTTATCACAAACCATTTTGCTTTTTTACAAAAACTGAATAATTTTATAATGAAGAGCCAATGGGGCTGGTCAATGGTTAACTCATCGTCAAAAATCAGTTGTTCAACAGAACAGCTGATTTTCGAAGTTGAAGGTTCTGGGGTTAAAATCCTCGTAAAAGTTAGTTGCTTTTTACAAATGTGAATACTGATAATGAATACCGGTGTACATTGGTGGTTGGGGGTTTAATTAACCACATATCTCAGGAACGGTCTGTTGTACAAGATTACACTTGATTTACATGTTATACTTACTATCCTCAGCTCATTGGGCCATGGAAGAGTTGCTTATTGTTCTCTATTTGAAGAGATTGCTCAGTACACATTAGAAAAAAAATAATAAACAAAGATAAGCATAAATAAAAATAAAAGATTTTTACAAAAAACATAAACAGAAATCATGGTGAAAGTAATACCAATTAGGAAACTTATATTATTTATTTTTTTAAATTAGTTACAACTAAAAATAAAGAAATTTAATCCTTAATATTATGAAATATTATATATTTTTTATATGTTTAAGCAGCCACAGAAAAATACTGTAAAAATCACTTTTTCAATGAAGAACGCTCCGTATTATTTACTGCCAATTTGAAAATATTGACTGGTTTGGGCTCAATAATAGTGGTTTTTATATTTTTACTTTGAATACTTTGAAAGAGCCTACAAAAATAATTATCGTCGTATTACGAAGATTACAAAACTTGTAGACACTGGTTTTGATAAAAAAGTTAAAAATTTTATTTTATTTTGTTAAAGTTATAGATTAAAAAATAAAAATATAAAATTTAAAGTATTCATCATACCTGAAGTATTATTGAATTAATAGAACAAAATAAAATTTAAGCAGTGAAATATTTACAATATAAAAAAACAGTAAATTAAATAGTGGTTCTCAAAAGAAATGAACTTACAAAAAAAAAATTAATTAATATTTTTTTATGCATGGTTTATTAATCTTCGTTCTCCGTGGTGGAGTGGTAGCATCTCGGCGTTTCATCTGGAGATCCCGGCTTCGAATCCCAGTCAGTTATGTCATTTTTGCATGCTACAAAATTCATTTATCATCCATCGGTAACTATAATTTGGGCATAAGCTTGTTGTTACTGTATAAATAAAAAAATAAATCTAAAAACACAACGTACAACATAAAATTAGGTAACGTTTGATCAGCATTGAAAAAAGAGCAAAAATTTACTTCGGAGGATTTTTAAAAAAAAAGGAACAAACAGATTCAGTTTATTTTTAAACGATTACAGAACTTAATTCCACACAAAATCCAGATATCAATATAAAGACGACTAAACTAAATACATTGCGAACAAGAAGAACATAAATTTCTCCTTCAATTAAAAAATGTAATAAAATTGTACACACAATACTATGTGTAATGTACACTGCATAGTTCAAAAAATAAATAAAAATGTTATACGTGCCACAAATTAGGTTAAAAAATTGTCGGCTCAAAAAGAAGCATAATAGGCACTGAATGCTTTAACCAAGAAGCACAACAACGTGTGTGTTTAAGTGAACGGTCGACACTATATATGCTTAATACATATGCTAAAATGAAACAATATTCACTTTTATCGAATCACTTTTATACGAAAAGAGTTTTCGTATAACTCGACATTGTACTTCGATCTATGTGATAGGCCTTATTATGATTCTTTACCATTTCTAACAAACAACTTAAAAGTTTAAAGATTCCCTCACTATCTTACTTAAATTCAATTAATAGTTTTTTATTCTTTTATAAAACCGATAACACTCTGCTAATAAATTTTGACTAAATCTGTTTCCTGACGAGATTGTAAAACATGAAAGCTACAAATAATATGTATTCAATTTCAATTAACGGCTCCAAGATTGTCTGTCACTTCATTTGCTTATTATATTATCATTTTGCATACAGTTATTTTAAACAAAAATTTACCTTTGTGTTGTAATATGGACTTCAAAGACTTTTTATTTATTTAATAGTTTTATTTTTTTGTTTTCGTTATTTTGTTTATACGGTTATGACCAGTTTTTATTTGTCTTTCCAGGCAAATATTAGAGTCATTTCTTTTTTTAACCATGGAATGTCACATTTACACACTTCTGGTATGATCTTTATAATTGTACAATTGTAACTGATCTGAATAAAACACACTATGCTTGCTCTTAATGTAATAAATTATAATCGGGACTGCAGAAAAGTTAAATGATTTTTAATAATTTTTTATATTCCTAATCTTAATTTGTATAACATAATTTATAAGGAAGAAGATCTGCCGGAATCTTTTTTTACGACTTAAATAAGTATTATTTGTTAGTGAACGTTTTTAAAAATGTAAAAAGATACTTTGATCAGCGATTCAGTTTATTTGTATTATTTTTGTTGTTGGATCAAATGTTGAAAATAGTCTTATCATTTTCAGATTATTATTTTTTCTTTGTTTGCTATTTCTATTTCCGTAAAAATAAATAAAACCTAACAGGTAACTTTCAATATAAAAAAATTACGTCCACTTAAAATAAAAAAAAGGATAATAAAATATGTTTGAAATTCTTAAAGTCAATCCAAATTTATCACTGGATAACCCAAAATATAAATGTTAAATAGCAATAGAAGCAAGGGATTACAAGGATCTACGGATTTTTTCTGCTCCGTTATTGATTAAATAATCAAAAAGTAAAGGTTTTTTTTATATAGCGATAATAAAAAAATAATACATGCGGTAGTGAAAATAAACAAAAATAATATATATATATATATTAAGTTTTGACATTGTAAAAACAAGATTTTTTACCTTCAATCGGTGTACAGTGTACTCAAATAACCTTTTTCTATAGTTTAAAATCTTAAGTTTTGTTGATATAAATAGGTTTTGGTAAAATAATTTTTTTTTTTACCCTAAAAATATCCTTTATAGAAAATACAGCAGAGAATAATACATATTGCCATTGTTATAACATTTATCATTGAACCAGTCCGGTAGATTCTGAGTTTTATATCCCGAAATTTATAACATAATGGGTTCTTACAGCATTAACCCCTTATTTTCTTACTCTCCGCCACAAGAACCGTGTAATACGATCCTGTCATTTGTTCTTATTAGTTCCGCACAACGATATCTTGCTTGCTTTATCCTTTACAAAATACACTAACTATAAAATCATCCGACTTCCCCTCTTGCCTTAATGTAAATTTTTTAACCGGCTTAAAAAATGATTTAAAAGAAAATATCGAACGTTGTTAAACATTTGATTATCATTCATTTTAACCGCGGTCAATACAGATTTTTACTCATATTACTGATGTAAAAATACAAAAATGATAAAAAAGGAATAGAAAGACAATATAGCACTAAACATAAATCAAAATATATATAGTACGTAATAAATTATAAATTATGCTAACATAAAAGCTAAGAAATAGTTTTATAACATTAATTAACGAGATACTGCAAGTCTTATATACACAGGCAAAAGCATTAAATTAATATAAACTTGTCCATTGTATTTTTTAGCTTCTTCCTTAAAATAGACATTAAATAATTTTATTGGTAAACATATAAACTGTTTAATGTTTTTTCTATTATAAAATTTAATAATTAGTCATTAACCTTAATCTATAACTATAAAAAAATTAATAAACAGACTATGTATAATCGGTTAACGACAAATCTGTTCGTAGAAATATACTTGTAAACATGGTTCATAAAAGGAAGTTATAAATATTAGATTTTGCATTTTATTTATATAACGTAACAACAATGGACATAAATTATTTACAATATTTTAATACTTATCATATTACAATATTCATAGTTTAGACTAATTTATTTAATAATGCATTTGGTGTAATACTGCAAGAGGAAGAGCACGTTCATAACTAAGAAATACAAATTTGAATAATACTATCAATCATAACTACATGATTTTTAAATCAGCTTCTTTTTACTTTCCCGTCTAGCGCTACAGCAGAGCATTAGAAGGGAAACTATTGTAATCGGTCCAATTTGGGCGTATGCGGTTTTCACTGGATTTTGACAATTTGACACCTAAGGAACCCAAAAAACCGAATTGAAATTTTCCGGTGTGTTCGGTCTTGAACTCCATATACCACCAGAACTTCTGGAGCAATTTTGACGAAACTTGTTCAGATTAATGAAGCACTGATGCCATTAAACTTTCAACTTTCAAGGAGGTGAGGCTGTAGAGTAAGGTCAGGATTTCAAGATTTCGCCTAATTAAGGACTTATTTTTCTTAGGCACTGTAAACAGTAAAAAGATAATAATATTTCCAAAAAAACTTTGTAAAATTACACCCCCACCCCAAAAAAATTGAGAGCGTGGGGGTTCTCCCTCTCCAGCTAGTGTAACACTGACGTACAGCTATTGTAGTCGTCTGCATGTTGTGTCGTCACAGGTGAACGGTAGAATTAAATAAATGAATAATATTTAAACTGTAAAAAAGTATTTAAAGTGGTCGTTAGTAATTCCATACCTGCTCGAATGAAATGCGTGGACGCTTTAGTTAGAATCATCGAATTAAATAGAGAAAAAATATTATATTTAAATAAAATGATAAATATTTTAAATTAAGTTGTATGTATAAGTCGTGCATCAGAAAAAAGCCGCGTGTCGGGAAAGTCCTACAACTGCGTTTTCAGATTTAAAAAAAAAAAGAAACGTACATCTCTTTAATTACTAATAATAATTTTTATAACTGACCATTTCCTGAATTCTAAACCACGATTGTTTGAGTATTCATTATAATATTGAATAAATCTATTTTGGAAGATTGACGATTAATTCCATTATTATTCTTTCTTCAATCTAATACTTTTTCCAAGCTACAGGGATATTCTTTGAAATGTTCAATCTAAACCGACTCTTCTTCAGAAATGACGCAAAATAGCTTTTGAAAACTATTTCTTGATATTCAGAACAGGAGTAACGTTGTTGGATGTAATTAATCATATTTTTTTATTTTATTAAAGGGTAGTTGGTCAGGCTTCACCCAAAAAATACTCCGCCGACGATTATCAACACATACTCTGGCTATGTAAGCTCAGGATTCTCAGAAGAAGAAGAAATCAAGGACAAGAAAAAAGCGATAAGTTGTGAGCACGATCCATCCTGGGAGAAAATCGCAATACAAGATAACTTTGTCAAGAGGAAAGCTCAGGATCCACCTCCAGGAGATAGGGAACAGTTCCGAAATAATTTATCCAAAATAATTTTGGTTGCATAAACTGCAACCAAAATTATCTTTCCACCAGGAATGGACAAATCAACCGAGAATTAGGTTGATTCTCGTCTCCTACACGGAGTTACGTGAAATATGGAATTAATCAAATAAACTGTAAAACATTTAGTTGATTCACACTAGAAATTTTGTGTGATAAGCATAAAATAAAGACTATGTTTTTTACGAGGTATAAACGGTTTCTGGTAATCGAAAGATACAGTATAGTAGGGGGTTTGAACATTTGAATCAATCTTTCAGGGCTAAGAAAAACGTAATTTGTAAATTTATCGCTCACGTGTGCTTATCAAAATTTAATTTTCTATTTTTCTGTTAGGCGCTCAAATTAAACTGATTATGAATACATCAATCACACACATGATCAAACTATACAATAAAATGAACTTAAAATTAAAAAAATAAATAAATAAACGTATTTAATAATAAGAAATAAAGCGTAAACATTTATGATTATTTGATAAAGTCATAGTAAGTTTAAACATATCTATTTATTAATAATGTTGTCACAATACGACGATAATATGGATAAGTTGACAAGTCAGGTTGTAGACTACACAATATTGTTTAGTGTGACTTGTGAAATAATGTTCTTTGCCGAGTGTTCTCGTGTTATTGATTCATTCAGATAGGTACAAGGTGCGGCACCTTTATATGTTATGCTCTTGTTTTAACTATACCAGTCTTCATCATTTACTTTGCATTATGACAATGTATAAAACTTATACATAAGTGGTATATAAAACATAATATACCTATATGGTTAATCTTATCCTATCTGTGGGTAAAAACCGTACATTTTTATGCTAAATATTACACGCTTGCCTCACTAATATATGTTAGAACATATTTTATTATATTATTTAAAAAAAATCACATAGTATAGTTACAAAAAAATAATTGATTTTTTATGATACAATGAGCAATGACATTGAAAATAAAGTTATTTGTGCGCGTATAGATAAAATAACCCGCTGAATGATAAATAAATATGATTGAAATAAGAATAAAAGGTCTTTTATTTCACGAAATCAATTCGTTGGTTTATATATTTTAATTATTAGATTAACCCCCTGAGTGTTCTCTTCCTAATTATTTAGCGTAAAATCTGCAAATCCAAGTCAGTAACGTAATAATAAAAACTATTTCGATTAGTAACATAAAAAAATAAATAAATAATATTGTTACAAAAAAACACATTTAAAAATAAAAGCAGGTGAACGACCATGAATGAGTATACGTTTTATTATTGTCATTATCGCAATTCTTAAAATTAAAACTCATTCGCTACATGCCGAGTAAAAACTGCCATTTTTTAACCAACTCTAATCAGTAGTTATATAATAGTACTTATCTAAACGAGGGGCGCTGCTGTCGTTTGTTTACTGGACAACATTGTGATAGGGAGAGTGGTACAGTCCTTTTTAGAGTCATGCGTGATTGTTTTCACATTATATCTTAATCTTCAATTTACAAACATTAACAGTATACAAAAATTATTACAATAATTTAAAATCATTATTCGTCATGAGATCGATTTTTCTTAAGTTGGATAGATAATTAACAACTGTGCCAATTAAATGTACGATAACTGTTATACCATAATGATATCAATACAAGTTTCGTTTTATAGGAAGTTTTAAAAACTTAATAAAGTATCATCAACATTAAAAATAGAGTAAATCAAATAATAGGTAATAACAATTATTTTTATTATTTTTTTAATTTAATAAATATTACGTAACAATTAACTTCGGAATGACGAAATCGTATTGAAATAAATCTAGTATACATTTTTTTTCGGTGGAGATATTGTATCAGAATTAGAAGATAATGCGCTGTTGTCAGACTCATAGAAACAAGTCTAGTAGTTCACTAAATCGCCGGCTTGCTATTTGACTAGCCAACTAATAATAGATTGATTCGTACATAAAGTTCATGTTCTATTTATGTTTGTAAGTGATATATACCTACACTCACTCGGTTACTGGTGTATTGAGTTCAATGACAGCGATACGATAAGCACGGCACATCCCAATAATATTATTAAATCATGTGTATAATATATATACATGAATAAAATGTACATTTTTTATTTGTTTATTGCTTAAGTAAATAATTATAATACTAATATTAAATGATTATTATTAAAATGTTTTTCAATTTTATTATTACTATTATTATTTTTGTTTATTTTATATATTGATTATCTTTATTTTCTTATCGCTTCTGGTATCTAGTTGTATAGTAAAACATAGAGAAGTTTGTCGGCCACTGTAGAATTTGTTTTTAATAACCCATCCTTGTTCCGGAACTGTTTTTTATTACAAAGTGAGATGAATTAAAATTTAAAAACAAAACCAAACTTGTTTAAAACAGGTATTTTTAATTTTTCGAGCTAATTTTAAAATTTTACTATAAGAAAAATTTGTAATTTATATGATTATAAAAAACTGTCAGGATAGCATTCTTTCAACTATTTTTATCTTAATAAACGAATGCTTTTTACTAATAAAAGGACCCATTTATTTATATAATTATTAAGCACCCGAACTCAACTCTATTCTTGTGAAGAAAATTGGGAACCATTAAAAAACAAACTGTTTTTAATGCTTAAATGCATTCAAATAAAATTTATTCAATTTTTATGAAAATTACTGTTTGACTTTCGGTATTAAAAAAATAAAACCACATCTAGAAAAAATTAGGAATTAGATTAAATTGTTTACTAAAGGACTTGTACATTGAATCCGGATTTATTTCTGTTTCTGATATTAAAGTAATAAATTATAATGATTTTTAACAATCCAATAATGAAGACTTTGGTAAAGTTTAAAAATGTGAAAAATTATACATTTAATTAATGGTAGAATTTTGAATAGCAGAATTATTATTTAAATATTTTAAGAAGGAAAATTACAAAAAAAGCTGCGGTTGCATGGAAATTAAAAAAAAGATTAATTTAGCTTAATATATTATTAACGGGAATAATGTTATTATCAGGTAAAAATAAAAACATTCCGTAGGGGGAGCTTTTCCTTTCCCTACGGAAAAGAGAAAAAAAAATATTTCAATATTAAAATTACATATAAATTTAAAGAATTTGTTAGGAACAAGGAAAAAATGATTAAACTCACAAATATTAATTCACAAAATTAGAGTATTTCAATATTAATAAAGATAAATATGAGTAAAATTAAATGAAACTTAAAAATTAAGAGAAACAAATATAAAACTTTACCGTAATTATTACACAAAGAATTAATAAATCTTCTTTATTAATGCTCTAAAATCTGTCAACAGTTAATTTATATCATTATTCAAAGTTCCGAGAGAAATGTTACACCAATAATATAATATTAAATCAACATTTTACATTTTAAACCATTTAAAACATTTCAACATTTTTACATTATAAATCATTACAAATGCAAGTTTAATTTTTCATTGTTACGTGTAACAACAAAATGCAATCGTTCAAAATTTTATAAACTTGGGAATGATGATTTTTGAATTAAAAGAATAAACAGTTTTAGAAAACTGGTATGTAATCAGAATAAAGTGATTTTCGGTAAAAATTTATTAAACTTTAAATAAATGAATTGTGGGTAACACAATATAAAGAAATAACACAATTGTGGTAATATAAAAATAACATAATTGTGGGTAATAGAATTAAATTCTATTTTTAATAAATTTTTCGTTGTGTGTAGTAAAGTTTTCGCCTTATCAATTAACCATTATTATGTAAATGTTATAATTTTAAACGTTTGAAACACTGGTTACATCGTTAAATTTATATTTATTTTAAGTATATTTTAGTTAAGCACAGACATTTTATTTTGTTTCTTTTATAAGTAAGAACACTGCATGAAGATATTCTTCTAAGTATAAATGGTGCACAACAGGATGGGTTTTAAAACTGTATATTGTACTTGCACAATATTGCACTATATTCGTCCAGACAGCCTTTCTAACGCCTTTACACCATTTTCAAAGTGAAAGTAAATTGATACTATTAAAATAAGTAACAAAAAAAATCTAATAACTATACAACCATTTTATATTTTATCTCACATAATACGTACAATACATCTGTGTTTGTGCGTACGTGTGTATATTGCACCACTACAAAGAACTTGTCGTATTTCACACACTGACACGAGCGTATGTATAGATACAACAATCATACGCTTATATATTTATGATATAGTATAAAGTACTCATATTATTTAAATAAGAATACTGAAGAAAAACTTCAGTCAGTTCTTATAAAATTAAAAATGTAATTGTTAAACTAAATTATTAAAATTATAAAACGGAACTCAGGCTTAATATAAATAATTTACAATCATAATATACTATAAATATGTTACGCGGTTGATCTAAGTGGTTTCCCCTTTCATCCGGAAGTTCTGAGTTCGAATTCCGATGTGGCTTAGCATTTTTCATACCCAATAAAATGTTTCTTTCGTTATAAAAAAAAATTAAATGGTAATAATAATCAGATCGTTCTATTATAGTCAATATGAATAACCTACTGGGGTTGGTCTAGTGATTATTTGAAATCAGTTGATTATTTGGTAAAAATAATATTCATACCAAATTTAAAAAGAGATGGGTGTAAATAAAAATAATAAAAAAATTGTTTTAACCGAACGTTTTAACATGATTTCTGTTAACAGAAATTCAGATGAATACTCGTATTTTGTGCGCATACCTTGTTCATAACAAAAAACGCTATTTTAGTTTTATCTTGATAAGTAATAATAATATTTATTTCAGTCGTAATAGACAGTTACACTTTTACGTAAATAATTTCTTTTTTATAAAATGAATACCAATATTCCTGTTTTAAAACGATACGATAAGAACATATACGAAAATTTCAATAACATATATTTTGTAGTAGTCTAAAATAATATTATAGTTAAGGCATGGTAAAGTGTTTTCCTGTCTTCTTTTTTATGCAGTGTGGTGTAATTAACAAATAGTAATTAAAATTTAAAGGAATATATAAAAATATTACTAAAGACTGAGCATATATTATTTTATTTTTAAATACCTGTGTTCAACGTGGATTACAACAAAAATACGAACGGAAAAAAATACTAAATTAGAATAACTTTTCATAGAAATTTTAAATACGTATTCTAAAGAAAATTACTAATAATCAAACAATTACTAATAATGTATTACATAGAATAACTAAAAATTGATTAATTTTCAAATAATAATTATAAATTACTAAATAATTTCAACTAAAAAAAGATTTATCAAAATATATCTTTAACGAGCAAAGTTTAAGCAATATTGATAATTGATTTGAACTAACCGCGACCGTTGAAGCGTTGTTGTTTTCAACCAGAATATTCTAAGCTCCAATCCCTCTCAATTTAGGCAATATTTTACATGGTAAAAAAATTCATAACTCATTATTATAAAAAAAAAGAAAAAGTTATCTGTAGTTACATAAGCGAATAAAAAAAGAGCACTATATTGAAATCATTAAAATCAATTTAATTGTAATAATCTTCAATTTAACTAAAAACTGTAAAGATATAAATTGTACTATTTTAAAGTAATAAAAAAGGTAATAAAATTAAAAAAAAGAATCTTATTTACAGTAGAAATACTATATTCTGTACATTTCCTTTTTACAAAAAACATTTTAAACAGAATGTCAACGAATCGTTTCTATGAATAATCATTTTCATTTTTTTAAAAATGAACTTAATTTCATTACTACGAGTACAAAACAAAATAATAAACAAATTTTTATTTTCATTTTTTTATAATATTTCCAATTTTACACAATTATTCTTAAAAAAAATAATAAATAAAATTAGGAGATGTGATGTAACATTTTTTTGTAATATGGCTGAAAGGTGTCTGTAAAATGCACAATTTCTGATTCTTCTTGTTTTTCTTTGTTTGTAGAGGAGAGCGGGGGGCACGGTCTCAACCAAGAGGGTGAGTGCACAACATATTTTATTTCGGCTAATGGGTACATTTATGTATGATACGCATGAGTTTCTAAGTTAAAATATCACAAGCATGTTATCTATTATTGTTTGTTTATTATAATCCCTCGTTTTAAAATTACATCATTATACAGAAATAATTTACAATACAAAGGAACCTGTTATCATTACATAATACCTGACTAATCAATTTTTTTATATAAAAATCCCAGTAATTTAATCCAGTATATTTAAAATCCCAGTAAGTTTAAGTAATAAAAATAATTTCACTACAAACTTTTAATAAAATGCATTCAAACTATAGTTCTGATGAGTAAAAAGGTACCGGAAAGAATGTGAAAATAGTCCATTGAATATTTTACATTTTATTTATATGCTGTCCTTTTGGTTTGTAGATTTTTTAAGATGCTTCTTCAAACCAACTAGAATATTCAATACCTTCCATACATTCTTTAAAATAGTCGTTCCGGGTTCAATTGATTCTATTGTTCTTCATCAAAGCTTTCCACTATCTCGACGATTTTTTTCATAGTTGTTATTTTAATAACTTTCAAATTCCGCACGGTTCTTTGATCTAAGTAATGTTAGGTTTAAAGAGTTTATACAGTAATTTATATATATTAAAAAAAATTCATAGTAAGAGTTTATATCGTTAAACTGTCGGGTTTATATCGTTAAAGCGTCCTAAAAGACCGAAGAAGTAAAAATGCCAAAAAAAGAAGAATTTACCGATAATCTTTGCCGCTTTTGTTTCTACAACTACTTTAACCATTAAATTTATTACTGTTCATCTTTACTTCCTTACTTGAACAATAATTTCCTAGTTTTGAGAATGATTATTCAGTTCTATTTTATAACTTTAAAATAATTAAAATTTTATTTTTATTAAACATTAATATAACTATTTAACATAGTTAACATTTTCTTAAATAGTTTGTCTGTTTGCTTCATTGGGATATAACAAACCCAAGCCAAATGCTCTTCAATGTAACTCTTGCCTATTTTCTTTGAGTACACATTCTTATTTGGCACAAGCACATTACAGTTCTATATATTGAAATAGAGTAGATACAAAAGTAACAGTTTTTCCAAGTCTTATGTATAGTTCAAAAAAACAGTTTCTAATTAAGTAAAAGTTGAATAATGATATACAGTATAAATTGAATAAATAATTAAGGGAATGCATTACATGCAACACCAAAAATCTTTGGTTTAAAAAAGTCCTTGTAAATCAATAAAAAGATTGAAATTTAAGGTCGGTTTGATAGAATCCTACACATAATCAAAATAATGCTTACTGAAAACGTTAAACATTAGGACAATTTTTCTAATTGTTGAATGTGAAGGAGTCGTTAGATTTTCGTAAAAAAATACTGGAACTGAAAATTTCAGAAATAATACAGACAGATTACAGGACATAGCAACTGATTTGTCTTCTTTTGTTAATATTATACGAAAATAACTTTAATATGTATGAAAATAAGCAACATTAAAGCATAAATTATAATTATTATTGTTACCTTGTACAAAAAATTCCAGTAAAATACAAATTTTGTTAAAAGAACTAAAAATTGGAAAAAGCGTTATCCATGGCACTTAGTATGGAACTACAAGTATGTATTTATATTACCATATTACATACGTATGCGCACAACAGTAAGTTTTTTATGTTCTGCACTTATTTAAGAAATATAGCCACGATGATGCACATAAAAGATAATTTTATTAGAGTTATGAACAAGTGTAAATTTATTATCGGCAGAAGTATAAATGATATCATATATAATCTAGTTAAAATGTAGTTCTCAGTGTTTGCATTAACATAAATATATGTTAAGTTCATAAAAGTATAAGTGTGAGCTTAGAGTTTACAATAAAATCAAACCGCCCGGGCTGGACTCAGGTCTACAACATTTCTAAACTGGCATGACACTTGTCGGTTTATGCAAATGAAACCGAACACCGTGTCTACCGCCACATTAAAATGCTATAAATAAATACATTATCTACTGGCTGGTATCGATATAAACCTCTTTTAATATCTTATCTGTCAATTTTAATACAAGCGTTGATTAACAATTTTATTAAAATCCACATTCCTTTCAACAATTAATTAGATATAATTATATTTTAACCCTTTACGATTTATGCAATTTATTACACGGTACATTATTCCTAAGTATTCTTTATAAATTGTAATTTTATTTAAATTAATTCAGAAATAAATTAAAAATTATGTTAGTGCACATGAGCATTTTGGTTTAGAAAACTATGCGGAGAACACTAACCAGCTATAGGTGTACCAGCACTAGGACCTGCAGGTGTGTATAAACTATTTTGTATAACTACAGTTAGATGAGAATTTCACATAAGTTGAAACTAATTTTATGAAAGTATTATAAAAAATGTAGTTTTTAAAAAGAAAAATTGTTTCAGATCATAATTAGGTAACGTAAAAAAGAGACTGTACGGCGTGTGAGTATGCTTATCCACTTATGTAGTAATTATTTTTGGATGTATGTATATCATTTGGATGCGTTTGTTATTTATGTAGTAAAAAAAAAAATTAATTTTGAATGATTAACTGTGTTTTTTGGCAGTTTTTTGAAGTAAAAATTCAACACTACATGAATTTCTTCAAATTAATAATTCTAAATCAGTAGTAAATAGTTTAAATTGAAGGAATAATGATTTGTTTTATTAAATGAGCTTACAAAGTAAATTTTTTGTTTTATTTATTTTTTAAATAAAGACCAATTTTGTAAATGTAAATATTTTTCCTGCTTAGCCATATAACTTATGATGATGGAAATACACAAATTACAGTATAGTTCCGAGTAACAAAGTTTTTAGAGGCTTCCTATCCATGATAAAAATATGAAAAAAAAATGTAAATAAATATTAAATACAAAAATTGTGTACATTAAACAACAATGAATTCTTTTTTTTTTAATCGGATGAACTATTAATGAGTAAATCGGTTCTGAAATTTAGAATTTTATATGAAATATAAATAATAATTTATAAACAATTAACTATTTTCGTTATAACTGGTTGTAGGCGCTACAAGTACTTTGTGTGTGAATGTGTGTTTGCGCGCACCCACATACACACAACAAGAAAACATACATACAACAATTCTTTTTTTTTTCAAATCGTAGGAATTAATTTTAAGATATTCAGTATTGATTTTTAAAAAAATAATGGCTATTAAAAAGAAGTAGCTGTTGCGTTCAAACGGCTAGTTGAACGTAATAATTAGCTAAAACGCCTTGAATGCATATTACTTTATAACTTTCGTAAATCTCACTTCCATTGTTGGTTAGATGCTGAACGAGAGATTACTATTATTATTATTTGTAATAATCATTATAAATATATTTATATATTCATCAATTATAATTTAATATTATTATAAATTATTATTTTAATGATCAATAACAATAATAAATGACTTATTTGTAATGTATTTATGCAACGTATTTTGGTTCAATAAACACAATCTTTATACTATTAGTATTACTACTTTTATTAATTGAGCTTAACATACAAAATCTATTTACGAGAGTATCGATTCTAGAAATAAACGAACTAATGAAAATACAAGTAGTGTCACTAATTTTTTAATTTTTTTTTTTAAATAGATCGTTTTTGTAATATGGGTACCATTACATTTAATAAGGATTTTTGACCTACAATTAAAGCTGACTGATTTGTTTTAGGCAACGGCAAATCAAAGTTTTAACTATATAATGTTTCAGTGATTGCATTTTATTAACTAAACTAATGTTATGGGTAAAATGATTCGTTATGTTTGTTTTAATACCGTTTTGCATTTACTTAGACATATATATATTCATATAAATTAACTGAATGATCAGCACTAATTTTTTGTTGTTGATATTTTGTTTTAGAAATAAGGTCAATAAATTTAAGGCGCGTAATCATCGAAAAAAATATTACTATTCTACTGATATATTACCAAACGATAAAGTATTATAAAATTAATTATTTAAAAACTGGCATATATATAAAATACTGAATATATGTCAATATTAAAACGTAAAACAAAAGTTTCCAGAGATTCTTCAGAGGCATTATAAGTACCTGTATTCTTCGGATAATAATTCTGATTAACTCAGAAGAGAGTTACAATAATGTAGCAGCACTTTTTATTTTTATCTAAGTAATAATAGCTTAAGTAAAATAATTAATAAATAATAAAATTATTTTAAATATAAGCGTAAATCTATTCACGCTATTAAAAAATGATAAAAAATCAAATTAGATGCCTATAATGTATGCAATGTCTTATATCAAACTCGTCAATCTTACTTACTTTCTAATTTTTTACTTAAACAATGATTTATAATATTATTTAAGATAAACTGAGAACAAACATGAAAATCTTATATAGATAAACAGTACTAACTAAAGTTATATAACGTTTTCTATGACGGAAAAACTACACAACCACACACATATATATATATATATATATATATATATATATATATAACATATTATAAAATATAATATTTTAATTATATATAATTATATAAATATTATATAAATATTTTAATTATATATATATATATATATATAAAAGCTTTGTGACCCATGAAGCGACTGATGGGCGACTTTTATTGTTGGTTATTTATTTACCGACCGGTTTTTGCCTGAAATTTTGGATTAGTACCAAAATAAATGGCAAAATAAAAAACCTTAAATTTTAAATTAACTCTATTCGTTCCATAGAAAACAAAACGGCTATGTCTGGAATAAAAGACTACCATTATTGATACAATAATAAAAAATTACTATTATTTATTGTGTAAGCTGAAATTTTTCAATAATTCTAAAACAACAAGATAAGCAAACAGAGAATAAAAGTGAAATCCATCCGTAACCATAGCATTAATTATAAACATAAAAGTTCTCATAAGTGTTTAGATTTTAGGAGTATACATTTTTTACCTTTTATTGTCCCTTAAAAAACTACCAACAATTAAATCAGGCGATCTTAACTGCCGGTTCAAAGTTTATTAACTCATCCAACCGAACAACCTGGTTGTCAATTATTTAATAACTTAATCAAATTTTCATAAAAATTAATAAAATTACAACTTATTGCATTTTAATTTT
This sequence comes from Lycorma delicatula, assembly GCF_047948215.1. Taxonomy (NCBI): domain Eukaryota; kingdom Metazoa; phylum Arthropoda; class Insecta; order Hemiptera; family Fulgoridae; genus Lycorma; species Lycorma delicatula. The sequence continues at coordinate 122,939,263 of NC_134457.1, forward strand.
TTTTTTTTGTTATGGAATCACTGTTCAATAATAGACAAGAGGGATACTACAACTTAGTCACAGATTGCATAACAATAAAAACAGATAATTTTAGAAATCAATGTTTTGAAAAAATGAAGTTTTATTTTGAAAGTTTCTTTCTTTATTGCGAAACAGAAAATTTGATATTTAATGGTACAATATCATGACATATTTTTTTGTACTCATTCAAAATTTTGCCATATCATCCGGTAAATTAATATTTATTGCCAATGATATAAACCTCTTATAACAATATAAATATAATATAAACAATTAATAATATAATACACATTCTTACATAAACTACTTGTATTTGTTTATATATTTTTTTTAATTACAGAGAAGCTATATACACATCTTTACAAATATTCCAATGAGCACACTTCCATTTTTTAATATTTATAATATTGTCCTTCACGACTTATAAAAAATCTACGCTGGGCGTTTAAGGAGAGTAAAACATTTTCCTTAATGCCATTAAAAATAGATTATTGGTATATTTTAACTTCAAAATTATTACACATTATGCACGAAAATAAATTTTGAATCGTTTCAGTAAAAAAATTTGAAAAATGTTGTGGGATTAAACCGACGAAGCACATAAAATTATAGTCGTTATAATATTAATGGTACATTACAGGCCCGTAGGCTAATATATAACTTAAGTAAGAAATTGTCTACTTTCATTTTCATATTATATTGTTGTTTACAATTTTTTATTTGTTTTATAATTGGTCTGTATAATAATGATATGTATATTTGTAAATACAAAATGAATATATTACACTTAAGTTAATTCATGTAGAGATTGCGGTAAAGAATAATAGTAAAGGAGTTAAGAAGTGGGGAGCCATAAATATCGGCAGATCTGTTGGCGAAAAACAACCTACTAATAGATCTCAGTTCAATCTACTAAATACAAAATTAATGTTCCTCTTGTTGGTGCATGAGAAATAAATTAGAGCTCAGCGACAAGGTACTTTCCAAGCTGCTCATAACGTTACCTACCTATATATATATATATATATATATAAATAGGGAGACCTTTCAGGCAATATTTTTCAACTGCATATAAATCAGTCGTACTTAGTATATATAATATATTATCAGTGGAATCGTGTAGTTTGCTTCATATTTCTCCTAGCTCGTGTGAGCTCGAGTTTTGATCCTCGGCCAGTGATATTGTATATCATTGCTGCAGCGGCTGTTCAAAAATCGTGATTCTCCCCTCTCTATCACTTAAGTTACTCATTCCCCTCTTCTTACTTTTCTTTCACTCATTCTATCTTTATCGTTCTTATTACATCCGCTCTCTTTTCTTCTTTCACTCGTGTGCATTGAGAATAAGAATTTGGCTATCCGATTGTTATGTTTAACGACAACCTAAGTTAATATATCAATAAGGAATCGTTATGTTAAAAATCTACTATAAAAACAGAAAATATACCCTACTTTTAAAACGTTAATTAAAATAATTAAAAATCTATATCTACTCTTAGTTTTAAAATTAATTATGAACACTTTAAAAATGTAATAAAAAATTGAAAATTTAAATTAAAAGATCTGATGAAGAATATGGATTAATGAACATAGATCAGATTAGATATTTTGTATTTACTTCATTTTACGTCGATTTAAAAAAAATATATCATCAGGGCGTTCTTATATTATTTTGTAAGAAAATTTTCTGAAAGTCCCGTAAAACTCCAAAAATATATTATTTTACTTGTAAAATGTTTACAGGAAGAAGAAAGCGGATATAAGAAAACGAAAAGGTTTATGACAGGCTGAAGGATTAATTTATTACCTTAGTGGGTTAAATATCAACTTTCTCGAAGTATTTTATTAAACTGCTTTTTTAGAAATAGATCTAGATTGACAAATATTTATACTCATCTTTATTACTGGAGCAATGAACAATTACTTACAGGGTTCGTTGGACAGCAAATAAGACACAAATAAATATACTTTATTCGTTATGTAACTAACTAACAAAATAGTTATGACTTTAATAGATGACAAGACAAGGCTCAATTCCACATAGAAAATAAAAATATTCACTTTATCAAATCAGGCAACAGAACTATTTTTCTATCTCCAAGGACATTAATTTGACCTTATTATTCTTCTTCAGTTTCAGTATATAATAAATTACTAAATTATTTAAAAGCCCTTCCGACCAATTTATTTTAAATTTTATTAATAAATTTCCTTTCACAGAATCAATACATTTTTCTGAGTTTTTAAGTAATAAAACAAGCATGATTTTATGTTTTTAGTTTATTCAATTTAACATCTTCACATAGATGGATCATTATTACTTGAAATTTTATTATATTGTTCTATATAATACCACAAGCTGTAATGTATTATTTTTTAATTATTAATTTTGCATTTTGTAATGTTACTCAGATCAAGTTTTTTACACGGTTTCCCTTGATCTTTTCAGTCAAAACTGGAGCAATTCTTTCATTTCCCTTGAAGCAAGTTAATATTTCTGACGTGATTTATATAATATACAATTATGTAATGATCTGAATAAATGTTTTATTTAATTATTCATACGGTTATTATTAGTAGGCACTAAGTAAATATAAAAAAACTAAAAATCAAATTTTAATTTATTCAAAGTTTTATATTTATTAAAACTTCCGATATTATTTTTTAAGTCATACGTTTTCTTTTAAAACAAATTGACTTACTCGTATTTCATAACTGCTACTAAAATTTGAAACAAGCAAAGTATCATGAAGGCCTTCTCATTGCTTTGTATCTACTTAATTATTTTTGATTTAAGAAACAAAATTAAACCATAAAAAATAAATAATTTGAAGCAGAACTAGCAGCGAACCTTTTCATAAAATAAAAAGTTAAGTGTAAAAAGAACACAGTTTCGTATACAAATCTCGGATGAACAAAAAATTAAATATTGAAATGTATACCAACGAATAACAAATACCATATAAAACTAGATAAAATTAAAAATCTGATAAAAGTCATTCATCACTAACATGAAATAACCGTACAAAATCAATTTAAGAAAAATGTTATACCCTTTAAACGAATCTGTCCGTGATGTCGCATTGTATACATGCAATTACGTAAAGCTAATTTCTTGTAATCCATTCACTATTGGAAAATCATGAATAGCAAAGTGATTCGTGCAGGTGTTTCGCATCGGTTTGTTACGGTAGCGAATGTAGAACGTTGTTGACTTCTCAGAGCCGTTAAAAAACGATTTAGATTTTGTACCACATAACACTTTTATAAACAATTAATTCGCATTAAAAAAAAAGTTAAATAAATAAACTGCCCATTGAAAACTGATTTATAATCTTATTAAATTAATTCCAACACGACTTTCTTTTTTCAATTTTGTTTAATTAATTGAATGGTTTTGGAAAAAAAGTTAATTTCATTTATATATTTATGTGTACAAATTTACGTATATACTTGTTTTATTAAGAATACAAAAACATAGAAGTAAATAGAATATTTATACGAGTAGCTCACATAAAAATAAATAACAAAACAAATGTAAATTTTTATGTAATAATATTTATTACAAACGTACACTTTTTGATAGTAACGGTAATAAATTATAACATTAGCTAGTTTAGATGATCGACGCGATTATAAGCCGTGGGATATGTCATGTTCATGTAAGTATCTTGCCAGATTTTGATTCGCGAACCGGATGTCCAAAATGGGATATGCAAATACCAAGTTGTTAGCGACTTCCTGACGCGGTCGTAGTTCGGATCGTCGAACTATTCAGTCATCTAGACGGCCTTGTTCAAAAAATTGAACCTACTCTTAAATTTCATTCCGTTAAACCGATTATAACAATACGTGTATAATAATTTATACTATAGTTATGTAGTAGTATAGCATTTGTATGTAAATAGATATTATATGACAAAAAATAACATAATCACATCAATAAAAGGTAATATTTAAAAGCGAATACAATAAAAATTTTTATTTGAAGTACGTATATAAATATATTAATATAATAATTATAAAACATAATAATTTATATAAATAAAATTCCCTTACATCAAAAATTTATTTAAACGTCAGGAAAACATTTTTGAAAATGTATGTTTCAAAAATGACCGTAGCTGTATATGGAAGTGAAACTTGGCCGATCGAGTACCTGAGAAGAAAATATTAGAAACTTTTGAAATGTGGTGCTGTAGGAGAATGTTAAAAATCAGATGGGTGGATAAAGGGACAAATGAAGAGGTGTTGTGGCAAAATGATGAAAAAAGAAGCATTTGGAAAAATATAGTTAAAAGAAGAGACAGACTAATAGGCCACATATTAAAGCATCTTGGAATAGTCGCTTTGATATTGGAGGGACAGGCAGATGGGAAAAACTGTGCAGGCAGGCAACGTTTGGAATATGTAAAACAAATTGTTAGGGATTTAGGAAGTAGGGAGTATACCGAAATGAAACGACTAGCACTCGATAGGAAATCAAACCCGTCAAATGATTGTAGACAAAAAAAATTTAAGTACCTTAATTAATATTTAAGATTGGCATCATCGTTAAACATTTATTACTTCTATGTATTATATACGCATTTCTAAAATACGATACTACATCTTGGCTAAGAGTAGCGTGCCAGAAGAACACACAAAGATATCTCAGCCAAAAATTTTACTTGTGGTCGCAATCCTTTTGGCAACCGATTTTAAAAAGAAATTACTCAAAAAGTTAATTATTTAAATTTTTAATAAGTTTAAGAAAATCTAAAAAATTGTTATTTTAATATTTGATCGGTCCCCCAACTCAGTATTACCCACAAAATATTTTTTTTTTGTTCACTTGTGCTACTATTATGCCTACGAAGACAAAGAAATTTGGTTTCAAAGTATGCAAAAAAATTAAAAGATAGCTTTTTTCAATTTTTAGAGACGGGGAATTTTGGGTCAAATTTTTTTTAGAAATGATAAGATAAACTTGCGTGGTATGTACTGAGCTTAATATAAAGTGGGGTTATGTTAGCAAAATTTTGAGAAAAATGACCCCAAAAACTAATCTATCTCACCACCTGGAGATTGTCCCATATACACGATTCTCTAGACAAAATTTCATTAAAAAATCGGGTTGTTAGATTATAATTTCAAACGAGCCCATTTTTTTTTGTTTTTTTATCCTCTTTTTATCCTCCTCCCTGGGTCATGAAATATCGAGAAATGAAAAAACCCATTGACTGATTACCACACTACTTTCCTTCTTACAGAACAGCTCTAGAGCTGTAATGCCAGGAAAATAAAAATCAAAACGTGATTTCAGAAAAAAAAATAGGCAGTCAAATTTTTAGTGCAGGTAAATACGATTCACGTAGACAAAATTTTAGAAAATGAAAGAACTGTAGTTTTCATGCAATTATAAAGCTCTCATGCGTTTAATAAAATGCAACGTTTGTTAAAAAAGTCATTAATTAATAAGAAATACAAATATTCAAACCAGAAAACAACTACTTTTGCATTACACATAATAATACCAGAAAGGCTTACATTATTCTTCAATTATTATCTTTAACAAATAATCTACAGATCTAAAAGTCCGTTGACCAAATTATTTAAAATTAAATTAAAAACTTTCAAATTGTTATATTTTACTAAATTTTCTTTGGGAACAATATTACTATTTTGATGATTTTTCAAATAATAGTCACACATTAAATAAACCTAAGTATTTTTTCATACTTAATTTAATTTGTACTTAAATAATTAGCAATTAACGCGTTTAAAGTTATTTTATTCCTGCTCATTTTTATTTATTTATTTATCTTCGCGTAGTTACTTTATTACTATTTTTCTTTCTTTGTTTAACCTCCGGGACCACCGTTAGGTATTGCTTCAGAGGATGAGATGAACGATTTGTAGCGTGTGTGAAAATGCCATGCCTGACCGGGATTCGAACCATCCGGGACCTCCGGATGAAAGACCGAGACGCTACCACTCGCACTACGGAGGCCGGCACATTATTACTATTTAATAAGTTATTTTTCACGCTTAATAGAAACTTCAGTTATTTTCTTTTTTTATTGTAATGATTTACTTTTTAATAGTATTTTTATCAATTTTTTTTATCTTAAATCTTTTCAATACATGGGGCTGTTATATTTTTTTTTTTATGGGATAGCAAATCTAGCATTCCTAATAAGATGTATATATAATACATATTACATATTAATTATAAGATCTAGATAAAGTTTTTTTTTTTTAAATTCAAGTTTAATTAGATCACTAGATGTTACTTCTAATTCATGTTAATTAAATAAATATTAAGTAATTCTAATTATTATTTGAATAACTGAAATCTGTAGTGACAGGAAAAAATGCACCTTCCTTTTTAGACTACCAAGCGATACTAAAATTAGCAAATTAATAATTATAATAAGAAATCTATACGAAAAAGCGCACCAAAATGCACCTGAAAGGTGGAATTTAAAGTAATTAGACATCAGATGTTCTATGTGTTTTAAAAGGTTTAAAGTAATAAGTTTCGTATGTAATTTATTATTAGATCTAACTGTGTGATAAAAAAGTTCCGTGTATTTTTAATATTAATTAATAAAATTATTATGGGTAATAATTTTAAGATATAAATAAATGTCTTTCCGTTTAGAAGACATAATTACCTTTATTTGTGTATAAGATTAATAACGTTATCGCTAAACTCAAACGTCTATAGTGATAAAAATTTGAAAAAGTAGAATGAAAAAAATTATTATATTATGTACTCTGTGGATAAAGGTCAATATTTGACAAATGGCCTCTAGTTTTATCATTTACGTTTAGTTATTTTTGTATACATATAAATAAACATGTCATTATTATTACAAAAGTTTACAAATATCAATCATCTTTAAGGAAGTTTAGAAAAAGGAAACGTTTTAACTCCGTACTTATCTTAATTTATTTAATATATAAATGCGGAAGTTGTGCAATGCATAACGCGAGAACCTACCGACTGCTTGTTTCAAATTTTCAGGATACATTCGCGTTATCCCAAGGAAAGTTTTAAGTCATAGATCGAGGCCCTTTTTTGGGATTAAATTGTGAACTTTTCCTCGCGAAAAGTCAGTTACTTTAGTAACTATAGTTATTACTATTCTATTTTTTATAATTTAGTTTCTTTTACAGGTATCTGTAAAGTCTGTGTACTTTAATTTTTATTTATCAGTAGTATACACACAGTTGTGAGGATAACGAATACCGAGGGTCCAGGGAACGGAGTACCTGGTCAGAAGGTAAGGCTGCTATACAGACTGATCGGCTACTATATATATATATATATATATATATATATATATATAGTATTTATTTATTAAAAATTATTTATTTATTTATTAAAAAAAAGATGTTGGATCACAAAATGGAAAACGTCTGGTTCGCAGTTACTTTTACTCTAAATTATGCGGGCTCTAAATCATATGCATACATCCTATGATTTTTTTTAATTTTTTTAAAAGATAAACGAAACGTCATCATATTAAATTATTTTTTTTTAACGATTACCTAATTTTATAAGGTTTGATTTATATACAAAGTTTTGATTTCAGAAATGATGTATGCACAAATTATAATAAGTAAGGAGTTAACGATTGTTGTTACAACGAATGAAAGTTTTAGATTTAATAAATAACAATTTTTTAATATAAAATCTGAGATTTGTAAATGGTCAATCAATATTTCTACCTTCACCAGTCCCACTTCTACTTTATTTAAATTAATCTGAAAATTTCGTGATACTTAATGAGAAAACAGTGACTTTCTTCCTGATTGTTCACTATATAAAACGGTCACCAATTTCGTTTACTCTAGTGAGTGAAAACATCGAGCACTATAATCTATACTGCATCATTTCTTGGTATAAAGAGGAGCATTAGTCTGTTGCTTTTCACAATCTGTCTCAGTCTTCCTTAAAACGGTGAGGGATGTAAATGGTCTAAGGTGTAATTGGTTCGAGTTAGGTTCGCTTTCTGTTAGAGTAATGATAATCATATTACAATCATTTCCTTCAGTGGACAGATTAAATTTATTACTTGTTTGGTTATAGGAAATGAATATCAGGTGCACTTTTGCGGGTGAGCTTGGCATGTCGTTACGTAACAGTATAGTCGGCTCTGTGAAAAGACAACTAATCCATCCTGAATTTTGCCCTATCAGACTCGTCAGCCTGATGAGAGATGATTGTTATTTTTAGGAAGTGTTACCCCATTTTTAGATTTGAGTGATGTCTCGTGCAATCCCGTATAATCGATAGCATTTTGGCACGTAACGAAAAAATTTTATTCTCCATTATAATTATAAAAAAAGATTAATAAAAGCCTGGTAAGAATACTTTTTATTTATTTATTAGTATTATTAAAAATTTTACGTAAATAATACTTTACTGTTACGAAGATGCTGATATTTATGAAATGTTTAAAACCTTTATCGTGGTTTAGATTTATAAGAAAAAAATTAAAATGTCAACTGTGAAACAAAAAAATAATGTGTTTATTTAAAATTAAAAATATATTATTAAATTAAATAAAATTTAATAGTATAACTATTAAAAAGAACAAAGTACCTATAACTGGCAGAAGTGATAATTGTACGTTATGCAACGTCTGTCTACGAGTTTTACCGGTAAAACGCAGCAGCAATGACTGGCCGCCGGTAATGTGGCCAATGGGTCGGAACAATAGTTAAAGTGCTTTCACCTGTCTTAACAGCTAAAGTCTCTTACTCACTTATTCACTAGTACTTCGATAAAATACAGTCATGGTCCAAATTATAATAAACTTTTTCACATAACAAAATTATAATCGTGTAATATAAGAAAAGAAATGGTAAACAATAAAAACTTCAGTAGACAATAAAGAATTCTTTCCGTTTTAATTACGTTAAAAAAACGAAGGTCTAATCCGCTCTACGACATTAGTGGTACTATTGTACGACCATTTAACACTCCATAAAATCTTCCTATTAATAAAAAAAAACACAACACCAATTTCTATACAGCAGTGTAGTTAATACTTAAAGTTCCTTAAAGAAAAAAGCAAAATATTTTTTGTAGAAAAAAATAAATGAAAAATTTTAACTAATTAGTTCCATAAACAGCCTTAACTGAATTCGAAAGTTTTATTTATAATAGGTATGAACGTAATTTGTAAAATGGATTTCTTATATCTTCTTGTTTTTGCCTCAATTTATTTTTTGCTAATAGGACTTAGTTCTCGGCTTTTAGTAGAAAATAAATTATTGATTTATAAATCCATTTTGAAGCCTGTTTGGACTTACGGGCTTGAATTGTAGGGTACAGCAAGCAATTCCAATATTGACACACTTGAACGCTACCAGACAAAAACACTGCGAAAAATGCTAAACATACCCTGGTTCATAAGCATACCCCCATATATAATGATTTTAAATTACGAACCGTTCGACAGGAAATCTCTCTGGCCAGTCTACGATATCAAAATCGTTTGGATCTTCACCCAAATTATATGGCAGTCAATTTATTGGATAACACAATCAGTGATTTTTCAAGACTGGTGAGAAACAATATTCTTGATTTGATTTATCGTTTCAATTAGGTGATTTTATAGACTGGCTTTACGGAGTGCTCTTCTATTTCGTTTCTTTTATTTCGTTATTATTATTATTAAGTCACAAACCACTGGGTCTGTGGCTACTTAATGTTGGTTCGAATAGATATTATTTACTTATTGTTCAATTCGCTTACTGAACAGATTGTAAAGTTGCTATATAATAACGTTTTATTAAACGTTACAAAACGTTATAAAAAAATATATATATATATATTTTTCTTTTACTTTGACCAATGAATTTTTAAAACATATAAAACATTTTAAAACATGCTTCGGTTGCACTTGTAAGAACGATTTACAAAATTACTGTAAAACAATTCTCTCTCTATAACTGTTCAATATTACATTTCAAATAATTAAAAATTGAGGATTAGACGATTTTAATTATTCGTATTTTTATTGCTGGGTAAGACACTATTATTTTTAGCTCGTTAAAATTATTAATTATCATTAGCAATTATGCTGTGGTTGACTTGTCATAAATTTCTAAGACTCTAACGAGAATCCTATCCAGAACCCTCGATATTTAAGGCCGGCATATTAATCTTGCCAACGCGAGAAGATTTAAATTATAGAACATTTTTAAGACTTTTTCCCCGTTTTATTCAGTTTTTTATCAATATTATCCAGAACTACCTATATTAATTTAAATATCGAGTTCTGACTGACGAAACTCATAAACATGAAAATTAAATTCCATAAAAAAGAATTAATAAAATATTGCGTATAGACGTCATATGGTCTCTCCGTATAAATGAACTAGGGCTGGTTCATTCGAAACTACTGTTTCACCAATTGATCGTCTTCAAGAAATTTCTGCTTATTATTGGTTATCCAAGATTTTAATATAAAATTACTTTAATGGGAAGTTAGAAATATCTTTACTGATAAAAAAAAAAATAACACAAAAATTGTTTTATTTATTATTTTCGTCATCGTTAAAAATGTAAGTTAAGATTGAGCGGAAAAAATCTCAGTAAAGCAAATAAAACACAATAATTCATAATATGAGTACTAACGAATAAAACATAATAATATTACATTATTGTACAGTTAGCCTCCTATCACGCAACCAAAAACTAAATTGTTGACTACAATAAGTATGAGTACTTCTTTATTAAACTATTTTTTTTCTACTTCATCTAAAAAGAAAAAATAATATTAACTGAACAGAATAATAAGTGGGTTGTAAATATTTTGGTCCATATTTTAATTTCACAGAAAATAGGCAACTAAAAAATTAAAATATAATTATACTTAGAACTTATTTTAATGATTAATAATATATACATCAGAAAACATTAAAATATACTAATTATAAAGCGCGCGCACGCGTAAAAACACACACACACTAAGCGCAATTTTTTGAAATCTATATTTTCGTTTCACGATACAATTTTAACGATCTAAAAAAAACAATGGTTCAAAATAGATGAAAATAAACTTAAAAGCTAACAATTTAAAGCATCAAAACCAGAAGATAAAGCTACCCCTAACATTGCCCCAATTTAATACAAAAAAAAAACACTTGAAAAATTAAAAGGAATGAACTTCGTTGTAATAAATACAAACATCAATAATTGCTGATTGATTAAAGCAATTAGAAGTAATTGCATAAAGAGATTCAAGCTTCTTAAGGAAGCTAGAATTACAGAAGCACGTATATTACAGGTAATTCAGGTTCCAAGGAAATAATAATATACTACAGCAAAGAAACCTTGTAACAACAGTGATATATATATACTCATACATATATATCGATACACTCGCACATGCAAAGGGTGCACGTCTTGATGGAAACATTCTATCATTAAGCTGTCACTTATCATTTCTTACCTATATATTTTTCTAACATAAAAAATTTACAATATATATATATATATATAAAATTTCTATTTTATTACATATTAATTTCCAAATAATATATATGTCAATATATTTATGTTTTAATAAATAATTAAAATTAATAATAGTTATAAAAGTAAAAGATTAAATTTATTTCTTCATTAAAAAAATACATATTTTTTTAATACTCTTGTAGAAATTTGCCTTATAACTTCAGACAAGTTATGTTATTTAATTCAAGAATAATATACTAGTATACTTTTGACATCCTTATATAAAACAGGTGTTTATTCTGAACTATAAATGTAAACTTTTTTCCTCATAGCTTTCTATGAGGGATAAGAAATACTTATTATATGATGATATGGAACACAAAAATTACACTTATAAACTACTTTTGATGGATTTATATATTTTGAAACCGATATAATAATAACTTCAATATAATAAACTTCAAGTCCAATCATTAAATTTTAACCAAATAAAAACTTTTAGTTCAGCTACTCGAATCGTTAAGATCAGAATATTTTCTGCACCATTTACTAATAAATCAGCTGATATTAGTTGTTGTTTCAAAATGTCCACCTATTCTCATCCAACGCGTAGCTAAATAAGATTACTCGATTCACTATTCAAACAATAGTTTAGCACCGCTTATTGAATGAATGAGAAATATGATGAACCGAAATCTTTGAAACATTGGTGCAGCTTTATTTAGATGGGATCCACAATTAGCTGCATTCGTTGTTCGCGACGTTAAGTATGGATGGAACTAGATATTATCCAACGGTCACCGAACTAGGATGTGCTCTTAATTAGAGCTTACAACAAATGATAAGTAGGAGAAACAGCTGTGGTGTTAAAAGTTACCTATTCCAGTTAAGCCTTGTTTTCTTAAGCTTCCGCACCGAAAGTCATGCACATTATTGACACCCTTACATAAAAAAGAGAAGAAAATATATGTCGAGATAATATCCGCCTTGGTGTAGTACCTTGTTTAAGGTAATTACTCTAAGTATTTACCGCTGGTTCAAATAATAAATAAATATAGACATATATTACTTCATAATTAGATGTGATCCTTTAATATTTGAATTAATAATGCAAGATTTTGTGTAAATGTATATAAATGCTTTTAATTATTCTAGAAATGATAAATTGTTAAAGAATATATATTATATTACATTCTGTAAGTTTCTACGTTGAGTCCATGAAGATTGATAGAAGGCTGGAAGAAAACTGGAGTGAATGTAGTGTAGAGCCGCGGCTTATATATTGTGTACCGAGCCGCTGAATCGTCAGGAGCCGAGTGTGAACTGGTAGAAAGACCTTTAAATTTTAAAGTCCTGCTTAAATAAATTTTTATTAACATGGACAGAGTCTGAACAATATACTTATTTTATTTTCAAAGATTTTATATATTTATTAATATTTTCATCGATAATAAGTTTGTTCATCGAACAAACTTCTTTTTGATGACGCTAAGCATTAACTTATGAATTTTTCAGACGTAAATAAATTTTTTCTATCCTTTGGGTTATTCCTTACCGACGAAAAATAAATGGTAATAAATGGTATATTACCTTTACCGACGAAGAATTAATGTTTAGATATTTAAATACGATTTTTTACGGGTTATAGAATTCTTCATTTTCCTAAATTTTTTATCTAGACACATTGATGCCTTACAATATGTTATTAGAACAGTTAAACTTCTATCACGTCAGTAATGGATTAAAATCTCGAATGCTGCGTTTTATCTTCAGTGAGTAATATAAAAAGATGGTTGAATAATTATCAAAAGGTATCTAAAATATAATCCATAAGTGAAATACACCACCCATTAAAATAAGTTATAAATATAAATGTTTAGCAGAAATTTTTTTACTTCCATAAATAGCTAATCGAAAATTTATTTAATATCTTAAACTACGCTTTGCAAGTATATTTGAAACACTGATGCAGTTTACGTAATATTAAACATTGTTTTGATTTTTTTTTCATATTAATTATTTAAGATTCATTTAGATTACCTCGATGATACAATAACAGCTAATAAGAAATAGTAATAACAAAACAAATTTTTAAATTAAAATATACAGCTTTTTATCAAAATGCCAACAAAAATTTTATACACCAACGTAAGATTTTTTTAAAACAAATTCCACGCTCAATTTCTCTCAAAAATAAGTAGAAAAAGATCAATAGAGGAAGTGAGGGAGTACAAAATTAAACCAACAGATAAAGATAGAGGCGAATATCAGCAGCAGAACAATTTTAAATAAATAAATAATAATTACTATTATTATTTTAGTGAAAGAGGTACGGTTAATTTAATCATATCAGGCAATATTGCAAAAAGCTAAAAAGAAAAAAAATAGTAATAATAAATAAATAAAGAAGGCTAACAGTGTGACCTACAAAGAACATTTTAAGTCGTGATGAGATAAAACATCATTGGAAGAATTTCTGCACCTCTGGGCTTAGAATATTCTCCTAATCATCGACATAACATCCAGTGAGGAGAGTAAAAGAGTATTACTATTAAATACTGAACTTTTTTCTTGTGCTTTTACTCTTTGTTATGATTTAGTGAACGAATAAACACGATTACCCCAAACTCCATAAGAATACATGTTATATGAACACACACACACATACACAGGCCGCACATCCAGAGTTAATATTATTTTTTAATTAAAATTATGATATCCCGTATGTTTTTTAATGACAAAATTAAAATAAAAATATTTAAGGACTATAAAGTAATCAAAGAACAAACATTAATTTAGGATATTTCCTGACAATTACAAATATCTCTCTCTATACATATAAACATATACCTTTAAAACCTTTTCTCACAACTTAAACCTTTTTGGTATGTTTTATTAACATTTCAATGCTAGTAAATGAGACGTTTTGAGGAGGGTAAGACATAATTCTATCTGTGTAACTCACCACCCATTATGGACTCTGGAATGAGATAGCTCCTCTGCCACTATACTCATGTCTTTCGTTTTCTTTGTTTTTCATTATTTTATTCAAGAAATTACATTCAAATTACTTTAATCAGACTGAAAAAAATTTGTCTTGGTACATCCCATTTTTGCGTCTAATGAAAATATTGAATTTTTAAAAGAGAAAGAAAAAACTGGCCTATGACTAAAAAAAAATTTTTTTAATTTACAACTTAAGTTAAAAAAAATTAATGTTAATATGAAAAATTAGTTTTTCAACTGCTTAGGAAATTAACTTTTACTCTAAATGAGGTAGGTATTAAAAAATAAATTTTAGAAATACTACGAAAATTGAACGTGTAAATTTTTTCATGCGGAAATACGTTAGCAAAGTTGTTATTATTATTTTAAGTGAAATAAAGCAATAATTTAAAAAAAAAAAGTTTTATTTTCTAAAAGTAAATTTAATGAATATAATAATGATTTTTAAATTATACATAACAATTTTAAATTATACATCACTAATCTTCTCAATAAATCACTTATCTCTTTTAGTTGAATGATAATATCACAATAATAAACTTAAGGAGAACTGTTTAAAATAAATTATACGTTTTTATAATAAAATCCAGTCGTATATAATTTTACTAATGCAGAAATATAACCACCACTACAGAATAATATATGCTATGTTGTATCAGAAATGCATATGCTCGTATATGATTATGATAAAACAGATCCATTCTGCAGTCGTTATGAATGAAAGCGTTAGTTGAAAATTCATCGTATAAATCGCAGACAGATAAATATTACGCTTGTATTCCACCTGTTGCAACGGTTTACCCATCTGTTGTTGTCAGTAGGATTGACCTTCCTTCTTAACTTCCATTCTAACTACTAATAATATACGTGAAACTAAAATACTATTATTTTTATAACTATTAATACTTTTTATACTATACTATAAAAAACTATTAACTGACGGGCTCTTTATCAGCACCTCAAATCTCAATTTTAACCAATTATCACACAAACGTATATTTTTAACAACTGACAATATAGAGTAAATTATAAAATTCACTGAAATAGGTCGTGAATTAAAAAAAAGAAGTTTTTATCAAAACGAAACTTAAGATCACAAAAAGAATATCACAATTTAATAAAAACCGCTGAATTTTCCAGCGTTCTTGGTAACAGCTCTTAGTACCTACTGGAAGGAACCCTCGTTTAATATTTCGATAAATGGTTCTTAAAATAATAACATTTTCAAATTTTATTCCTTTAGTTCTTCTTTCTCGGAGTCTAGAATCTATATATAAATGAATCCCCAGCGAGTAAATTATAAAAATAAAAAAGGTTTTGAATGCAGAACGACGGGACCTTGTTTGAAATTTCGAGAAATATTTCTATAAACAGTAGAAAAGAATTGTTAAGGTTTTAATTTTATTTTTATCGGTTGAAATGTTTCATTAACATTATATTACACACAATTAATTTTCTTGGCAAATTAGTTTTTGCCAAGAGAGTGCGAACTCTCTTTAAAACCAACTCTAAGAAAAAAACCCCAACCACTAAACTACTTTTAAGTTCAATAGTTAGAAAGAATTTTATTTTGAAATTACCTAAATGTACCTCAAATATTTCTTATTATACACTAAAATTATTTTATTAAAAAACGGTTGAAAACAATTTAATAATAATATTTATTAAATGATTATTAAACAAACAGAACAGACCGAAGAGTAGTTAGCACCTCGGAAAATACAGTTTGTAAAATAGATTTCAATTCTCAATGAAAAATTGTAAACTGTCAAATAATTTTATAAAGGAAAAATTATGATAATCAAGTTTTGTCGGTTCTCCCAACAGCAACAAAGTTCAGTAGCAACAATGCCGCTAAGGTTTCCCGATATTTGTCAACAAAAGAGTCTAAATTCCACAATTAAACTGATAAACAACATTTGATATAATAATCCCTTAATATTTAAAACTTAAAAAAAAAAAAGTAAAGTAATAATATTCCGATTTCTATTCTCATTGTAATAAAAAGTTACATAAATTCAATCTTTATGAACAAAAAAAATCTTAAGAAATTTGTTTCATATCATTTCACCGATTTAATATTTTTATTTAGTGTTAATCGTTTTATCTCAAGATATTTACATCTAACATCGTTTGCCGGCCTCCGTGGCGCGAGTGGTAACGTTTCGGCCTTTCATCTGGAGGTCCCGGGCTTCAATCCCGGTAAGGCCATGGCATTTTCACATGCTACTTGTCATTCATCTCATCCTCAAAAGTAATGCCTAACGGTGGTCCCGGAGGTTAAAAAAAATCCTGAATTATTTGTTTCATATGCTACACTCTTTGCCTTATTTTTTATTTTTTTCAAATATAATCCGGATTCCTTAAAATAAGTCATCCATCAAACTTTCGTTTGATGGATGATGACTCTTATTACACTATTGAGCCGTAAAATTCTGTTCCCCAATTCAACTAAAAAACTCTTCAATTCGAACTCTAAATGTACTACAAAAACTTTTCCTTTAATACCATATTTCAAAACCTTTATTCTTTGTTTTTCTGACTTTCTATTATCTACGATTTTAAGGAAGAAATAGAAATAAGAGAAGCACTTACACCATCCAAATTGTTGCCAATCTACTGCAAATATCTTCGGCCGTCTTTTTTATCTATGTATCAGAAAACAAAAATGTTTTAATTTTACATATGATTTCCCCTATTAAAATTAATCTACTTGTTATCTATAGTAATTCTATTCCGTAATTTTTTAAATTTTAAAACAAACTATACTACCACGTCAAGTATACAGAATTATATAATAAAACCTGTTTTCTTCCTGTACTCAGGGATATTTAAAACTTTGAGAAAATTAAACACCCGAATAGGTTATTTTTTACGGATAGTAATAGTTCCCTAGCATTTTATAACATATTATTAACGGCAATCAATTTATTATTTCTATTGAAAATTTTCATTATTTTCTGAAAGTTTTAATAAATAAGAAGCAAATAAAACAAAGTTAAAAATGCAAGTATTCGTAATTGATTAAAGTTTTAAAAAAATACATTTAAAAAAAATAAATACAAGATTTAATAGTTACTTAAAACGATATTTTCCATAAAAAATTTCTCATTAGATGAAACAAGATATTAATATAAAAAAATTGATGTGGACACCACATGACTTCCTTGTACGCCTATTAAATTACACATACATATTTTTTTGTGTATTTAATTTAAACTTATTTCATTTGAAAATGAGTACTATCCTCCAATTCTATTATAAAGATGACAGTTATACAATTACTGAAATATAAGTTTTTATTAACATCAAATATTTATACAGTTATTAATCCAACAATCTTACATGAAATATTAGGATAGAGTAAAAGTCCCTTTATTACTCGTATTACTAGATCAACATTATTCGTATCTTCGTGAGTTGCAGATTAACAAAATTTTGATTTCTGGTGTGTCGCATAAATAAAAGTTAATAATTAAACTTATCCGTTTAGTGAACTGTATACTGGTTACAAATGTTAATTTCGACCTTACAGTGTAAAATATTCAGTTTTTATAATTGGATTATTTGGTAAATAATCAAAACTGAAAACGGAAAAAGAAAGATAACATGAAGACATATATCTCAACAAAAAAAAAACGACAAGAAGGTGAATATGAAGAGGAAGAAAATGTTAAAACCAAAGAAAGAACAAAAACATTAAGAGAAGATAATAAATATAAACAGGAAGGAAATGTTAAAACCAAAGAAAGAATAAAAAGAATAAGAGAAGATGATGAATATAAAGGATAAGAAAATTTGAAAACTACAAAACGTGTACACAAATTAAGATCAGAATTATATCAAACCAAAGAGCGATTAAATGACTGGCAACAAAAAAAAAATAAACGAAATTTTGATCAACTCCGACTTAGAGAGAATATTGTCCGACAATATCAAAGGAGTAATGAAATTAAAAAAAGAATTTTTGCAATTTATTAAAGATCGGGCATGCATGCCTCAGCGTATATGTTCTTCTTGTTATGATCTATTATTCAGTCACTCTGTAGTTAACTTTAATGTAGTTAAAATTAAACAGAAATTCGAGAATAATTAAATAAAATTAAACTGCAAAATCCAAAATAATACGAATCTCTAAATTATAATTTTCAATTAATATTAAATAATCAGATTTACCAAATCTATTACATATACACATATGTAATAATCCTATTAAATTACATAAACACATTTTTAAAAGTACATAAAATTTTTGATTTTTTATCATATCTTTTTTTTTTATAGTTGTTACTGAATTATTATTTCTTGTAAAACTTTTTACAATCACGGATTAATTAATAAATCAATATATTTAAATGAAAAAAAAGTAAGAGAAATAAATTTAAAAAAGTAGGTGAAATCGGATTCGAAATGATGTGCCTTCCCCTTGCAAGATCCAAATATTTCATTAATTAAAATTTTATTATAACTCTGGAAACAATGTATATATCGTTATCGATATATCATTGAAAAGCTCTCAATGAGGGATTATTACTGCAGTTAAGAAAAAGTCCAAAATCCAATTTTTGGGGAATTTTGGCCTTTTTTGGACACTTTTTGTTCAGTCGATTACAATCAAAACGGGAGGTGCACAACTAGATGTTGTTACAACAGTGCTAAATCCAAAATTTCAACATCCTACTGCTAATCGTTATTGAGTTTACGAGATACGTACTTACAGAAGTCACACCGAAACTAGTCACATTGGATTCAGGGACGGTCAAAATGGAATGGATATTTCCGTTGAAATCTGAAAACCGAATTTTTCGCGATCACAATACTTCCTTTACTTCGTACAAGGAAGTATTGGTTTAATATAAAAAAAAAAAAAACAATAATATTATACAAAAGGATGTTTAAATAATTGGTGTAAGTAATGTTAAATAATGATAATAACGTATAAAGTTTTTCCGGTATTTAATATTTTAAAACGCAAGGCTATTTACCAAAGTACAGAAGCTGCTGTTAGAATGATTAAATCCTAGTTAAATAGTGACTGATTCACCTGTTAGTTGCACGAGGATCGTAGCAACTTGATGCAACGGTCATACCATATGTTGTTCTGTAATATGATAATAAAGGAGTATAGAGTAAAAATGTAGATGAAGATAATCTATTTCACCTGTAGGAATTTTTTTTTAACTAGTTCATTGTAGGTATGATTTAACATAAATTTACCTAATTGTTTTTTTAACGGTCAGATTATTTCAAAACATTTCATTACTATTTTATTTTTAATTTCATCTGATAACTTATCAAATAAATCTAATTAAATTTTTATGAAATAATTGTCGTACGATTCTATATTTAATCTACGACGTTAACAGCACTGTAAAGGAGTTTTTATTAAGAAGGAAGATGATATGAATGAAATATGTTGGAAAAACTATTGACCTATGTTCCCGCCTACGCCGGTCAAGTATAATTTGTATGAGAGTAATGAAAAAAACTGCTACTCATTTTACGCCCGGAATATGATGTAGGTGCCAAAGTACCTATATTTAATTTTAGTAGACCTGTAAATATGAAGAAAAATACAACAAAAAAAATTGTTAAAAATAAAACCTAACATTAAGAATCAAAAGACAGAATACATACATTTTAAATGTGGGGAATAAATTTTAGGAAATTTTTTCTAAAAATATTCATTATAGGTTGAGTTTAACAAATTCGCTTAAGGAAAAGTTTTCTCTAAATATAACACTCCCTTCAATATAAGCTAAACGAAAATTTTCAAAAACTTTTCTGCATTTTAGATTCGGTTCGGTGTCTGTAATTTAAAAAAATTGTAAACATTTCTTGACAGCGCTATATATGAAGTATTAACTTTCAAAAGATTTCTGAAAAATATTTAAACCAAAAGAACACAGAACAAAAGACATATATGTCCCTTAAGAGATAGGAGTTGATATTTGAAAAAAAAAAGTTGATTGGATTAATTATCCAAATATATTTTGTAGGTAACAAATTTACTTTAATAAAGTTTTCTTTAAAATGCCTCTGAAGAAAATTTAAATTGGGGGTTTTCTCGATATTTCCCATCCCTAAATGAATTTTGAAAACTTTAATATGATCAAAGAAATATTTTAGTCGAAGTTTAAGAAAATCGGTTTGACAAAACCGATTTGCAGGATGGTTGTCAATCCTGCAACAAGGCCAAAAGCGGTGCGACACACATACGTAAAGTGCGCACAATAAAAATAGAAGCTTGTGTTGGGGAAGGTCGAGACCGCAATACTGCCGAACCTGAAAACATTTACACCCATCTAACAGGACAACAATAATAAACGTGTTTTTATTTATGTATTTTTAATTTATTACCGTTTTCATGTTTTATTAGTTATAATTCATTATTGCGTAATTAGTATCAATAATTCAATAACTAAAGACTGAAAAAAAGAGAATTTTAATTTAGACGCTTGGATGTATATTGTATCCGTAATTACACTAAATTAGATGTACAATTATTATCTTACAATTCTTTTTTGTATAATATTTGGAATCTTTTATTATTTAAAATTTTCAAATTCTTTTATTCTCTACTATTGTTTTATTATTGTCGATTGTACTATTATTATTAACACTTACTTGAAATTTGCATTATATGTCCAATTCCTGTGCAAGTTCATAATCTTCTCTGTGTTCATCGGAACAGTCACAGTCTAGATGTATGATAATTTATCCGACATTTCGTTGATTAGCAGTTCCATCTTCTTATACTCAGTTTCAGTTTTTTTTCACGTTTTCGCAGCATGGTTTCCAATCATATTTATTCATTTTTCCTTAGCTAATTTTTTAAATTCTGACGTTAAAAATGTTGTGTTATTACTTCAAGCATATCTTTTCAGAGCCGATTATACCATCTCGATTGGATTTAAATCGGGATGTTCGGTGTAAATCGCAGAACCTGATGCCCGTGTTTTTTAAGAGTTCATCAAAATGGTACTGTATTTTTAAATTTCTATGTGATTTAATTGCCACACAATTGTGGTTTTAACATTGCTTTATTAAACAGAATATTGTTCTTTTCTAACCAATTAATTATGCTACTTTTGCTATCATTTGAATTCAGGGGCTTCTCTAGAAGTGTATTGTGGTATGGCGCATTATCGATAACAACCCTTGACTGTGGAAAGGAAGACCAGGAATTAATTTTTCAGATGTAAAAGTTTTGTTGTTGACGCTATAGTGATAGTAACTGCTTTTAGGTAGATTTTTTATAAGAAAGCCTATCTATTGTATGGGTACCATGATTCGACTTCCAGAAAATTTCGACATATCTTTGCTTTTCAAATCCCCCAGACACCAAAACCACCGTCAGTTCAAAATCTTATATATATATTTCACTTTCTTGTGGACAATAACACTGCTGTAATTTTGCACCAATCGCTTTCAAATTCATACATAAAATATAACGATCAAAACTTTCGATCGAGTTCATTAATGGGCAAAATCGGACCATGGGGATGGAAATGGGGAGGGCTTTTTCGAAAAAAACAAAATATCGCTTAAGTAAAATATTGAATTCGTTTAAAGTTCCTACTATTCTTTGGATAAAGGCCTAAAACTTATGTAAGTAAAGTTTTTTGATATCATCAGCCATTGGCCCAGGGGTGGAGAAAATTGGGTTTCGAAGACAAAAAATCGTACCTCCCTTAATAGGCCTTAATAGTCGGTTTAAAGTGGTCATTAGTTAAGTGGTCTAGTGGTATTAGTTAAGTGGTGGTTAAGTAAGTGGTCTAAACATTACCTAAAACGTTTGTCTGAAACAAATTTTTATACGACCAACCCTTACGGCAAGGTATGATCAAAATGTTGCTGGAACTGTAAGAAGATGAGACTTATCGTACGCTAAATATGTGAACCTTTTTTTTCACATGCATTCATTCTCGTATTGAATAAATTTGAAGTTTTTCTTAACTTTAAGGTGGAAATCTTTTTTATCCCCTACTTAGCACCGGTGAAATCTACCTCCGCCTTCCGGCGTGCCGAAAGGGATTTTTTGAACTCGTTTTAACATTTTTAACTAGTTAAGTTAACATTGCGTTCGTAATGAACCCCACCATTGTCATCTGATCACTATCTTTTAGTCGAATAGGTCGTTAAAATATGTGATTCGTCCAAACACACAACCGAAGAATTTTCTTTTCTGTAATCATTTACACAAAAAAATACGTAATTCTTAAATCATTTTTCTTAAATATTCTATCCTCTTCCAACGGATGTCTTCTGTCTCAATCAAACTTTTCCTACTATTATCATCTGTTTTACACCACTTAAAACCTAACTCTTTCAGAATAACTATTAATATAGTTCACTAGCAGCTCCATGTTCAATAAATCCATTCCTGCAGAACAAAGACCTTAGGTCTTCGTAACCTATTCTGTTAACTTTTAATGAATAATTACCACAGCAACAATTGTTATTAAAAAGGAAACAAAGCAGTAAGCCGAAAAACATTTACACATTTTGAAACATTATTTATTACACCAATAATTCAATTATGCAATAGCCAATGAATATTATATAAAATATTTATTCACGGAAAGAAATCTTATTCAATTTTTAGTCTACAGATGAGAGGTATCTAACTGGATAGTATTACTTAATTTTTGAAATACTTTCATCTAAAATAACAAGTTTTAGTTAACTAATAATTGAATTCAAAATATATAATCCCACATACAACTCACATTTTTTTTTTTAATTTATAAAACTTTTTTAATTACAAAATAAAAATGTATTAGCAAACAAGTTTACTAATTAACAACACCGAACTGTTTGTGTTCTATTAAATGTTTTCAATCGAAAACTGATAATATTCAATCGGATTGAAATACCAGCGTGAGTCAATTATTTAATTAGCTGAAGCGTTGAAACTCATCAGATAAATTACTATTTGCCGTTTAATTTTAATTAATGACGTCACTGGAACTTGGATTGTGTTGATAATGACAATATATAGGATACAAATGACCTACCTAAATAGACTACTTGTACCATTTAAAATGAAACAAGTGTTAGGCAGGTTATGTATGTGTATTCATAAAGTTTTCATTTAATCAATATTAACAAAAACGGGAAAAAAATTTATACGTCTGTCGAATAATAATAGTGATTTCCTTTGTAATGCAAGGATAAAATACAACTAATTAGAGAAATCTAATATTACTGACTGTTTAAAAATAAAATAATGCAATATATAACCTTGATTTGACACGAATAACCACAAAATAATTTTCAATAAACAAAAAAATTAAACAATTCAAATCGATTGCATTCATTTAATTCGTGTTTTTTAGACGATTTTTTTTAAATTAAAAAAAAAATTAACGAAATATAATACTTTACAAAAATATAGTCTACTTCAAAAAAGGTAGGTTAACATTTTATTTTAAAATTATTTTTGGAATAAAGTAAGTACAAGAAAATCACAACAATAAACACTAAAACTAAAAGAATAAATTACAAAATTACATTTAACATTAACGTTATCCTGCAGGAGAAATTATTGTAGTAACGTAGATTCCCACGTTTTCGATGGTTCAAAGAAAACAAAATTTATCAAAGGAAACAAATAAACAGAAAAACCTGTTCTGAGTAGATAATCCAAACGTTGATTCAATTTTATTCTAAAGTTAAAAATATTATGGGATTACAAATCCGTCACGAGTTCTTGTAAATTGGAAAAGCTACGATAAGATAAGGCAGCAGTAAACCAATTTGCTGTATAGATTCAAGATTGTTGGTTCCCCAACTCTAAACTATTATTTTACACATGACGTAATTTTTTTTACTCAATAGCATTATAATTAAAATCGGCTCTCCTGCGCAGCCATAAGTAAGTTGTTAGACGAAAGCACGTGATAAGGGGGTCCTTAAGGAACCCCAAAAATAAGTAAGTAATACATATTAAAAAAAGAAAAAAGTAATACATAAAAAGAAAAATACAAGAATAAAAAGAAAGAGAAGTTATAAAGAAATTAGATACACCACTAAAGTTGACGGTGTTAAATTCCAAACTATTATGCAGATCCTAAGTCGAGTATATGGGCATACTCGTCGGACGTCCCTGCTGTTATCGAGTAATTGCAAAGTGGTTTACATGATTTGACACTGCGCTGCCGTGCAATCTCACCGATCGACGGGAACATTTCAAATTACGTAATTTGAAATGATTCAGATAGGATGTTCAATTTTTATCACGGAAGGATAAGGTGTTTCTTCTGTGTTTCCTTTCACTAATTGATTTGATAACACGGTTACACGTAGAACTATATAAAAAAGTTAAAAACTAGTAAAAAAAAGATTTTAGAGCTGCTAATTCTGGATTTTTTTTTGTATTTCCTTGATTATATTGTTAAAAAATTATATTATATGGACAATTTATCGTTTAAAAATATAATTTCAAGTCCGATGTAGAAAATTTTTAAAAATTATAAAAGTTTCATTTTTAAGTTATTATTCTTTAATAACCTAAGAAAAGAAAGGGGTAAAATTTTAATAATTTAGAAAATTTCTATAGATTTCGTTATAGCGAATATTAAAAAAAATCCTGCATGTGCGTAGGACCCTTTCAGTTATCTCTTCACCACCCCATCTAATATTTTAATAATTTAGTTGATCCAATTCTCTAATACACAAAATCTACATTTTTTTTAAACCAAATTTGACAGCGTGTTAAAATCTTTATAAGATGTTACTCAAAAATAAAAACTCACTTATATTATTTATATGTTCAAAATTTCTTAACCAGAATTATAATTTTATTTTATTTTTTTTTATGGAACCACAGGAGATAGTGAAATAAAAACTAAAAAATTATATCATTAACAAACTTCCCCTTTTTGATTCTACAACTTGTATAAAATAGTGTTAATCTCATAAATCAAGTTTATTTACGAAATTTAATTTCAGCTTAATATTACAAAATTATTATTGTTCAATTTAGTTTGATTATGTTACACGATGATCAGTAACTTTAATTTCAAATTAGTAATATTTAATATTTCATTTTTTCGTATATTATAATAAAATTAATAAACATTATATTAGAGAAGATATCGATTATGGAATTTTATTTTCCAAATACTGTTTATTTAATTAGAGTAATTTTCACTTAATACTCTTTTGCTATTATCTTGTTTAAAAAACAAAGTTTTAAGTTTAGCATTGTGTAATTTTAATTGACTTTTTGTGCTTTGCATTTTACTATATTTGTTTTCCTTTTCCTAAACTCCATTAATTATTCTGCTTATCATTTAATTAGCCACCTCCTATTCTTTTAAATATAAATTGTATATTTAAATGTGTATTGATAATAATAAAAATAATAGATTGATTTGATTGTCACCGGTTACTTATTGTCGGTAAGGGAGATAGATTATGTACTTAGGTATGAGATATTGGCATAGTGGATAACATAGGATAGGAGTCGAGTGGTTGTCTCAGTAACGCGTTGTTGGCTGTAAATATGTGGCATTCCTCTGGGAACATGTGGTGCGACCGTTGGTCGCAACAGATGACGCTTAACCTTCAGTCCTCTCCTTTCAACGAACTTCTATTTTCCTTCCCCTCATTCCTAGATTAAAAAACTTCTTACTTCTCACCCCTCCTCTATTATTGTTATCGCATTACAGTTATCAGTAACATTTTTTAAACAGTCTACTTTGTAAAATTATTTAACCGTTTTTTGTTTTTTTGTTTTCTTTTACTTTACAAAATTCTATTCCCACTTCTCACCATTCAGCAATTTTTTTATATTTTAATTAAAATTTTCTAATTAAAAAAATAAATATTGATTTATTGATAGAATAATTGTTTTGTTCCCTCATTCATATACAGATTTAGGTTTTATGAAATACAATTTTTTAAGTTTTTTAATTTCTAAAATTACACGTTACTTTTAATTGTTTTAAAACGGGATAAATATTTATTTTTAATATATTTCATGAAAATTATGAATAACGGTGAAAATTTTTAATACATTTAAAAGGAAAAATGTAGCAATTAAATAAGACTTAGAAATTTTTACCAGTTGCTTCTCCGTCTGTATCAACTGATTGTAACCTATCTTTAATTTAATGTTATACTTAGAATAAGATCGTTTAAATAAATGCTGTTTTCAAATAAATTTCCTAAAAAAAAATCCTTAAATTAATACGTTATCTGATATGTACACTATATAATATTCGTAATTTTTATTTATTTTGCAAAATTTTTCTGTCGTTACGTACGCTTGCGGCATTTCTTATCTACTGTAAATTATAATAAAGAAACACGAATCAGTTTTACCATCATATTTTTTTGAGTTCTTATATCCCAGTGTATACGTAAAGATCTACAAATACTCAGACCATTTAATGTTGTCTACGTAATTGCATGTCGTAAATTGCCTTTAAATGTGAAATATATTTTATTAAAAATTATACATTTGGTGATTTTTTAACAACCTGGATAATGATTATTTTAGGTATTTTTATAAAAATACGTACTGATGCTGGTATTATCAGCTACACCAATAATTAAATAAGTCATAAAACATATGTCTGTCACCTACCGACTAATTATTTGTACTTTACAGTATCCTTTTTGTTAATTCTTATAAATTGTTAAGTTCTTTTTACGTTAGCGATAAATTAAAAATAATATATAATTTGAATATCAGTTTCTTTTATTGAATAGACATAATATTTCATTATGTATGAATTCGTATACACCCGCATTGAATGTTTTTACTAGAAGCTAGTGTAATCATTAGCCTACACAGAGAGCTTTGACATGCGTTCCGATTCAAATTACTTTTTCCTTTTTTATTCAAAAATAGGAATAATTTTTATTTTTAGCCTTTACTGTAAAATTTAATTTTGAAATATTTTTTTTTGTTAAATACCCAATCTATAAACATTTTTGGAGACGTTTCATGATACATCAGATAGAGTACATACATAAGATTGAATTAATGAAAATTATCGTTTTACTCTTTTAATGTAAGGCAAAAAGTTTAGTAAATCTGGCTTTTTTTAAGATAAGAAAATAAGTAAATCATTTAAGATTGAGATAAATAATTTTCAACCTAATCATTAAAGATTTAAATTTAAGCTTCTGAAAACTTCGGAAAAACCTTTAATTCTTTTCAGATCTTTATCTGAAAAGAATTTTCAGATAAATTTTAAGATTTTACTTTTAATAGTTTACAAGTAATAACACGTAGTAAGCATTTCAAATAAATATGTTATAGTATCAACATTTTTATTAAAAAAATCAATTTTAAAGTAATTAAAATTGTTCCAAAATAGCATTATAAAATATTTTTCAACTGGTGTTCAAAAATTTCGAGGAAACCGTTTATTCATTAACCACAAAGGGTAACTATACGACGGCTTTGTTAATAGGTAATTGCATGTACAAGCAATAAATTTTTTTGTTACCGTTTATTGAACAGTATAAATAAATTGGACCTATTGACTTAAAAGTAAATAATTTTTCAAAAATTTCAATGTTTTACTACCGGCTATACACCGTGACAATCAAACAAATTAAATCAGAATCTATTAAAATATTATAAAACCAACAATCTCATTGCAAAATAAATCAATGTAATACAACCAACATAAGATATCTCAATCGACAGATGATAAGAACAAACACAGCTACCAACTTTCTATCAGATATGAAAAAAGTAGTACAAAAGAGCGATCGTTGTGTAGTTTCATGACCTATACAATACACAATAAGAAGCGATCAAATTCCGATGAAATATTCAAAAGAGGTGGAATTGATTTGAATCCCGACCAGAATGTTGCACAAGGCTTACATCATAGTTTCTTTTGCACGGCATTACTTTAGAGAATTCGTTTCACTTCCTCTTGCAGTAGACTGTATCGTCCAAAGAGATGCTGTATGCCAGTTAGAAGGTTTAAAAATTATAAACCTTTTTGCTTTTTTGTCTTATGGGTGTAAAGTGATCAAAAAAAAAGATAAATAAAAAATACAACCGTAAAAAGTGAATATATATCACTAAAATTAAATAATAATAACAAAAAAATAGATATCCATAAAAAAACTAAAATGTTATAACCTGTCTTCAGTTAAAGATAAAACCATTACCTCATCACTCGAGCAATACTCATTAAACTCATTAAAAAAAACTGCGTTTTTCTAAGTTTTCTAAATTTTCTAAGTTTTTCAAAATTTATGGATTTTTTTTGTTGAAAATAATTACTTATAAAAGTAAAATATTTTTGTTTTTTCTAAGAAAAAAAGGATTTCATTAGAAGTTAGTTGCTTCTATCCTGTAAAAAAGAGTTACTTAATAAACAAAAAAATTATTAAATTGAACTTAAACCTAAGCCATAAAATATAAAAACCGTACCGTACATAGACTGGCCTTTTTTTATATGTAAAATCATTATGTAGTTCTAAGGTTCAAATTCTAGTAAAGGCAGTTACTTTTATACGGATTTGAATATTATATCATGGATACCAGTGTTCTTGCCTACTGCTACCTGATTTCATTAATGTTTTGGGAATCGGTTCTCGGCAAAGGTCTCTGGGGTCATTTTTCAGTTATCATTTTATACATCTTATATTCCATGAAAATACGTGAATAACATGTCCATACTAAATAAAATAAATTTAAAGGGTACATTTGCATACTTGAATTAAAATGAAAAGAGAGTTAATAAAAGAAATAAAATTACATTTTAAAATAAATAAAAAATTAAATTATTATTTTTATTAAAAATCTGTTATCTAATGTAAAATTCGATAGCAAAACTACATTCATAGTTTTTTAAATTTTAATCATTTTGAAAAGATTGTATTTCAAGAGGAATATTAGATTTATTAATAATCTATTTTATCAACCGGACTCATTCCTACATAAGTAATGAGATAAATAATTTAATTTAATGAAAAATAATAAAAAAGCCGGGAATCGAACATGTGATATTTTCTTGGAAAATCTCAAGCATATCTCATTATCTCAATCTAACTTATTTAGATACATGTAGAAAAATGTGTGTGTGTGTTTATCGGCTTGCCAGGCCTGACGTACTGTAGTACAAGTTTAAATGTTCCGATAAACATGTAGTCTGGAACAGACTCAGGTCAACCACAACTGAGTCGTATAGTTAATTGAACCCCAACCACTAAAGAACAACGGTATTCACAATCTAGCATTCAAATCCATATAAAAGCAACTACAACTGCCTTGACAAGGATTCGACCTTAGAACTCTCGATTCCGAATCAATAAGTTTCGGAATCAACTTATTGATTCCGAAATCAATAAGTTGATTTCGGAAAAATCAACTTATTTTACGATGACGAGTTTAACCACTATCTCGACTGGTTTTTGTTAAATAATTATAACAATAAATTAGATAAGTAGGGCATGCGGTGAGGTGATAATCTGTTTAATAAGAAAAATAATGCGATGCACGATACTGCACTAATAAATGTGATAAAAGATTATTTCAAAAGACTTTAAAAAAATATGTGAGTGCAATTTAAAAAAAAAATGTTTATCAGTTTTATAAGAAATTTAATATCTTCCAAAATTTTACATTTATAGAAAACTCACAATCTATGTACGTAGGCCACTTTAATATAGGTTTCATGATTTATATTAAAAAGAGTTAAACCAACGTGAATGCCTTGTGTTGTCTTGTTTCACTATGAGTTCGTATGACAATAGCGGTTGTATAATAAAGGTGACACATCCACCACTGAGTTTCTTTTTAATAAAACATAAAACAACAAATTATTAATTAACAAGTAAGAGTAATGAATATCAGAAGCGCGGTACACTTGTTACAGCAGTAATTCATAACTTAT
The DNA here is from genome assembly GCF_047948215.1 of Lycorma delicatula. Taxonomy (NCBI): domain Eukaryota; kingdom Metazoa; phylum Arthropoda; class Insecta; order Hemiptera; family Fulgoridae; genus Lycorma; species Lycorma delicatula. Next base: position 122,969,626 of record NC_134457.1, read on the forward strand.
AATAACGTAGCCTCTGTGAGTAGTTTATTTATATATAATATAAAAAAATATCTTTTTAACGACCCCATAATTCGTAACATTTACTCGTGACACGACAAGAAGGAAGTCACAATGATTGTGATGGTAACCTAGTCGAACCCAGGTTAACTCGAACGGTCGAGTCTCAAGGAGTCATAGGAACGGATAGCCAACAACAGGTGGTTGTGCGATGGAGACAACATACAAGAAACAAGAAACAACAACAGTCAGTTCAGCAGTGAATGCCAGCAGTCAGTAAGAGCCCCACCGGGGTTTGGCCCCGATTACTCTAATGGCGTATTCGTGTCTATTTATCAACCGGCGCAAGACAAATAATACCTTTCGGCAAGATATCCGCCACGTCCAAGCTCAGTTTCATAATAGTTACACTTTGGTTCTTCACAAACTATTCCAACAATAAGTTATGAGATGGAGGTAATTATCTAAAATTAAATCTATAACCGGTAATATATTGTGACAAATCGCCTCTCCGGTATCGGTGCAATTTTAAATTGCAGATAATTCATATCCTATAGATAGATGATAGAACAATAACAATTATTTTTCTAATACGTCGTTATGGATAATGGGTGACTTATCGTTTTAACAAATTGTTATGTAAACTGATATTTCACAAAATTACAACTTTTACCTTTAAGTGAATTAAAAAGCTTTATTACACATAACACAATTTACAAAACACACCCTACATAATACATTTTACATTCGTGATTATTGATTGTAAATAAATATTTTTAATTACTTCGTTACAACATAAAAATCGCATTAAGAGATATTAAAATATTAGATTTATATTTTATTAAAGAAAAAAACAAACAAAAAAACTGAAGATTTCATCAAACACCAAAATCCAGTAAAAATATAAATAAAATCTGTTGATTAAAAATAATTGGTAGAAATTACATTGAAAATTACTTTTTAAAATCTTTATTTTATAATATCTTTTGGATCTTATATAACACTTTTTTTCATACGGAACGATTGTTTAGTATCTAGTTCATTAAAATCGGTATGGCATTTTTTAGTTAAGAGAGTACAAACAAATGTATCAGCTAAACCTGTCATTCTGCTGCTAGTGTAATCACATAATAATAATATTAATAATAAATTACGGTATTGAAAATGATTTAAGAACAAATAACTACAAACTTCAATCATTTTTACACGTTTTTTTATTGAAAGGCAAAAAAAGTAGTATATATATATATATATATTCTCTTAATCAGTATATAAGTTTGTATAGCTAATTTAACCAGCATGCTGATCACTGCACCAATTTTTTTTATATAATATAAAAAAGCGGCTACAGGCTACAGCCACTAAAAGAAAATTATCTTGTAGTATTTCCTACAACGAGATGTAAGGAATCATTAAAAACAAAACAAATATACTACTAAACGTATTATCTACATGTGTTATCGACATCAACAACATCATTAATTTTGTTTTTTGTGAAACACCAAGACAATACGTCTCTTCTATTTCTTATAAGATCCAAAACATAGGTAAAAATACATTATAATTATAACACCAAAAGTAAAATATATTTATGACCGACGAAAAGAAGATAATCAAATGCGGTGAATTAAAATCTCAATTTTAAGTGTATTAATAATTATCAATACATGTATTAAATGTATCAATATGAAATAAGCAAAACAAAATGACCAGATTTCTTTTTCTAAATAAAATATGTATTAATAATACATTCTACTTTAAAAAGCACATTTTTAATCAACTAATTGACTAAATGTAATTATTTAATGTCTAACTAAAGTTATGGCTTATAAGTCAGTTTTATGAATTTAACGAACGAGTTAATATGTGTGAAAAAAAAGTAAGTACTTTCATAATCTTCTTAATGTACTTCGCGAACTACGAACTTGTCTCGCGAAATTTAATATTATCTTTTGATAGCATTCAATTTCTAATCCATACAAAATTTTGACATCCAGTTTAATGAATCAATAAAGAATGAAGGTAATGCGATTTTATACTTTTCTTGCTGAATTTCTTTTTCTCGATCATTTTACAAGAAATGTAATTCCGAATAAATTTAAAAAAAAAATTAAATCACTAATGTAAATAAATTATCTTAAGAATTTCTGCTGGATAAGGGCCTTTAGAAGTTATGCTGATAAAAAAGTAAAATGTTCCTTTATTTATGGAGAAACGTTTATTAATAAAATATCGAATTTTCAGTAATATGAATGTATGAAGCCCTATAAATTTGCTTAAACATGACATCAGATTAGGTAAAAAAAATGTAAAATATTTTTTAGTAATGACACTTATAAACACTTTACTGATACAGCACGAGTTATCGTAGTTGAAGCCCAATTTCAATAGTTTCTCATTTAAAATTGACAACTCAAACTTACATAGGATTACTCTTAAGGAAAAGGATACAATAAATGATACAGTAGGCTATACCGATTACATTTATTGCAATCATCAATGTATGCTTATCATTAGATTATGTTAAAATATTTTTTTTGTTTTTTATATTATCATTATAAACCAATAAATATCGAAACAAATAATTTATTTTTATAATCGATATACAACTAATAATTCGATATGGCGTTGTTGTCAGTGGTCAGAGAATAAAACTTAAAAAAATATATACAACTTACATATCAGTTTGTCTGTGTGTGTGTGTGTGTGTGTGTGTGTTCATAGAAAGAGCACAAAAACAAAAGAGGAGGTCGTGCTACGTCCAATCACCACAGGGTGTAGTTAGTTATCACGACAAATGTATCGCCTACTTTTTATTGAAACAATTTCAATTGATTCGTCCACTCTCGCTCTTCATGCAATTTTTTTTCGTAGCTACCCGGTTAGGACTATGTCGTAACCATGACCGACCATTTCACGACTTCATGAAGAAAGCTCCATGTAACTCACTTCTAGATTAAAATCACCATACAAAACAAAGATCTCTAACTACTAATTCTACTATGTACTATATTGTTCTTACATGTTTTCTAGTTCACGGTACGATATAAAAGTTGTATTTCATTTATTGTAACATTACAATGTATGAAATATACATTGTTATGTATAACAAACTTAAGATAGATAATCTTGCCCTATCGAAGAATTTTACGATTAAGTTTGCTTATATTTTAAAAGAATAAAATAAAATATTAGTCTATATTAAAATTTACTATAATATAAACTGGAGGTGATTGTGTGAAACTAATACACATGCAAGTGCAGACACACGTTAAAGAAAACGTTCAGTACCAAAAAAAGTTATTTTCACATAAAAAGAAAAACATTATCATTTTGAATCAAACTAGTATTCATTATTATTCATTCATAGTATAGTATTCATCACTAGTATTCATTACGATACTGGTGAACGACAGAACTTACATTATCAAAGTCAAGCGTACCCAGAAATTACTAAAAAGACCTATACAGTTACATTATACCTTTGCCATTGATTGTCAAACGTTATAACTCATCGAGGGACGTGTTATATTAGTTCCCATTTTATTTTTTCTATATATTAAAGTATACAATTTTATTTTATAATAAGATTTCCATTAAACATTTATAATTAAAGGAAATCCTATCTCAAAAGTATACCTGTATATACACGTAAATTATATCTTATTAATCGGATAAATACAATTTTTCCTAATTGTTCTACTGGGAATTTTCTACACAGATCGTTTTAAAATTATGGGTAATCTCATCAAGTAACGAATATTTTAATAAAAAATGATAACTCGAATTAACTTACAGACCTATAACACAATAAATTTAATTCATTCCTTCTATTTTTAATGATAAAATCTTAGTAAAGAAATGAATTGGTTAAGATAAAGGAAAAAATGAGTATGTAATAAAATACGAATATTTTTTTAATTTTTACTATTACTTCGGGGCAAGTTATTCAGCTTTAAACTTATCGGCAAAGATATAAGGCGATTAATATAAATCCGACCGCTTGATGAAACAAAATAATGTACAAATAGACTGTATCAAAAGTACAGAGATATATTAAACAACAATTTACATTGATATTATGGAAAAAAATTGTCATTTATTTATAATCAAGTTGATTTATAAAAAAAATTTTAATTAAAAATAACATACCTAAACATTTTAAATTTAAAAATTTTATTTACTAAACAGTAAATACAGAGTACCACTAAATTTTAGAAGAAATTGTGTGAAAATCAACTTTACAGTATACATTTTTATTTTTAATTAAAATTAATTGTATTAATAGCATTTAAGTATGTAGTAATTTAAGTATGGTAACCACCAAACAATTTATATTACGGTAATTTCCATTTAAGATCTTACGAGAAACAATTATCCAGTTACGTTATTTATTTTTATTATCTATAAACCAATCATAAAAATATTACGGAAATTATAAAAAAATATCCGTTTTAATTTGAAATCACAACAAAATTATAAGAAATAAATTTAAAATTATCTTTATACATATTAGGTTGTATTATAAATGTTGTGTAAAATTCGTGTGGTTTTACGAGTTTTCTAAGCAGTCATCACGCACTTAGGTAGGCGATTCCAGTAAAGCATCGAAAAGAGGTAAAAAACGTTGGTAAGTTTCATATCGGATACAAAATTATACCCGTTGGCATTAACAATCACTTTACTACAGTGTAAACACAATTTTTTTGGATACCGAAAAGTAATTTGAATATTTTACGTAAAGGTAAGGTGTGATAATGTCTATAATAAGAAAGATTTATTGTTTGCACTCAGCATCGACGAAATTGCACACAGGTTAATCTCTGGGTGGGCCATCTTTTTTTATCATAAACATTATTATAGTTCTTCCATCATTCTAAATTTAAAGTTTCATGAAAAGAAACAGCTGATAAAGAATCTTATAAGAGGATGCCGACACGTGTTCACTAAATTCACTTACTATCGATCACCGGTGAAGATAAAAATCAATTTTACTAAACAGTTGGCTATCAGCATTAATTTTATGATAAAACGAACCGACGTCTGACTTATTCATAAACCCATACAGAACAATGATTATATATTAAAAATGAAAGTTAAAATTATTTATATTTCTGGTAATAAACACCTTATATGATAGTTTCATGTCATTAAGACCATATATGATTTTTTTTTTTTGTATTTCCACTACGATTTTAATAATAACAAATGATTAAAAAACCACGACCAGGTATTACCATAAAAATCCCTTGACTGAATATAGAAATAATGTATTTTCAACTTGATTTTACCAATAATCAATGTTTTTAAATTCAATCACCATATTTCTGTTTATGTGTTTTGTTATTCTTTCATTATTTATTTTTTTTTTAATTTTAGGGGCATCGACTGCTATGGTCATTTCCCCTTTCACATCAAAAAAAGAACACACAAAAAAAGACGCACATCCAACCTGTGAAACCCAGTTTTTATCTTCTACGGACACTCTGGTTTACTGAAAGTTAACACATCTGACGCAGAGGGTTGAACTTCTCCATTGCGACGCATTTTTAAGCGACAGCACGCAACAACATCTTGTTCCACAAGTTAATCTACAATCTCCTCTTTTGTGCAGTTTAATAAATCCCTGCACACGATAACGCTCTTTGAGTTGTTCAAAGTACTGTCGGGAGCAACTTCAATGTCCATGACACCGATCTTCTTGGCTTTTAATAATCGCAACGATTGAACGTCGTTGACTGTTTCCAAAAAAAATCCCACTTTAGTTTTTTTCGTCTCTTTAACCGGTCCTCTAGCAGCTTCCGTGATGTCACAAGTTATCACGAAAGGGCTAGTTTTTTTTCGAAAAATCGTCGTCCTTCTTTTTTATAACTAAATATTTTGGTACTGAACCACCACTATTCTTCGGTCTAAACTTACGAGTTTCATTCTTTCGTTCCAGATCTATAACTTCTTCTTCATCACTAAATTATACACTTTCCCTTCTCTTCGCCTGCGAAGACAAAGGCTCTCCAGGACGAGGGTTTTTACTCGGATCCACTGCTCTGGAAAATGTGAATGTTAAGTAGTCCATAAACCTATATTTACGCTAGTCATGATGTCACAAGGTGCGGGCAGAGATACGTTTGGGCGTGCCCCGGATCATTGTTCCTGCTTGGGTTCCCCCAGTCAGCCGCCTCCCACAAATTTAACCCGGGCCCGGAAGTCAGGTACTGCCTGATCCACGATACCGACATCCCTGGGTTCGGATGTAGCAGTAAGGGTTCCGATAGACTTACCCGTGGGACAATACCTCCCAAGAGCCGAAGTGACTGACTCACGCTGGACGGTGCAAGACTACGGCAGAGCAAGCTCACAGCAGCCCACCTCACGGCTCCACAACCGAGAAGAGGGATGAGCACTCCCCGTCCGCACTCCGACCAAAGTCGGCAAAACAGATCACGGTTATGCCTTCCGCCCCGCTGCTAAAAGCGAAACCGAGAAGCTGATGATTATTACATTCTATATTACAAATATCATATAGTATATAAATTACTCCATTTTAATAAATCGTATCACAAAGATAACGAAATTATATTATAATAATAATATTTAATTAAACAAAATAATTATAATTTCATTATAAAAAGAGAAAACTTTCCATTTATGATGCGTAGAAGAAATTAAGCTTTGAAAATCAACGTAGACCAGATGAATAACCTGAATCTTTGACAAAAATAATATTTTGAAAATCCAACATTTAACAGGAATAGGAAAAAAATTGTTTGAATATATATGATTTTATAGCTTCAATTATTTAGAACGATTAAAATTATATACGTAAATCAAGTACTCTTACATTTTATACCATATACAAAAATTAATAATTTCGTTAAAATAACTGTAAAAGAGTTCATTGTTTAGGGAAATACTAGTCATTTATTACTTATCGGTACTCAACTTCAATGCTCAACTTCATCGGTACTCAACTTATTGCTTTTTTTATTTCGAAAACTGCATAGAACTAAAATGTAATACTTTTTCCGTGGTAAAATATGAACATTATTTTTACCTTTTTCAGAGACTATTTAAAGAAAAAATAATATTAAAAATTTCGGTAGCATTGTTAAATCAGCAAACTAAAAACAAAGTTCATAGAATCCTCCTATCCTCTGATAAGCAAGGTATCCTTTCCAAAGCTGTCATAAAATTACTGGTTAAAAGAAATTTTAATCCAAAACAATTACTATTTACAAAATTACGAAACTAACCATTAACCCTTGAGGTAGATGTTAAAAACTTATGATCACTGAAAACTTGTGTATCATTATACTTTGGTAACACCTCAGTAAACAAAAATTGTATAAATAATTTAAACAAAATCTGAAGCAAATTCTGTTTTGTTACAGTATGAAGCAAACAAGCAAGGTATAAAAGTGCATGTCGTACTATTAATACTAATATCAGTAATATTACAAAAATTACTCGGCATGTGCACAGCAGCGTTTTTCAGCCTTTTTCCTGGGTAATTTAGTTAATCTTTGTTACATGTATCACTACAAATACAGCTCTAGTAAATTATATTAATAAATACGCATTTTACCTGGTAATGAACAACTACTCGTACAATATATACCACTTACTCAAGAGCCTGGGTTAAACCAGTAGATGGATTACGACCGTAAAAAGTTTGAAAACTTTAAAAACCAGTCTAAATATTTAGGTTGAAATTTATTTTTGTTCCATGGACATTATATTTTTTGGTTAGCTAAATATTATTTCAGCAAAATGTTTTGTAATCACTTAAAGTATAGCAATTAGTATAACATTTCACCGTACTAGCTAATTTATTTGCCAAAATTTAAGCTGAATTTAACGATTTTGAATAACATTTTTTCCAAAATTTATTTTCGAAGACGAAAATAAATTAATAATTTTCGGAGACGTAAGGCCGTTGCGGAATGCAAACTTCTGGACGAGTTTTAACCCACAGTAATGTACTATATTCCTTCAGAAAAACAATTAGAAAATAAAATTGTTAGGGAAACTCATAATAAAATAAATATGAAATGAACAGAAATTAAAATACGATAATATTAAACAATATGTCCCCAAATATGGAAAAATACTTATTTTATAATTCCTTAAAATTTTTTATTACTTCCTTGTACGAAGTAAAGGAAGTATTGTGATCGTGAAAAATTTTGGTTTTCAGATTTCAACGGTAACATCTGTACATACGTACGTAAGTATGTGCGTATGTATTTCTCATAACTCAAAAAGATTAGCCGTAGGCTGTTGAATTTTTAATTTAGGACTGTTGTAACACCTAGTTTTGCACCGCCCCTTTTGATTGCAATCTACTGAACCAAAAGTATTTAAAAAAGCTCAAAATTTCAAAAGATTTTGAATTTTGGACTTTTTCTTAACTGCAGTAATAAGCTCTCATTGAGAGATTTTCAATGATATATCATAAGTGGTACTTATTTTCATTGGTTCCAGAGTTATAGCAAAATTAAATTTTAATTAATGAAATATTTAGATCAGAGGGGAAGGCACAACGGTTCACATCAGCTTCATCTCCTTTTCTTAGATTTTTTTTTAATTTAAATATATTGATTTATTAATCAATAACCTTTATCAATTAGCCTCTCATTGTAAAAATAACAAAAAAGGAAAAATATATCAAAAGTTTTTAATGAAATATAATTTTATGTTCTCTTCATTTTATAAAAAATGTGTAAATATAATTTAATAGGCGTACAAGGAAGTCATGTTGTCCACATCAGATTTTTTGTAACGAGTAACACGCAATCTCAGAGTTTACATGTTTTTAATTAAATTAAAAAAAAAGAAGAACTATACGGTTGTAGGACTTTCCGTCATGCGGCTTTTTTCTGATGCGCGCATCAGAGTGAGTGTGTAAACTATGTGACTTAATTTAAAATATTTATCATTTTACTTAAATATAATATTTTTCCGTTTATTTTATTCAATGATTCTAATTAAAGTGCGCGCGTATAGCGTATTTCATTCGCGCAGGTGTGGCGGTATTAGCGGCCACTTTAAATAATTTTCTACATTTGAAATATTATTCATTTATTTCATTTTACCGCTCACCTGTAACGTCACAACATAGCAAACGATTGCAGCAGTTGTATGTCAGTGCTACTTAGTGCTCCTTGTGGTGAGACCGGGTACTACTGAACTAATATATCCACTTAGCGACTAGTTTTTAGAGCATTTTTGGGGTGGGGGTCGATTTTGGAAACTTTTTTTTTATAAATATCATTATTTTTAAATTATTAACAAATGTGGGTAAGAAAAATAAAACCTTAATTAGACGAAATTATCAGGAGATACTGAGGGTGACGTTGCTCTACAGCTTCACCTTTTAGTTGAAAATTTAATGTCATCAATGCCCCATATATAGAAGTAATCTGACAAAATTTGGTCAAAATCGGTCTTGTAGTTGTGGAGTTATAACGTGATTTGGAGGGCGACACTGAACATACACTCATGTATACGGAAATCTGGAAAATCTCTATCCGGTTTTTGGATTTTTTTGGGTTCCTTAGGTGTCAAAAGTCCGTATCTGCCCAAATTAGACCGATTATAATACTTTCCCTTCTAAAGCTACAGCTCTGCTATAGCGCTAGATGGGAAAGTAATACGATTTTAAACCAGAGTTATTATAATCTCATAAAAGAAATAAATAAGAATGAAAATTTTATTATCAAAACTGTTTTAATTGTAAAGTATTCAACAAAATATTTTTACTAAATATAAAGTAACATACTGGATAAATTACTTTCTGTTGTAATTAATCTGCAAACTTCAAATAAAACAAATATTTTCAAAAACTTTTTAATTAATTTCGGATAACAGTTTGACCTCTTCACTGATATAAAGTTATTTTTCATAATACTATCACACAGAATGAATTTTAGTGAAGAATTTCTATGGATAAAAATTAAAGCAAATAAATTTATGGAACATCAATAGGGAAATTATTTTAAAATTTTAAACTGACGCTTTGTATTTTTACTACACAAATAGTTGTTTTTATTTTGCATACGAAAAACGTAAAAATATTTCAGAGAACAATTAAAATAAACTTAAAACCATATCAATATTTTTTTTTTAATTTTGACCCTTTTCGCTAATAAATAAAAACTGGTACCTGGAGAAAGAAGATCTTGGCAAGAGAGCATAATTACGATTATAATTATGGTAGTTAAGGGAATAACTTTATAAAGAATCTTTAAATTAAATAAATTAATAATCTGAAAAATAAAAATGATTATAATAAATAAAATTATAGTACCAATTAATACGGATATTTTTATTATTATATTGGTCGTAGATATGTAAAGAAATACGTTGACGAATTGCATGTTATTACAGTTAAGTAAATTAAAAATCCGCTTGAGGATGTTAGTCAAAGAAAGCAATGGTGCGCGACTATACGACTGACAACACTGTGTACTTTGCCTATTAAGAATACGATTTTTAGCCGTAGACTCGGTAGGCATAATCGGGACGATACTAGAGGCTAAGATTAGCGTTAAATTTACCAACCGAGCTATCCCGTTTACCGGGACACGGCCAGCAATCATCGTCTTACAGTCTACAATATTTCTAATTTCCTTAGGGAGAAGGGTTTTACTAGAATCAGTTAACTTTAGTCTTACGTAAAAGAAAAAAAGGAAGATAAATGGATAACAGTACGTATAAAGCTTCTTCTACTAATTTATTATTAGTGTAATTGTTCGGTGTGATTGATAAGATACTGTTGCAGTTAAGTGTAGTCTACAAGGAGAATCATAATTAACTATGAAGTCGATCATTACGGCTGTTCCATTGGATTTATACCTGTGGGGGTGGGGTACACGTAATATCAACTCGCTGTTGACTACAACTACTTATAATAATAACAACAATAACGATAACATTGTATCGGTAAAATTACTTTTATACGGCAAAGAATACAATTAATTATAATTTACCTAACATTATAGCATGATCTAAATGAAAATTAAAATGATTTATTCTTCATAAAACAGTACCATTATATTACAACATATATACAGATCAATAAAATAAATTAATTTCTGAAAAATCCTAAAAATATTTTATAACTTTTGTAATTTTATTTTTGAAATAATATTACAAAAATTTTTATAAACTTGCTTTACACTTTTTAGCCATACTTTAATCAAATTATCATATATTTCATGAGTTTAATTAGTAGGTTAATTTGGATTTCAAAGTACTTTTACACTCGCACCCTTAATTTCCGCTCTTAATTTACCCCCGTATGGGGGGGATGTTTGCAAAAGTAATGGTGGAATATTATATTGTCACTCGACCTTAGTAACTGTGCAAAATTTCATCAATAGGCAATGTCAGAAAGTATGTTAAATTAAGGATGCAAGATTTGAGGACAAACATAAAAAACTGAAGAAATATTGTAAGCTAAAGAAAAACAAGTAAAACGTAAAATACATCACTGGTATATTAAATAAATTTATAAATAGTGTATTACAATTTTTTTTATTATTACAATTATTAATGCACCGAACATAAAGTACCAAATGTTACTATTATTCGTAACTATTCGTAAAAATCATTCTCCTGACATTGGGAAAGATTACAATAAATTTTTTTGCCGTTTAGTAGAGATAAGATTCAATTTCCTTAAATACTTATTTTTTTATTTTTTTGTTATATATAACTCAATTATTAACGTCATCAGCGAACTCGGGGCCTTTGAAGTAGCAGGAGAGCACGTTAATGACAGTGCCATTGAGTTTATATAGATGGAGTGTTTAAATTTTTCAGTTACAAAAAAAAAACTTTAAAAAATTACAAAATCTAACTAAATATATTTTATTAAATATAAATTTATATTTTTTAAAACCTTACATTAAATGAAACGAAGATTAAAATATTACTAAATTAAGATTATTATACTATTAGAAAATAAAAAAAATAATTTTCTTTCTGAATATATAGTTGTTAAAAGTAGTAGAAAAAGCATTTTTTAAGTCAGAATTTTACTGCAAAGAGAATACTTAAATAGAATGTAAATTTTAATGGTGACTGACAATAATAACAGAATTACAGAAAAGAGGAGGTTAATTTACAGAGAGTTCCCTATCTCGTGTTAACGTAGTACACAATTTATAAGATTACACTCGTACGTGCATATACTTGTCTGTTATACTTCTACAAGGCTGTGAACTTGTGTTTGACAAATATATATGTATATGATAGAAAATATGTATAAAGGCTGTTTTAAAATAGATTTACTACTTATTATGTCTAAGGTATTCGAAAAACTATCCGTTCAAAGATTAAGGTCTGTGTTAAAGAAGGGACAAAATATTCTGACCACTAGTCGGTTTCAGCGGTTGTCACTCCACTAGTGAACAGACACAAGGATCATTTATGTTGTCACCAACTGCTTGGAGGAAAAAAGGTTCTGTTCGGTTGCTTTTCTAGATATACAGCAAGCATTCAGTAATGTCTGGCTGCCTAGTTTGCTATACAAACTAAAACTAAATCTACCTCAACTTTATACGTAGTTCTTGGACGGACGCTTCTTCCAGATTGAATACAGGGAGGAGTTGATACTTCCTCGGGTATTCCTCAGGTTAGTGTTGGGACCTATCCTCTATTCCACCTTCACTGCGGACCTTCATTCACAGACAATTTCACTATCACATTGTTTGCCGACGACATGACAATCGTGGCTGTCGATGATGGTCCAACCCAAGCCTCGACTAATTTGCTGAGTTAACTTGCTAATCTGAGTTAGACCTTTCAGTCGTGCGGTTCAAGAAATGGAAAATAAAACTGAATAAAGCGAAATCAACTCACGTGATGAGAAGAGGTGACTGCCCTTGAATCCATTTAGCTGGAGGTTAAATCTTGTAAGCTGAAAGTTACGGTACTTAGGTATTCACCTAGATCGTCGTCTAACATATTAAGGATCGTCGTTCATATTAAGGAATAAGAACAGCTAGATATCAAATGTAAGAAGCTATACTGGTTATTACGCAGGAAATCGAAGTTGTACGTATCTAACAAGCTACTATTGTACAAAGTGATCATAAAACCGATTTGGATATACGTAATCTATCTTTGGAGTACGGCTAACACAAGCAGTAGACTATTCAGTGGTTCCGGAATAAATTTGCGAGGTGCATTACACAGATGCCACGTTCGTACGGAACAACGAAATTCACGAGTACTTAAAGATTACCGTGTGTTCGACAGGAAGTCGATCGATTTCTAACTAAGTACAAAATAGGACTTACAATCGCGTAAACTATCTAACTGTTAACCTCTTAGACAACGGAGAAGATCTAAAGCGATTAAAAAGGGGTACTTGTATTGGACCTTTTTCCTGTTTAGCCTTCGGGAATCACCGTCAGAGGATATGCATGAGTGTAAGTGAAGTGTAGTCTTGTACAGTCTCAGGTCGAGCATTTCTACGATATGTGGTTAATTGAAACCCAACCATCAAAGAACACCGGTATCCACTTTCTAGTATTCAAATCCGTATAAAAGAAACTGCCTTTACTAGAATTAGAATGTTGGAACTCTCGACTTCGAACTCAGCTGATTTGCAAAGACGCATTCACCACTAGACCAACCCGGTGGGTAAATATGTATTGGACTTAGGAACATATTGGTGATTAAGTTTTAAATCACCAACGTATTTTTGTTTCTAATTTTATTTGTTCCTATTCTTCTTTTATGTTGTAGGTTTATTCGTAGTACTGGACATTATTATGATTTCTAATTCATTACTGGCTGGACTTTGCACTTTATCAATTTTTTTCTGACGCTATCTTTGACTTACTGTTGATGTCTAGATTGTAATTAATGTATTACAAGGGAAACTCTTTTATAACATGATTATTTCATGTAATTTACTTATAAATCAGTTTCTAATCTCTGAAACTGATTATAAATATAATTTGAGATACAAAAGAAGAAAAAAATTAACCTATAACCTCGGTGAAGAGCCTGCTTTGCCGATTTTAAGAATGATTGCGTCTCAGCCCTTCATCTGAATGATTCTAGGTTCGAATCCTGATCATTTTTTCATACACTATAAAATTTTTATTTCACATTCCCACCTAAAAGTTTAAGCTTATGCGATAAGTTTTTCATTTATAAATAAAAAATGAAATATAAATTATCAAAAATAATAGACTCATTCATAAAATAAAAAAATGTGCTTAATATAAGTTCAACGCATTCTATTATTAGCCAGCCAGGTTCATGATCTATTTCTAATAAAAAACCGGTCGATTTATTTCTAATTTTATTTAAAAAAAAAAAAATAGAAACTAAGTATAAATTAATATTATGTATAGGCTTACTGATTTTATAATACTGAATAATAAATAACAATTATAATATTAGATATAGTAGGTTAATTTGAGACAATTAATAAATTTTTACCCTACGCAGGAAACTTATAAAATCGACTGACAAATTCAATTTTTTCAAATAATATAAAATAGATCACGGTATAACTAAAAAATTTTCTAAAGATTTAAAATAACCTTTTTTATACGCGTAATAATGAGAAAAAATAAGACCAAATAAATTATTTGTATATTCGATAATAAATTAGAGGGGAAAAAAATATCCTTCAAAATAAATAGCCGTGCAGCACAAGTTAATATCATAAAAAATAAACTACAATTTTTTCTGCTAACAGGTAAGTTTTCCAGTTACATCAGTTAGATGAAGAAAATTACTGAAATATTATCGGGAACATAATAAGTAAATTAAAATGAAAATCAATATTAATATTTCCTCACAAAAAATTGTAAGTAATCTTACTTATTACTAAAGTGCTAATTCTGACTTCATGAAAATTTGTTCTCTGGAAATATAAAACTTATTTATAAAAACTAAAAGAAAAAGAAAAAGAAAAATGTTAAGGAAAGAAAAAAATAAATTATACAGCATTAAATTTTAGAAAATTTAATGATGTTTATTACAGAATGTGTTTATAAAGATCAATTAAATGGAATAACATACAAAATTAAAAATTCCTAACATATGAACGAAGGTAACATATTTTTGATCTTGTGTGTGTGTGTGTGTGTGTATATATATATATATATATCATGGACTCATGCTGAAGTTTAATTTTTTTTTTTTTCTTTTAATAAAAACTAATCTTTATAATGAAAGATAAATAAATAAATTGCCTATTTATATTATACCATGGTCTAAACAACAAAAATTTGTGGTAAAATATGAGGTTTTTATAATAACTTACCTTTAACTAGTGTTTAAACCAGTAGAGCTTTTTTCAAGAATACCAAATAACATTTCATTAGCTTTAAAATTCAATTTTTAAAAATGCTATATTCTTTAATTACAATATAATTTTTTTTAAATTATATAATATATATATATATATATATATATATATATAAAAGTAGGTGGAATAAGTGGCACGTAGTAATGGATATATTCGCGTCGACCCGACGACGATAAGATCGAATGTGATGTGTAGAGTAAGCCAATGTTTGATTAACCTGTAAAGAGAGTTCAATAATCATCAGTTATTATTAGATTATGCCAGTTTGCTGAAGAGTGCAGTGAGTTCTGTAATGGACTAGCCGTGACTCGCCCTAACGAGATGGCTCCTGACATAATAGCCAAGTCCGTACCTCGCGGTCGGACCTATTCCACCTATCCTATCAATCTAACGTATACCAATGCAATTCAAAATATTAATACAAAACTTTTTTTCTACTTATTATTATTTTTTTTTTTAAGAGATAAATCGCTGTACACACTGTTCATGTTTATATAAAACAGGTTAAACTGTAGCTGTTCTATCGTACCCAAGACATTACATATTTTTTTATGGTTTTTACACTTCTTAAGTAATATATATATATATATATATATATATATATATATATATACATGAAATAAATAACCGTTAATAAATTATAAAGTATTATTCGTACGTACCTTAAGGTATTTCATATAAACACGATATTTTGTTTAGTCTACAATGTTGTAAGACGCATTTTTAAAAAAATTATTTTAATACAGAAAAGAAAATCTCTAAAATGTTCAAATCTACTATATCAAAATTAGTGTCTTTTTTTTTAAACTATGCAATGTAAAAAATAATACTGCAGTTAATTAATGTTAGAAATGAATTAGTATAAACTAATGAAACGTTTCATAAATTATTAAATATTTAATCCAGCCTATATATTAATACTGATCTATATTTTTAACTTGACCCAACTAAGAAATACATGATACATTTTTAACTGTATAACATGAACAGTTTGAGCTGAAATGTTGGAATTATGCAAGAACATTAATTACGTTTTATTTTTGTAACAAACTTAAGAAGGATTCTCTTCCTTCAAAGGTTATAGATAAATTTTTAAACAGGTCTTATTTTATAAATTTTTTATCTACGTGTTTTATAAAAAAATAAGAAAAAATACTATTTGTGAAATAATTATATTTTATTTTTCAAATAGGACGAATTAAAAAGAAATTAATATAATATAAATATATATATTTATATTATATACATACATTTTTTAAATAATAAAGTAAGGATTTTTCTTTTCATGACTATTAAAAAAAAAAATGTCATCGTCTTTTTATTACGCTTTGTACTTTTCTTCAATTTTCTCACTTCTTTTTTTGGAAATTGACGTAAGGTAATTTTACCGATTATAAAGTGACAATGGAAAGACTTTTTTAGACGTAATATTTAATTTAAAGTACGTTATATATCCTTCATATAAGTGTTAGCAGAAATAAAAAATATATAATAGTCTTATAACATCCAGTAACATTTTAGAACAAATATATTCGTATTTTAGAACCGATTACGGTGCTCGCTTTACCATACAAGTACTTAAGCCATTAATTACATTCTATAGCAGCCATAAAACAGGATTCGTAGTTTGGATCAAGTCCACAGCCAGCACTTCCCGCAAGATTAAAAAAAGGATTCATTGACTTTGTCGATTATTCTCAGTATGGACCTACGTTTACACAAATTACAATTTTAGAACCGGAAGTGAGGAGGAAAAAATAATGGAAAGAAAAAAGAATAATTGGTGAGAAAGAACAAACTACTCTCCTAATAACCGTAGTAAGAGAGCATTAAATATTTTAACCTAAAGAACAGCTGTAGACTTGCTCAAAACAGCAGGCTACAGTCACATATACAATTTCTCGAAAAATCGGCGCATCTTAACCAGATGAAAGAAACAGGAATACATTACAAATTTTATGTTGATCAAATACTGAAAACTTACTTCTGAAGAGAAACTAAGTTTCAAAAAAATAACCTCACCAATACATATATGGAACTGCGTAGTTTCTGGAAGTATCCAGTAGAACTATACCCTGCTTTCCAAGTCCCCACAAGAGATAAAAATTGAAACCATAATCCCATAAAATTTTTTATTAAATACAGGTTAAAATTTCCAATATCTAACAATATGAATGATCAGCATTTAAAATTTACATAGAGGATAAACACATTATAAACAGTTTTTAATCTTGTAATAGCCAGTTTTGGAGTTTTTTAATTCTTTTGGCTAAAAATAATTTGATGTAATTTTGATAAATAAAGTTAGGTAAATCATCATTATAAGAAGGAAGAACAACCAAAATGAAACAAAAAGTAAAATTCTACTGAGTAGAAATAATATAGATTTGAATAAAAAAGATTTTATATATGAAAAACAAAACTAAAAAAAAAAAACAGATTTGTTTAAAAATGACAAGATAATTTCTTTATCGCTTTGTATCATTAACATCAAATGATAAGTGTAATTAAATAAGATTCGAGACACTGAAAAAATATTTAATCAAATTAAAAGTACAATTTTATGAGGTTTAAAGGACGCTAAGTTAATATTATCTTTAAATTTTTACTAGAATAGCAACCGAGCAAGTACTGATTTATCCAATGAAAATAATCCATATATGCAGTACTAACCTAATTAAATATGTTCTAGTTTAATGAAATACTAATAATAAAACTTAATAATCGAATATAAACTGATAAGAGTAAATTTTTTTCGTAGAGTACAGTAAACAAACTCGATTTATTTTTAAACGTGCATATTAGCTAATAAATAAAAAACTACAAAACAAAAGATCAGCTACCATTTACAGTTATCATTTACAATAAGTATCGCAGTTAAAAAATTTCACAACAGACTTTTATATATAAACCCCGCAATTGGATTTAGAATCATGAAAGAGATTTTTAAATTATTGTAAAATAAATTTTATTATTTACAAACACTTAATGGTTTAAAACTTTTTTTTTACGAACGTTTATAAAACAAAAAAAATATATATATATAAAACCGTACAGAAATAAAGATAAAAATCTCATATTCAACATTCTATAATAGCTAAAGGCAAAAGCATATAATAACAATAATAATTCTGTGTAAATTACACACGAATTAATTTGTAAAACGTGTCTGAATTAACAGGTTAGTTAAGGATTAACTTAGTACCTAACAAGTTGTTTAATGATACCATTCAGTTACAACAATAACAACAACAACAACGAAGCGTGTGTTGAGAGAGCAACGAATGTTAGTTCTTTTTAACCTGACCAATTTTGCAGGTGTTATCGTTAGATATAGTACGTGCCGCTGTAGTGGCAAAGGCGCGACTCCTTACATCTGATAACTGGCTGCTAAAACGCAATCAGGGTAGTCCCTTGTTTATTTACACTCACAAAAACTTTCAATCATGTTTAAATAGCCTACGTATATAATATATATATATTATTTAAACATCGCATCAGAACACACATAGCTTAAATGAATTCATATGCTATTCAATGTAGATATAAAATAATTGAATCCGTAAGTCTAAAATAAGTTTTTAATAATACTTTTATTTAATTATATGAAAAAAAATACGTAAAATAATGAAAAACTACAAACATTTGGTAATGGTAAAACGATAAAAAGTAAATAATTTCTTAACTTATTTATTAATATTTGTAATAACTGATTACCAGATGTTTCTGTTTAGCGTCATGATATTCATCCGCATATCGACAGATTCATGAAATAATCACCTCTAAAGGAATAAAAAAGTATACTATATATTAAATAATAAAATTATTAAAACTGCATAATAAAATTTAAAAGTAACAAAAAATCCAAATGATTTTGGATTTTATAATAACTAGTTTTGTTTCATGTCGTAACATTAAATATTTTAGAAAGGAATATGAAGAAATTCGGCAATATATGAGAGAAATTATAAACAATGAGAGAAATAAACCTCACTTTAATTAAACATTTTTTTTTTTTAAATTACTAAAAATATTGGTGCAAGATTATTTAGCTAGCAGTTAATTCAACTAACCAGGCTTATGAATACATTTTTATTCCTTAATACAAATTACCTTTTTCTTTTTCCTATTTAGCCTCCGGTAATTACCTTTCAGATAATACTTCAGAGGATGAATGAAGATGATATGTATGAGTGTAAATGAAGTGTAGTGTTGTACAGTCTCTGTTCGACCATTCCTGAGATGTGTGGTTAATTGAAACCCAACCACCAAAGAACACTGGTAACCACGATCTAGTATTCAAATCCGTTTAAAACTAACTGACTTTACTAGGACTTGAACGCTGGAACTCTCGACTTCCAAATCAGCTGATTTGGGAAGACGCGTTCACCACTAGACCAACCCGCAGGGTTTAATAATACAGATATACAAATTCCTGTTATCTGCACTGAAGGTAGAGAAACTATTGTGAACAGAAACAGAATTATTTTTTATTGTGTTCATCATAGAATTGTTTCACCGTGAAAAATGCCCTCTAGAGAACACAGTTAGTTGTATTTTAGTAATATAATAAATTGGGATCGTTTTAACTAGTAAATTTTAAAAATGAAAATGATGAAGTTATTTGTATAATTAGAAATGAATAATCATTACGTCAACGTATTATGACAATCATAAATGGAAAAAGGGAAGAGCGTGGGTGTTTAACATCATCCCTAAATAATACAGTGACCAGATGTTCTAAACCACCCGCCCTTCTCTAACTTTTGTTAGACGTATATAAACTATACTCACCTAAACCATTCAGCCGACCCTTCTGATTATAACCGTTTATGATTCCATTATTTGTTATTGTGTTGAAAATAAGCTACTTATTTACCCCCGCTGTGAATTTTGCATTATATATGTAATAACAATAGGGGTTTGCTAATACTCCGTTCAAAACTTCAACTTCAATTAAAAATAATTTTTTTCCTTTTTTTTACAAATTCAGTCTAGAAAAAAAAACGGAAATTAAACAATTATAAATTTTCTTCAGATGCGCCTTTTCATTTATTTATAATTGAATCCAAATAATTATAAACATAAAAAAATTACTTGTCTGTGTGTGTGTTTATATATATATAAATTTGATAATGTATAAAACATTTAGTAAAACAATGACGTCATTATTCAGAGATTCCATTGTTAAATAATTTTCTTAATTGGAGAATAATAACATTTTTACGACTTTAATATTTTCTTGACATATTTTTCTTCGTTTAAAAGAACACATCAGCTGGATCACGCATTAGTAATAAAATACTTTGAAATAAAAGTCGACACAGGCTTCTCTCTTTTCTTAAAGTACTTGATACTGCTCCGTATACTTTCAAGCATTTTTTAAAAGTCCTTATATAACACTCTCGTTTCTTTATCTGTTAAACAGGAATAGAATCCCAACAAATCATTATAAAAGAATTGGTAAGAAAGTAAATTTCCCACCGGATTGATCGAATGGTAAAATCGTTGTCAGCTGTTTAGCACTTTTTCAAAGTCAAAGATTCTGAGATTCAAATCCTAGTAAAAGTAACTTAGTTTTATATGGATTTGAATACTAAGCAACGGATAACGGTGTACTTTAGTAGTTGGGGTTCAATTAGTACATTTAAGGAATGGTCGTCCTAAATCTGTACAAGATTACACCTCATTTACGTGTCATGAATATCATACTAATCTCGCTGAGTCATAGGGTTGGTTGTTGTTTACAAGTTAAACAGATTGTGATGCATATATTAGTTATTGAAAATAGTATAAAGTATGATTTGCCGAATATGACAAAATTTGTGATTTGTCACGATTTGTTGAATTTGAGAAAAAAAACGATTTAAACATTTTTATATTTTCAAAATCTGTGTATTCAAAGCTGAATGTAAGATATTAGATTCGATTCTATTATTAACTGTAAAAACTTTTCATAAAATTGTACCCCGATCTATTTTCTATATTTTCAACCCCAGAAACGTAAGAAACCTTTTCATGTTTTTTCTGCATTCTACATTTTTATACCCAGTTACAGATATCCCTATTTTTCATAATGTGAAATCGTTTATTTTTAGCGTATAAAAAATGATAATCCCGGTTGGTACACGAACTTATATCCTTGTATATAAAAGAAAGGAAATTTAATTTTTTTAAATATTTTTACAAAAGTTTTATTACATTCAAAGTTTCATAATAATACAACTTCACAAAAATTACAATACAACATGAATTTACATTCGGTATTCCTAAAATCTGTCTAATTATTATATTTCAAAATATCGAATTATTATAGTGAAAAGTAATTTTAGACAGTCTAAAATTTTTTAATTTAATTATTTTATTTGATCTACGTTTTATTTTATCTAGATTGATTCCGTATGCTCATTTTGACTTCAGATATAACGATAATTTAGTTGAACTCAAATAAATAATGAAGTAACTGAAACATAAATCCCATCTTTAAAAACGGCAGGAAGTTGGACAGTTATTCATGAAACATCTTCATCGAATTCTTTAATTCATCATCTCCGATTAAGTTGCTTAACAGACCTCTGCCGACCGATTGTGCCTAATAAAATATTCGTTAATAAAAATTATCATTGGAAGTAGTATTTCTAATAATACAGAACACAACCGAATAACGCAAAAACAAACCGAATATAGTAAAAAGAGTAACGGGTGGGGCTATTGTTGGCCGTTGGACATCGTTAACTCGCCAATCAGCCACCCAGTACGGAATCAATTTACTCACATGTAGTCTGGCACACTCCGTTATTACATAGAGGACAATGAAAGAAGAGGCAGTGCTCGTAATCACGACCTTCTATCAGATCAAATCTACCCGCTAGCAGTAGGATCGGCCTACGGG
The DNA here is from genome assembly GCF_047948215.1 of Lycorma delicatula. Classification (NCBI taxonomy): domain Eukaryota; kingdom Metazoa; phylum Arthropoda; class Insecta; order Hemiptera; family Fulgoridae; genus Lycorma; species Lycorma delicatula. The sequence goes on from NC_134457.1 coordinate 122,991,852, forward strand.
CAGCACGAGCATCCCTCGTTACTAATAACAGACTACATTATGTTACATTATATTAACTATACTATACCGCACTGTACGCTAACTATATGTACTGTCTCTTATTACATTATGATATTCTATTCAGTGATCGAAGATTTAGCATTTTTAAATCGTAAAAGTATTATGTCGTGACAAAAAGACATCCTGTTTGTGGAAAATGGATAGATGTATGCTGCGTATATGTTTTGCAAACAGTGTTACTGTTTATTACCTACATATTAACATTTTATACAAAGAAACACACTTCAAAACTTCTAATTAAGACTGAACAGATGCAATTAATATAACGTAATTATAAATTACCATAATATGAATTATATTTTTTTTTAAATATATGTATAAACCAAGCTTTTATTAAAGGTTATAAAAATACATTGTTTATTAATTCAGTTGATTTATTATGTGGAATGAAAGAAACAGCATTCCAATGAATTACACCATTATAGAATTTTTTAAATGTTTAATATCATACAAGTTTAAGATTAATTAACGATTAATTTTTTTATGCATAATTAGGTATAAATTTATACACTATAAATAAATTTTGGTAAATTAATTAAAGAACACATTTAAATTTACGTAAAAGAAATTTGAAATATGATTCGTCCATTTTTACAACTGATTATTGACATATAAATACCATTACTGTTATTTCAGTTTGTTATCGACTTTTAAAAAATTTAAACGATTTTTATATCACTTATGGTGATACCATTTTTTATCTTATAAGAATCATTAAAAAAAATCACGTCATAAAAAATGGATAATTTTATGATAATTTTGAAATATTGAAATACACTAATAATATTTAAAAAAACTAGTATATTGGAGAAATTTCATATACATCTGAATAATAATAAACTTATAAATGAACAAATCAGATTTGTTAATGATATTTTATTCAAGCAAATTATCCAATAATTATTAATTATTAGGTTGGCTAACTGATTCAATTTATACTGCATAACAGTTGTAAAGATCTTACTAACAAGACGTTTTTCTTTTAAAGTTAACTTATTTTAACTATTGACAATCAACTGTTATGAACATAATAACTTTAAATTTTATTTTCATTTTAATTCCCATTTATAAAAATTTATATGCACAACTATAAAATTCATAATTAATCAGTAATCCCTGATGATGGAGGAATAATCCGAAAGAGTTTGTATAGTCAATACTCACAGTTGTTTCTAAGTGGATACTCTATTTTTATATAAATTGTGTAATACCAACGGTGCCAGGTGTTAAGAAAACTGAACCTGAAATCTATTACTTTTGATCTTATAATTCAAGACCTAAGAAGACCTTCCAATTTGTAAAATAAAATCTATCTTTTAAAACACAACTAATAAGATATATAATCCCATCAAACAAACATGGTTTAGAAAAAAATTAGATCCTCTTAAAAAAAAAAACAATTCTTTTAAAAAATTTAAAATGTGTCCCATACTCCAGATAAAATTTAAAATACTATATCTGGACTGATAATCACTTTTTATACCATAAAAAGAAAAAACTAGGAAAGAAAAAATAATCCCACATTTACGATTGTAATGTTAAACTCTGATAAGAGTTGAAAAATGTTCCCTCCATTAAAAAAATACATAATTTAAATAAGAAAATTTCAGTGTTGATCGTAAAGAGTGTTAATTGTTATTCGTTAAAATCAATTTTCTTTTCTTCTTTGAATAGGGTTAAAACTTTTATTCGATTTTTTTTATATTAGTGAATTGATAAGCTAAAGCCCACCCGTATGCATACCGGTTTTTTAATATATAAATTTATACACTCAATACCCTTAATATACCAAATTTCATTATTTTTAAGTGAAAAATGTTTGAGGTATAGAACCAGACAGGCAAAGCAGAAATACGAAGATTATGTAAAAAATTTGTAACCAAGAGTTTAATTGTAATTTTTGTCTGTTAGAACTCAAAACATATAATAACAATCCGCGTTAACACTATTTTCGCTAACAATAACATCTGTTTTTGTGTTTTAAAGGTAAGCATTTCAGAGGAAGCAAAGTTCATTATTTTTACTTGTACGAGGAAGTATTGTAATCCCGAAAAATTTCGGTTTTCAGATTTCAACGGAAATATCTATTTTGACCATCCCTGAATCTATTTTGACTAGTTTCGGCGTGACGTCTGTACGTACGTGTGTATTTCGCATAACTCAAAAATGATTAGCCGTAGAATGTTGAAATTGTGCATTTAGGAATGTTGTAACATCTAGTTGTGCAACTCCCCTTTTGACTGGAATCGACTTGACCAAAAAGCCCAAAATCCAAATTTTTTTGATTTTGGATTTATTCTTAACTGCAGTAATAAGCCTTCATTGAAAACTTTTCAACAAAATATCATAAATTATATTTATTTTTAATGGTTCCAGAGTTATATCCAAACAAAATTTTAATTAATCGGATATCTTGATCTTACAAGAGGAAGTCATTCGGTTCGAATCCGACTTATTTCCTTTTTTTTTAACTTTTTTTTGTAAATTTAAATATACTGATTTATTAAAACCTCTAATTGTAAAAAAAAATTATAATAAATAATAATTCAATAATAGCAATTCAAAAAAAAGAGAAAAAATCAGAAGTTATTAGTGAAATAAAATTTTATGTACTTTTTAAAACGTGTATATGTAATTTAATAGGCGTACTAGGAAGTCATGTAGTGTCCACATCAGATTTTTTAATACCGATCTATTTAGAAAATTTTTTCTTTGAAAAAAAATTTAACCAGTACTACGGTTTAGAATCTAAATTTTTGTAAAAAACCCATATGTTGAACAAACAAATATTTTCCTACATTTAAAATAGACACATCTTAACAATTGTTTCGATAACATTACTTTTTTAGAACAAATATTATCATTTCAACTCTAAATGCTTAGAATGTAACTGCTGTTAAACTCAAATATATTAAAGATTATATTTTTAAAACCTATTAAGTCGATAAAAATAATTATAGTAAAACAATGGAACAATCATAAAAAAATAAAAGGTAGACGGGAATAATTTTGAAATATAGGGTTGTAAAAGTTTTAGGGGCTAACAGCAGGTTAAACAGGGGTTAAGAGCATCCCGATATGTCAATCAAACGAAAATCGGCTAAGCGGAAAAGAAGAAATGAGAAGATAGCAATTCTGAAGTGCAATCCACCCTCCCCCGACAGGTGATTGCGCGTGCGCAAAACAGCTGACGCTAGAGGTAACGGTGCCGTCGATGACATCAAAAACAAAAAGAACATTCTCAATAGCCAGTAATTGATCCGCACCTGGGATGTCTTTTGTTCCTTCCCTTAAAAATTTTAATCCACCATCTATCGAAAACATGGAACAATCTACTTCATTTTAGATAATTCTATGGGCAGGAAGTAGAGAGATGACACAAGCGACCCAGGTGTAACGTGTTCTATAGAAGCTCTTAATTGTTAATTACTCTTTCAACACAGCATAACTCCTACGTGTACCTTACTTTAACGCTACAATTTCCTTAATATTCTTATTATCCTTACAGTCAACCCGTTAGTGTAGCAATCATTCCATATAAAAACACTGAACTTATTACAAACATGGAACAAAAACTAACTAAAACGTAACTGTAAACTATTACTATAAAACCATAATGAAAACGTTAACCGATAACCTCAACTCAAGTATAGGCCTGTTTAGTATTAAAAGAAATATATATATATATATATATATATATATATATATATATATATATATAATGTTGTATACGTACAATAATAATCACAATAAAAAGTAGAAATGGAAGAAACAATCATAAAAGAAATCTTTTAAATATCGCATTTCAGAAAATAAAATAAATGAAAACTGTTAACAGCTTATGAACTGGTATTATCTACCACTTTACTACATCCATTTCAAGTGTTAATATATTTTTATACATAATATAGAATAAACTATTTTGACAATCCCAGATGTTATTTTGGGTTTTTACACAACCTAATCATCTACAGTATTAAAATGCGCAAATGGAAAGCATTATAGAAAAGGAAGAAAAAATAACCTTGCGCAGTTCTGTGCAAGAACACTATCTTTCTTTAATTTAATTGGTTTTAATATTTAATTTTTTAATTTGGTTTAATATTGCTAACAACAAATACCGCATATAAATAAACGTCAACGCTCAAACTTGCAGCATCATAATGAACCACGCTTTTAATTTGCCCGCTCAAATCTGTTTAACCTTAAATTTAGCGTCAAAAAAAATTCAATCAATCTTTAACATATTTTCATATGCACAATTTCAAATACACTACTATAACCTATCTACATTTCAATGAAATTGATCTAGTAGTTTGAAGTTTCGAGCCACAAAATGTTATGCATAGGCTTACATATATATATATATATATATATATATATACACGAGCGTAAGTCAGAAAGGAAAGGGAAATTTTGATTTCACATCTCAATTTCCTCCCAATCACATGTTTGGCAGCAATGATTGTTCTGCTATAACTTATATATAACCTCTATAAGCTGTTCATTGAAATTGTTGTTTCTTTTAAACTATTTTGATTGTGTTTAAATGTCTATTTAAAGTGAGTGCTCCTTTATCTGACTGCACCAAGGAAGAAATACGAGCAGTGATATGTTGCTCAGTTCAGAAGGGTTGAAACCAGCAGAGAATATTCGTCGAATGCAGCAGTAGTATGGAGAGAGTTGTTTAAGTGGAAGAAAGATCTACGAATGGATTGATCGCTTTAATAATGCTAGGATTTCTCTCTACGATGAACAGCGGTAAGATAGGCTTCTACTTCAAAGATTAACGATAATATTGAAGCGGTTAAATAAATGTTCTCGGTAATCGACGAATTACAGTTGATGACATTGTAAGTGAGTTAAATGTAAGCCACGGCTCCGCATTTTCAATCATCCACGATTCTTTAAACTTTCGAAAAGTCTGTGCTCGCTGGGTTCCACGTCAATTGACCAGCATCCAGAAAGAAAATCGTTTGAAAATTTCCCAGAAGAAGCTTTTGAAACGTTACGCAGATGAAGGAGACTCATTTCATAAGCGAATAATAACCGTTGATGAGACATGGATCCATCACTTTGAACCCGAGAGTAAGCGACAAAGTTTAGTGTGGAAACATCCTTCAGAGGTATCCCATCCTTCAGTATCACACAGAAAAAAATGTCAAAGCTCAGATGTCTGCAGAAAAGGTGATGACGATATTCTGGGATATAGAAGGTTCACTTTTGGCTTACTTCACACCTAAGGGTCAATCAGTAAACAGTGACAACTACTGTAAGCTACTGCGTTTACTGAAGCAAAAATTCAAATCCAAAAGGCGTGGTAAACTTTCGAAAAGGCATGGTTTTGCTTCAGGATAACGCTTGACCTCACACGGCCAAAAAAACAGTCCTTTGCCTGCAAGATCTCGGTTTTGAACTGCTGGAACACCCTCTATATAGTCCGAACCTGGGTCCAAGCGATTTTCATTTTTTGGCCCATTAAAAGAAGAGTTGCGAGGGAATCATTATCGATTTGATGAAAAGGCCGTAGAAGTGGTGAAAAATTTTCCGCACATCAGATCGAAAATTTTCTTCCAGGAAGGAATTCAAAAAGCTCGTTAAAAATTGGACTAAGAGCATAGAAGTGGGAAGGGATTATGTTAATAAATAATGCGTGAGATTTATGCGTAAGACTACTAATAAATGTGAATCATTTATGTAAGTACAAATATATTGATTTTTGAATTTCACTTTACTTTTTGACTTGCCTTCGTATACATACATATATATATATATATACACACATATATAAGGAAATCAGAATTATATTAAATGAAATTTCGTATTCTGCATACCACAAAACGTAAAGAAAATTCATTTTCAGTCAATTTAGTCAAGTAAAATTAATTATAATTTTAATTAAACTACTCAATATGTTTGGTTTTTATTTAAATCGCCTTTTTAGAGTCATTTTTCATTATTTTTTTAAAGGTGGTAATGTCTCGTTATTAATTGCAATAAGAAGCTTTATTACTAATATAACAATTACAAACTTTGTACTTATAAACAGTAAAATGTCTAATATATATATATATATATATATATATATATATATATATATATATAGTCTAATAGAAAAATGATTCTTTTTATATATTTGAATATCTTGAATAAGCTTGAACAAGATCTAAGGAAAGAAATTCTAAGATTCAGGGCGCTTAAGAAAATGAGCCCAAATCAAAACGCGTCGGGTAAAGTGGTTCATATTGAAAATACTAAATATTTTTTTTTACAAGCTATGATTGTAAAATAGATAATCCATAACATATTACATTATATATTATTTACTAAATTTAATAAAAACTGGAAATAATTTTAATGTGAAAGTAAAAAATTCCAAACACATACTGTTTAATGTGTTAAATACAATTGTAATCGTTAAAATAGTTACACTGTAATACATAAAACAAGAAAAAATAATTTATGAATTATAGAAATTTCAAGGTGTTCCCAGTCACGTCTAATTTATTAAGTTGTTATACAAAATGTAACAATATTTTCACTTGTAATGAATGTAACTGGCAGAATAATGGCCAGATCAAGAGTGGCGGGAGATTTGATTCCCATTCTCGCTGATCATAAATATTGAATCCAAGAGAACTTGAATAATTTATTTATATACGAAAATAATTTAAATTTTTAGAAGGCTGCAGCAATCCTTTTTTTCTGTCATACATAAAATTTTAAAAAAATAATGAGATGATCTCAAATTCAATAGTTTTGTATACTATGATATAATCCATGTTATTAATTTAAAATAACAATTTGGATATCTACTGTTTACTGTTTACTTTTTTTCTACTGGGGTCATTACCTCGGATAGAAAAACCGTTCTGGTAGTAATTCCTAGTAGTAGGAAAAGTACACGTCAGGTAGATAGAGTGAGGCAGGGGCGGCAGTGCGTGGCGGCGCAACCCATGGAGCATGCAGCTTGCGCTCGGATATGGGCCATTTTTCAAGCTCTGCTTACGATCCAACCGTTTTACTGGGCCAACTTTTACCCTTACTCAGTGTATTTACTACATTATATCTGATTATTTAAATAAAAAATAATATCTTAATTTTTTTTACATTAATTATATAAAATTTATTTTCATTATTAGATACAATATAATTACACGATTTCTAGCCAAGTTTTGATAAATCCAAACAAATCGCGTTACGTTAAATATATAATCGTATTGTGCACAGCATTTGTTTTTTTAATAATACTAGGCTTATCAGTTATTTTAAGTAGATATAAGAACACTAATTAAGTTTATTACGAAATTTTAATTTAAATTTCGAATAATTTTTCAATCGAATTTAATTCTGTTAGAAAGTAAATTCTGGATCGCTTAAATTTATTTTAATTAAAAAAAAAACACAACAAATAAATTATATTTATAAAAATAATTATCTGATAAGGAAATAAATTTAAAAAATTTAACATCGAAAATTTTTTCCGATGTATGAATGTTACAAATAAAATAAAAAAAAAAAGAAGAATTTATTAGTTGTTATTTTGCTTTCCATAAGTCAAATAATAAAAAGAAAATTTTTTTATTTTAATTTTTAATATTCTTTCTTCATATAAAAGATTGTAAGCCTAGTTACATTTCTTAGATTTTCTTAAGATACAAATCAATAATCTCTGGTAACCGTGTCGTTCATCTAACAACAAACAGTAAAGTATAAAATAGAAATGTAAAAACAATTTTAATACAAAAAGAGTTACTACTTTGAACAGGATTTGAATCAGACTCCCACATCATCACGTAACGTCCTTTATGCGAGATTTGATCTGCTGTGATGTCGAATATTTTTCCGATCGATTCACATAATTTTATTAATTTCTTTAGCAATTTTCCCTACATCGTAGATGGATAACGAATTTTATAAAAATATTTAACAAACTGATCTAAATAAAATTGTAATATAAGTAATCATTAATTTTTTGTAACAGAAAACGCCTTTTCCGCTTTGTACATACATTATTACTGTAATAATTGATCTGATCTGTATTAATCTGATCGGGTGTAAACCCGGTCAGAGTTATGGCTTAAGTAGAGTTATGATTTTAATTTAATTTAAAAAAATAAATCTTATTTATTAGCTGGTAGGTAGTGTAGGCACAAACATAAATCCATTTTTTTAAATTCTCTGGAACGGAAAAATAATGTTACCTTTGAAAGCTATCTTTGAAAGCAACAAATTACAAGATTAAATAAAATACGGATTATTTTTTTTATGTAATAAAATTTAACGTTAAAAACGGATGTACAGTTAATGCAATAATATCCCTTTATAAAAAAAAAATTAACCAATGTTTTAAAATAATGAAAGGAATAAGGAAAACCTATAGATAGTTATAAAATTAACAAGCTACAATATATTATTTCATACAGTATAAAGAAATATATGTTAATTACAATGAAATAAGGAACGTAAATTGAGACGTTACCTCAGAACAGAAGGAAACACTGTGAAAATCCTTGAGTAAATACCGGACGGACTAACGCAAAAGAAACCTTCAGTTAATGAAATAGTTAACGTAAAAAAATTTCTTTTGAACGGTAGGAAAATAAATAAAATAGGTGGCTACTTTAAAATTTTAAATACACCTTACTCTACTGTTTTATAAGAAAGACTATTTATGTTTTTTTATACAAATTTATATTTTAAAAGAAATCCAGCGTTTGACGGAAATAAATTACTCGCTACTAAGAAAGCTTTATCATTTTTCTTTTTAGTAGGCCTACGTGTTCAAGAACGAAGTAATTTATCATAAAAGAAAATTATAAATAATAACGTAATGTGTAAAACAACATATAATGACAAGTAAAATGATCATAATTGTTATAAATTTAATAATTTAATTTTAAGTGCCTTAATGGCGACCTCACAGCTTTATTTTTTCGTTTAACGTAAGCATCACAATTTTTTCAATATTACATGATGGCGTAAACAACCAGTGAGTAATAAGGTTTGGTCAAAAAAAACTACTACGTTATAAAAAACATAATTTTTTTTTTAAATTTATTTAATGTATTGTCTACATTAAATTATTTTATGCATTTTAATTTTAGACGGTTTTACTTTTGTGATAAAATGTTCTTAAATTAAAAATCTCACTAAATCAAACTTTTTAGAAAAATTAGTCTACATATATTACGAGTTCCTGTACATAAATTGAATAATTTCAAAAAGTGGATTCAAAATATATTATTTAAAAAATAAGAGGCAACTCTCTTGACAAACATGTTGACATGATTTATTATAATAGCTTATTTTTTTTGTTTGTTAATCTTTGGGACCACCGTTAGTTATTGCTTCAGAGGATAAGATGAATGATTTGTAGCGTGTGTGAAAAATGCCATGCCTAACCGGGATTCGAACTCGGGACCTCCGGATGAAAGGCCGAGACGCTACCACTCGCGTCGTGGAGGCCGGCTATTATAATAGCTTACATACTTTTTCCTATTAACAACAAAAACACCTACTTTAAAATTACTCACATCATTTTTAACAAGTAACATTTTGATCTTTCACAATAAAAAATCGCTTACCTTGTTTAAATTAAAAATATTTAAAAAAATATTTTTAGGTCAAAATTTGTGTAAATAATATTATGTACACTAATTTCAGTCCTAAAATGAAGTTCTGCTAACATTTTTACATTAGAAAATGATAATGTATGAAAAATTACTTGCAAAATATATTTCAGTAGAAAAATATAACTGGACATGTGTTGCACCGATAACTTCGTCTGGTTCTTCACCACCATAAAATAAACTCTTAGTAATGAAAAAAAAATCGCTTTTAAATTTTAATGAAATCATGGGAAAAAAAGGAGTTAACTGTGTGTGGTTATTTTTTAATAACTATAATAGAATATAAAAAGAATTTAAATGTCACAGACGTAACTGATTATTTATGCATAAGAACATATAATTTTAGTTCAATCAAGTCAAAAGCTTTGATGGTTGCTGCATCTAACAACCTTTCTCTTTCGATTATCTTACTTAATAAATAAAAAATAATAAGGTACGTAACTTAAAACTTAATAGTTCATATTACGAAAACATTTTGCGAAGTAATGCTAAGAATTTCAAATTAATAAGTAATTAATTGGTTATCTCAACAACGAAAAACGAAGTAAATTCAAGTAAATGAAATAAAATTCTACTTATTTTTTCTAATGCTAAATAAATTTGACGCTGTTTACAAAAAGTAGTTCAAACGGCCAGACGATGAACTTTTTTAAAAATATTTAAATACCGTACCTATAAGTTTATTTACACCAAAATGTTATAAACTGACTATGTTTTTGCATTATACTTGAATAAAAATATTACGAGATAAAATCTGATGTGTTTTTAGGTATATTTGGCATGATGGACTGTCTACCATTAAGCGTGGGAGACAGAGACCCGCTTCCCGGCATGTTTATGTATGATGTAAGTCGGCCTGAGAACGACCTTGGGACTGCATTGTACGCGCACATCAATTGTTCCTTTGGAATGTTTACCAAACTTCTATGTTTATTCCTAGATTACTCAGAAGCTAATGTATCTTCATAACATTAAAATTCTTTTAACCTAGCTAAAGCGGGTTTTGTTTCTTTTTACAAAAAAAAATTAAATATAAATAACCCTTTTAGATATTAAGTAGATTATTACACGCCATTCAAAAATGTTGTATTTTCAGGACAGTCCATATATTATGGTATCAAAATTAAAGATAATTACAAAATTTAATCTAACAAATCTGGAAAGAACTGTAAAAACTTTATTTATATGATTTTACGGGATAGATAAATTAGACTCCATAGTTAGTGGCGATAATCAGTTTGAAAGAGAGTAAACAATAATAAATTATTAACCGGGATAAAAATTATATAAAATTTCTCTAAAAAAAAAATAAAGAAGGAATAAACTGAAAATTTTACTACGGAAGTAATTATTTTTCATTACATTGGTCTACACGTTAAATTCACATAAATTTTTAATTTTACAGGAAAATCTAATTTCTGTAAAAAAAATTCAATAAAAAATTAATCGGACGTTATGCCTTTGTATATATATATATATATATATATATATATATATATATATATATATATACACTAATGATATGATTCTAATTGTCAGTAAAAGGTCAATCGGACAATTTTAAAATACTTTAATAACAATTAGAAAACACTCCAAGATTTTCAGATAGATTTACTCCAGGTTTTGGCTGATAGGTTTAAATCAATATTTATACAAATATCAAGGTGTTATATACCTGCTTCGATTACAGTTTTTCGGGTCTAATAGTTTTGCAAATCTCACCTAGCGTATTTTTCATGTTTAAAGATCCTTATAACTTTAAGAATCCCTTTTACTCTACAAAACACTCGTCATTAATAAATTCTAACTGAAAAAAAAATTATAATGCTGTTAGAATTGCGAAAAACATTATAACGAATATATGTTAAAAGAGCGAAATGATAAGCGTAAATTCGCAAATTAACTTCTTTTACTTAAAGAGTGTATCATCAGATACAATGTAAGAACATAAAAGTTATATGTAAATTATTATTATTAATTTTTTTCTTTTTTGTTAAAGTAAAAAGAAAAATCTGATGTAGAGACCATATCCTTGCAAGCTTATTGAATTACATATACACACACATTCTTTGCTGCACTTAATTTAAACTTATTTCATTTGAAAGTGAGACACGATCCTCCAATTATTTAATAAAGTGGACAGTTACACAATTGCATTGTGGTAGACACCACATTGCATCACATTTCTTGTGGTGTCTGTATGAGAATTTTATATTAGTTTATATATTAATTTTTTCCCACGCCGCTGAAGTAGTAATGTGGTGTAAGTGAAAACGTGTCGGATTCGTAACCACGGATATATCGGTTTGAATTAAACTTCATGTACATATATTTTTTTAACTTTTTTTAAAAATTTAAATATATTGATTTATTAATTATGATTAACCTCTATAAAAATTCTTGAATTAAAATGAAAAGTACATAAAATTTTTTTCCACTAAAAATTTATGATCTTTTTTCATATTTTGTTATTATTGAATTATTATTTATTGTAATTTTTGTTTAAATCAGAGGTTAATAATTATTAATAAATCAATATATTTAAATTTAAAAAAAAGCTAAAAAAAAATATATATATATATATAATTTCGATTTCATTGTTGGATTCAACAAATCCAGCAACATTTTGGTCACCCCTTGACGTAAGGGTACGTCATATCAACAATTGTTTCAGAAAAACGTGATAGGTAATGTTTAGAGGACTAACAACCACTTTAAACCGATTCGATACTGTGCCTATTAATGGAGGTATGATTTTTTTGTCATCGAAACCTCATTTTTCCACCCCTGGGGCAATGGTTGGTGATATTAAAAATCTTTACTTACATAAGTTTTAGGTCCTTACTCTATGAATAGTAGAAACTTTAAACAAATTCGATATTTTACTTAATAAAGAGGTTATAGCGATATTTTGTAATTTTCGAAAAAGCCCTTCCATTTCCACCCCCAAGGTCCGATTTTGCCCAATAACTTATAATAATTTACGGCAAAATTAGTTATCGTGTCCACAAGAAAGTGAAATATATATTTCATATATTTTTTATATATACAACATATGTATAAACCTATGAACTGATAGTGGTTTTGGGGTCTGGCGGATGTGAAACATGAAGATACGTCGAAATTTTCCGGAAGTCGAATCATGGTACCCATTAAAATAACGAAATAATAATAATCAAAATTTTATTAACATATTTAAAGTTTTATTAAATCATCTAAAAGTGTAAGAGTTGTTTATATTTAATAATATAATCAGAAGAAAATATTATTTTTGAGGTAAAAGACCTGCGGAATACAATTTGACTCAGAATTATCTCCCAAAACTAATTTATATTAAAGTTATCATGTCATTTTCAAAGTTTTTAATTGTAAAAATATGAGTCTTTAATGTAGTTGCTGTTAAATAGAATGAACTTTTATAGATTTTAAAAATCGGTAACTTTCCATAAAGTAACGTTCACAACAACAGGATGTTTGATAGCTAATTTATGTTTAGCCTTGAGCTATTTTAGCTCGCTAGAAAACAATTTAATAATTAAACAAAACAAAAAAAAACGAGAATGAAAACAAAAAAAAGGATATAAAAGTAAAAGATTATGGTAAAAGAAGGAAGAAGCGAGACTAAAGATACTGGAAGCCAGCGATTTCGGAAATGAGTGTGAAGCTACGTCTCTTTTGTTGGGCGTTTCGTAAGGGACCGGAATAGTGACGTCATTAGGTGGAGCTTCCGATTGTAGCCTTGATTGTTTGCCTAATGTTTCTATACCTCTTCTAGGCCTCCTCAATCGCATAGAGGGAGCAGTTAAGGAGAATATCAGTGAGATTGCTGCTTCCATTTTCAACCTTGACAAGGTATATTATATATGACTAATAAAATGAATGGATAGGCTTATTTCAATCATTCATACTAAACAAGAGAAAATTTTAAACAACATAATACTATGTCAATTTAAAGAAAAAAAATCGTTATAATACAAATTACTATAATTACTCCGGTATAATATTCATTCGTAAAATGAACAAACAGAACAATCAGATTAGCAAATCAATATAAAAAAAAATTGATTTTAAATTTACAAAAAAAAAATCAAATAAAAAGACAGTTATTCAGAAGTATTAGTATGACTAATTTCCACTCCAAATAGTAAGCATAATGCTTACTTACCTGGATTTGTTGTTTTTATCATCAATTTTGATATATTTTTTTTTAATAAAAAAAAGGATTTTTTCTCGTTTATTAATTTATTTTTTGTTAAAGATTAGTTTATTTGTTAAAAAAATAAATAAGTAAATTTATAGAGATATAATAACACCGGTTACACGAGTTAACATGATTTCATTTAACTAAATACCATAACAAAACTTAGATAATTCTTTGAAAAAAGTTAACGAAATTGAAGCCAATTAATAATCCATATTTCTACTACTGTATTTATAAACATCATCTCTTCATACTTATTAAGATGCAATATATTTATCGTACAATTGTTCATTAAAAAAAAATTCTTTTTAAACTGATAAACTGCTTTCTTTTTATACAAGTTAGAGAGATATTTAAATTAATCAAACACATATCATTTCTCTGCAGTATTTCTGTAAACCGTTCCAAATATTTTAACTTACGTTAATTGAATTTTATCAATCTATGGGCAAAGAGAAAGTAAAACTAACTTTAAGAAACTGATTGAAGAAAGATGATTTTTTCCTGTAAAAGATCGCTTATTATATATAGTAATGGGTAAATAGGTAAGTATACAATGATATACATATATAGCGTAAAGGATAATACAACGGCAACACTTTATTCACGCTTTACTGATCTATCATAAATTTATTTATTTTTTTAACTGGAAAACTAAGGTTTGAAATGTAATAAAATGTAATTCGCAATTCATAAAGATAATCTCAGGTCGTGGAGTTTGTTTAGGAAATAGGGATAATTTGGGTAAACAACTCCCCCCCTCACAAATATACTATTTATTTGTAGATCTCTAATCTGATAATTTTCATTTCAAAATAGAAAAAACTATTTTATAAAACAATGAAAGTTTGAATAATACAATCTACATTTAAAAGCACATATAATGTAAAATTATACTGCAAGTAACATAACTTTAGAATAGGGAGAATAATATTTCATAAATTGGTATTTCATATACATTAAAACATATTTACTTAAAACAAAATACAACAATGTAAATTATGAAAAGTAAATTTTATAAAGCAACAAGACGAACACATACGTATCAAAAAATTATTAATTATGTAATAGACATTTTTCTATGATTTTTTAAAATCCTTATTTTTATTTAAAGGGTCGAACACCAATAAAGTAGAAAGTAAACATTATTAAGTATATGTATAATAGAAGAATTGTACAGACCTTGAATTGTTTAAGTAACTCTGGCAGCTCCCACGCGGCCACATTGTTCATTCATGCAACGCACAAACACCACCATCCCTCCGCATGCCACTGTACAGACACAAAGTTCCCATCATTAATAATATGAAATCTAATTACATAGTTATGTTTGATGATAATCCGATGTCTAAAAACATTTTTTTAAAAATAATTATTACATTTACTTTTTATAATGTTTTATTAACAATTATCAGAAGTAATAATAAAAGATATCAGTCTTTGTTTAACAAAGAAAAAGATTTCAGAGTATTAAAAATAAAAAAGTATATAAAATTCCGATTTTACTTAAAAATAAATATGTCTTAGATTAAATTCAAATTAACCTCAGTTCTTATTGTCATTTTATTTTTATTTAATTTTTTTTTTTTTTTTTTTTATAACAGCAATGAAGCATGTGCAATTGTGAATAATTATTTAAAAGTAATAATGTTCAACGTAAGTAGTTTTGACCTTAACATCAGAAGCCAGTACTAGAGTTAAGACAAAGGTATATCCTTTTTATGTGAGAAGGACCTTGCCCCATTCTGCGTGTGAAAATTCGTCCATTGTCTGACTTAGACTAACTCGAACATAGTCCCCATTTACTCTCTATTCATAATCTTTCTTCTTGTACCAAAATAAAAAAAATAAAAAATAATAATATTCTCCGATGTTGCAAGAAAAATATGCGAAAAACCTTCTTTTATTACAATAGAATTTATCTTAAAATAAGCAATATATTTTATTGTATAAACAATCGCATTAAATGATTAAAAAAAAACTTTTTCATAAGATGGGCACAATTATGTAGAATAGAACAAGAGAAAATATTCTATTGAAGTACATTATTAATTCAATGACTGCTGTAAAATTTATAACATTAAAAATCAGATCAAATTCGGTCTACGAGCGAATCAAACGTGAACTACTTTTATGTACAAAAAATCGAACAATTTTTCAAACGTTTATCTGATCTTCGGAAAAAATTCTTTAAACAATATTATTTTATTAATATGTCGGTAAATATCCAATTTAAGTCGACTATACAAAATGGCGTTTTTTTAAAAGAATTTCGCGCAAAATTTGATCCAAGTGGATTTTAATAAAAAAAAAGGTTTAAGATTAAATTTAACAAAATACATTTACGACAAAGTAAAAATAAGTAAATGGTAAATAAATTATTTTACGTTAATGGCTAGTTAATCTTCTTAGCTTACGTCAACCTATATTAGTTATACAAAAATAAACCTAAAAGAACAGCATATAATCAAGAACAGCATAATATTAAAACAACAGCACATAGTGCGTCCTTAAAAAAAAATTCTACGGTCGTTAAAAATCAACGTAAAGAAATTTTTTTTTTTTTTTTTAACTGCTTAAACTAATAGTTTTCAATATCATTCACCATAGTTCACTTCCATGAACTATTGAACCAGATCTTACAACGTTACATTAAAACAAAGATTACACTATCCAAATAAGGATATGCAATGGTGTAAGAATAACGATCAACGTTACAGCCGTGAATAGCTCTACGGTTCTGTTGCTGTCAATGCGGTTCGGATACTTTTTTGTCGTCGTTCAACGTTCAACCTATTCTGTTTGCTCTTTGGTGGAGAAATATTACTGTAACAACGGTAAACAACAGAGAGAGCCTAGCTGCCGCCTCAACATAGCACCACTCTCTGCCACACCAACTAACTACACTTATACATTACAATATTATATATCCCGACCCGTCCACAGCACGAACTAGTCGCGCTCCGCACTATTTTCCTATTATTACCAGTTTATATCATATATACTGCATTTTATTATATTGTAATACTTGTGTGTGCACTAGCGCGCGCACCCCCGCACACAAACATATATATATATATATATATATATATATATATATATATACATATATATTCGTTTCACATTATGGACTCTAAATACAGTTAGTCAAAGTTAGAATGATGTATAACAATATCTAGCATTACCCTAGGTATATTAAATACTTCATACAACATACACAGGTGAGTATAAAAGCGTTTACATTTCAAACAAATGTAATTTAAATAATAAACAATGTAAATAATGAATAATTAAATATTATGTTCCAATAAATTCCGAAAAATAACTATGTCAAAACATTCAGAATAATCTACAACATTCAATACGTCAATGCATTGAAAACTTTTTATTTTTCTACTTCATTATCGTAGAGTAGATTTATATTTTTAATTTTATTTACTCAAACTTGTCGAAAAAACAACATAAAAATGCATATATTTTTTTTAATTTTACAGGGAATTTATTTTAATTAACACCGAGGGCTACTTTATAAAGCTGAAACTTATATAGTTAATTCAAAAATAAAATAACGTATTTAATACGTATTAGATTTATAAGAGCTAACATTAAGCCGTTAAGTTATACCGGCTTAAGTGGCCACCACTTAAGTTAAGCCGGCCTCCGTGGCGCGAGTGTTAGCGTCTCGGCCTTTCACCCGGAGGTCCTGGGTTCGAATCCCGGTCAGGCATGGCATTTTTCACACACGCTACACAACATTCATCTCATCCTTTGCGGAATGAATTGCTTGAGTGCGGACCCGGATGTAAAACAGGCAAAAAAAAAAAAAGCAAAAAAAAAGTGGCCACCAAGAGGTTCCGGGTTCGAATCCCGGTCAGGCATGGCATTTTCACACAAGCTACAAATCATTCATCTCATCCACTGAAGAATGCCTAACAGTGGATCCGGAGGTAAGAAAAAAGTGGCTACCAAGAATTATATCATTAAATTAGAATCTATGTAAATTTAACTTTAGGAGCAATCTATTCAAACCTTTAAACTATTCTAATTTTAAATAATTAAAGACTTAAACGCTGATTGTGATAACAGTGTCTAACGCTGATTGTGATAACATTTCTTTTTTTTATTTTTAAAATTCTTTTAGAGTATATAAACGCATAAGACGTAGAATAAAATTCGTTAGTAAAAATGAAAAACATTAACATAATTACAACTGATAAATTCATATTCCTATTAACGCATTTATAGATCGATTTTATAAACAGACTTTTTTTCTAATAAAATAAATATTTTAGAGAAACATTATTTAAAAAAATTATTTTTGTAAATTATGAAAACATATTAAAACTAATACATATATATTTAGATGTGGGCCCATAAATGCATCTTTATTATCTTTCTGTTGGAAGCAGTCATATGGAGTGATGATGATAACGACTTGTAAGCGTATCATTTATTATAAACGTTATATCGATACATGCGGAATTATTTATTGACAGTCAAATAGTGGAATAAAATCTCTGCGGGCTAATTTTATACACAAACATACGCATAAAACCAAACAAATAATGTTGTTACTAAAAGTGGAAAGGCATTAAATACGATTCAGGTAAACCGATCAAGGGTAAGCATAAAAACTATTTAGATGGCCATTAGCGGTAGCTGTCGCGGCTTAACGCGCCTTTGATGGCGAATCGTGATTTTGACCGCCGAGAAAGCGACGGTGACTAGCGTTACTCGGCTAGTCTCGTCGTCTTCTTTTGAAACTTTCATCTCTCTCTGACTTTCTGAGCGATACATAAAACACGGATTTGTAAGCAGACAATAAATACATAGTTCTGGCTATAATAATTCTGTAAAAAGGTCGATAAAAATTTTCTGAAGCTTAGACCGTGAGAAACAACACAATTTTATTGTGCTCTTTTTAAATATATCCTTTGGTCTGCGTAAATATTCTTATGTTCAGTACATATTTAAAAAATATATATATATTAAGGTACAAATTACATTTTAAAACACTGAACTAAACTATAAATATACTACAATAAGCTCATAATAATGAATTACTTTGTAGTAAAAAGTAGGAATAATTGTTTTTACTACAAATAAAATTTTAGAACGAAACAATGTATAAGATGTACAGTTTGTAACAAACTAATAAATTCAAAAATTTCCTGCAATATACCTACATTATAAATTAATAATAGACATAAGTCAATTTTTTTTTCAACCTCTGGGACCACCGTTAGGTATTGCTTCAGAGGATGAGATGAATGATTTGTACATATATTAATTACAACTTAAATTATTTTTCCTTTTGAAATATATATAAATTATATTTAAAAGGAAACAAGGAAAAATATTTAAAATTATTTTTTAAGACCAGATTTCCCTTTTACAACGAGAAACTTCCAACACATTTCTAACATGAATAAAAATTAGCATTTTGTAATATAAGATAAAATGTTAATTACTTTTTGTATCGTTTATACAAAACATACTGAATTTTTGTAGAAGAGATTTCAAGTAAGTTTTATCCAACTTCGAAAATTTTTTTTAACAAATTCAAAAACCTTTAGAAGAATAAAAAAAGGTATAGAAGAACTTAATTGACCGGATGCTAACGCTTTCACTCTATAAACAGTCATAAGTAGTTATTTCAAATTCTAATCTTATAAATTAATTAATTTGCTTGTGAAAATTATTGGGAGTGTCTTTACTTTTGATTACGGTAAGAACAATATGAATGTATTCAATTACTAAACGTTAAATATACACATTTTCAACTTTTCTCGTTGGTTGATTTTTTCTTCACCTTATAGATAACATGAAAACAGAAATATCGGAAATTATATTTTGTATTGACGATTATAAGGTAAAATAGTACGCGAAAATGTTAAAAGGCAAGGAAAATATAAAAATGGCATAAAAGAAAAAAAATAGATTAATCATTTAAATAGTGGAATTAAGTTTATTGTACTATTTTACTAATATTTATTCATATATTAATAGCTAACCCGAGACTGATACGTTTTTATTTGTGCTAAATACGGGAGAATGTGCATTTAAGAATATATTTTGGAAAATAAAAAATAGTTACGAAACATACCAAAATCTCTTATCTTAAACACCATAGAAAATTGAGACTTTTAAGCCACAATATTTAAACGAAAAAGTGTGAAAAAACAATAAAACAATAATCGTACAATAATAGTCATGTAATAAAATGGAAAAGTCTTTAATTTTTTTATTATACAATATTTGTTTACACATAAAAAGATATATATTTGTTCTCGTAACCAATATTCAGTTTGACATTAAGAAAGGAAGAAGGGAATCAGTTGCCCTAGATTCATCTTGACCAGATACGATCTCTAGAAGGATCAAAATAGAAAAAGATTGTGTTCACCGGTTGGCCGGCCAGTCGTGATGCAAAAGGCAATGATTCTGTCATCAGCCTCCGAATCAGAACATCACGGTCCAAAAAATTACCTGTTATAGGCCTGCCTTATTTACTCTTCTTTTTCTATCTTTCTCCAAAAGTATCTTATCTTTTGTAAAATAAAATATAAACACATTTACAAAGAGATGATGATATATAAATGCTTATTTATTACTTAAACACATAGCATGGAAAAAAGTGACTTTTCATATGTTTAATAATATCTCAAATTATTTTATTTGCATAAAAATATTGAATACGTCTAACGGTACATGCAGTAGCGTGTTTGCTGCTTTTAAAAGATTCTAGAAAATTTAATTCGGTTCAACGCAATATATTTGTTAATGTCGTTAACAAATTAATGTCATTAATAGAATAATGATCCGACTCAAAAAATATGGAAAAATTTATTGATATTTTATTAATACTCGATTGATATTAGTACTATTTTAATATCTTATTAAAACTTTTAATTTTTTAATCAAACTAAAAATCATCTCCATATTCACCAACCACTTTCAGTGCTGTAGATGTTTTTGTACCCGTTAAAAATCCAGAAAATCAAAGATGTTGTTCATTTAGATAACACGGCTTTTAACTGATTCCAACAGTGATAGTGGCTTTAGGGAAGGAGCTCATAATTTCATCAAAGCTACTTGACCAATTCACATAATAATGTATTTCTTTTAGATGGAAATAGCTGTTATATCGTGGAAGTGGTAAGTCACCATTATTATTAGTTTATATATTGTGGAACCTTTTCTAAAACATAAAATGGATAAGATACTACCTTAAAAGTAGGCTCTGGCTGAATTAATCGGAATCACCGTCAGTTTATTGCAGAGAAATACTCATAAGTTTACATATATATCAAAGGGATGGAATTATAAAATCATTATTTACTAAATATTCTCCTAATCTTTTAAAATCGTGTTGTTCAATGACCTATTTTTGATGGATAGACTTTTACTCATCAGTATTTCAATATTTAATTTTAAAGAAACCAATATTTTTTTTAAATTTCTAAGTAATACTACAGAGGAGAAGAGAGATATGGATGTAGAGAAACGAAAATTAATCCACCAATTTAGCTTAAAACGTCAAATTAAAAGAAACATATGAATTTTTTAAATAAGAGTTAAGTCTTTTATTACTTAAACTCTAATAGTAAAGTTTTACACTTAATGTAGTTACACGATTTTAGTAGAAAAAAATCTATAATAGGTTAAATGATATTATATTAATATAATCTATAATTTGATAACAATACATTTAATTAATAAGTATATTAACTGATATCAATAAAAAGTAAGCATATACAGTAAGTAAGTCATATCATTTTTCAGGGAAATTTCTGCCTTCAATCCAGAACGGTATGTTATCTGTGATACTACTACATCGTCTGTTGAATGCGGTAGGTAGAAATACATTCGGTTTAGCTATGGAAATTTCTTACGTCAAACAAAATACACGTAGCAACGTGATTCACTATCATCAGAACCTATACTTGTACATATCTTGTTTGAATTCATTAATATACCTGAATTGATGATTATATTGGGTCAAAATTTACTTACGAAAAGGAAGTTCTTCTCTTCCTGTCTACGGTATTTAATTTAGATATTTGTGTTTTGATAAAAACTAATTTTATAATTAAATCTGTAATTTAGTACAAAAAATATACGTTGATATACGGTTTTTGTAGTCATGCACAAGGAGGAAATAAAAAATTAAATCTTATAAATTGATAATTGAGAATATATTATAGAAAATAGAAAAAATTATATTACTGGCAACTACACCACTAATTTTTAATTTAGAAAGTAAACTACACAAAAAAAAAAAATAAATAAATAAAAGAGTAAACAGAACTTTCAAAGCAAAATTTAGTGAAGTGTAAAACTTACTTATACACACTGACTCATTTCTACAAAAGAAACTAAATGTTTTTAGAGTAATATGGAATTATGTTTGGGTTTAATTCAGTAAGAAATATAATATAATCTAACTAAACAACATAATAATTGTGCTAATTTGAAAAAAATAAAAAATAAATAATATGAGATGATTTTATATTTTTTAATATTGTTTTTGTACCTAATTAAACAAAATAAAATAAAAAATGAATACAGGTAACATATTAACTCTCTTTAGATTAAAGTACCTAAAACGGCTGATGATTCCCTTATTGGTATATTTTATTTTCAGAATCATGCTTATAAAATACCCTTTCTAAACAAACAAAAGTCTTTAAATGAAAAATTAATGCAATTTTATAATAATGACGTTAATAAATTGTAATATATATTTTTTTCATTTTAATTGTAGTTCTGTCATACTAAATACTACTGAAGATATTCTAAATACATTTTAAAAATTAAAATTGAACAATGGTGTTCATATTGAAATACTAAAATATTGAAATAGTATTCATATTAAACACTAAGTTCTTATTGAAATACTGAACACCATTATTTTAAAGAAATCTATTTATATAGGGAAGTGAATAAAAATCAGTAATTACTGATAAGTAATAACTTGATCAATAAATAAGCAATATAATAATTAGCTTGATCAATAATTACGGAACAGCAATAATAATTACTTATATTTTGGTAAATAAAATTGTACATTAACTAATCAGTAATTATTGAAAGGGTTCAGCAATTACTAGTAATTACATTTGTTATTAAGTAATTACTGATAATTTTCTAAGTAATTACGTTTTTTTTTTATTACTGATATTTTTTAATATGTAACAAGCAAATTAGAAAAAGCTTCTAACATTTTTTTTTTAATTTTTAAATAATCTTTTACATCTCTTAATTAAACCAATTCCATCTCGAAACGCTGAAGTTACTTGCACAGGTTTTGCGCTCCCTACAATCTTTTTACATTTCGAATGATCAAAATGCAGCTATTTAGTATTGGTAAATATTTTTAGTGCGATTACCGCTAACTGAAAAATGAGCTAGGATTATTGAAAATTTAAGGAAAACGAACTTTTTATTCACCTAAATTTCAATATTTACTTAATTATTAGTATCAGTAAATAAGTGTAATTTCTCAAATCGTTTTTAAACCGATGTGCCTTCCTTTTGTTAGATCCAAATATTTCATTAATTAAAATTTTATTTGGCTATAACTCTAGAACCAATGAAAATAAGTGATACGTCGTTGAAAAGCTTTTAATGAGTGCTTATTACTGCAGCTAAGAAAAAGTCCAAAATCCACATTTTTGGGGATTTTGAGCTTTTTTGGACACTTTTGGTTCAGTCTATTGCAATCAAAAGGAGAGGTGCACAACTAGATTTCACAAAAATTCTACTTCCAACATTCAACATCCTACGGCTAATCGTTTTTGAGTTATGCGAGATACATACGCACATACTTACGTACAGACGTCCGGCCGAAACTAGTCAAAATAGATTTAGGGATGTTCAAAATGGATATTTCCGTTGAAATCTGAAAACCGAATTTTTCGTGATCACAATACTTACTTTACTTCGTACAAGGAAGTAATTATAAGCTTTTGTGTTGAAGATTTTTATTTAAAAAAAAACACTTTTTAAATAAAGTAGAAAATTTCGTTTTGTTAGTTAATTTGTCTACACTGTTAGAAAAAAAAAGTAGTTAGATTAATACTCTCCTTCTTGTAGCATAGCTCTAGAGCTATGATGCCAGGAACATAAAAATACAAAAAGTAGTATTCTTATTACTATTCTGACTATGCGATTTCTAAAGACAGACTTTTTCCTATTTTTATTCTATTTGGTGTTTTATTATTTGTCTTAATTTCTTTATAATTTCAAACCCTAGCCCAAAAAATGACATTAAAGAATAATTTTATTCCCTTTAAAAAATCCCCTTATGCTGCGACTTTCTAACTTGTTCTTAAATTAGATTAATTTATATCATACCTTTTACCATAACTTATATAATTAAACGTACGTTGGTACATGGTATGTTAAATTTAACAATATTATAAAGATATTATGTTATTTTTTTTTAATAGAAGGATTTTTTTAATTAAAAATAAATTTTGTTTATTTCCGTGTTAAAACAATAAGAAAGTTATATTTTCATGATTATTGAGAAAATCATCCGTCCCAGATATGTCATATGTAAAACCACGTATTTAAAAAAAATATCACAGCATAACAAATACAGTAATATTGTGGTTAGCACATTGTTTTATTATAGAATACTGTTATATATTCCAATATTATGCAGTTGTTGATACAATATAATGTACAGATATTTTTATTTATATAACAAGAACAAAAGTAGGTCTACTACTTGACAAATTGAACTGTTAAATCAGCTCTTTAGAAATCCGCTCGTTTTCGTGAATCTGAAGTCATTTACGTAAAATATTCTGGTGGAAATAGATAATAAAATTTTGAACGTCATGACTTTCATCAATACTTATTCAATTAATTAGCTTATTTATTACGCGATATATATTGTTACTTTTAGAAACACCCGGTATGTATTCCATCCTTCCAACGTATGTAACACACGCACTATTAATATTTTGACATGAAAAGAGAATTTTCTTTTACGTTTAATAATTTTTCTGAAATAAATAGAATATATAAAACATCAAAAACTAATTTTTAATTTCTATTTTCAGAGAACATAGGTTATGATGTAATAATCTTATGCATAGAGTAAAAACAACCGTACCAATTGACTGATTAAACAACTGGCTTTATCAGGTAGTAGATAATATCCATTTTAAGGTAACGGAAAAACCCAAGGTACTGGATAATTTTTGAGACTATTCGGTATGCATTATAATAATAAATAGGTTTTATTATTTGTTTTCGAACAGTTTTTTTTTTTAGAGAATTTACTGGAAAAGATTGACTCCAATATAAATAACAAAGAATATTCTTACACTATTTTTTTTTAATTTACAAAGTACAAGTTATAAAGAATTGTAGCTGAAAATAAGCTAAACCTGAAATGGAATAACTTCGCCAAAATAAAAAATTATTACGTACTTGAAAGTCTCTCTGTCACTAATAAAATTACGAGAAAGAAAAATTTACTTCGCTGAAATTTAAAATTTTTAGTCGAGTTCTCAATCTTTTTTTTGAATACACTGACCCTAAAATATATTACTTATAACTAATAAACTGTATCGATTAATATTTTTCCTAAAATGAAAGTTACGTCGACTCTATTCTTATTTATATGAGCCGATCTAAAACCGTTCTTCAGTACAGCTAATAATATGAGAAGATACAAAACTTTCATAGAGATCATTATGCGGAGGAGATGATGATGGCTAGTAAATTTATTAATGATTAGAAATGTTAAAAATTTATTAAACGTGTAGATGTTTAATAGTAAATAAATAAGAATTATTAATAATAATTGTCGTTAAGATGAGAATATTACTGTACTAAATATTGGTTATACCTATAATATACCATACTGGTGTACTAGACGAGTGAATTGCTGGATGTATCGCAACAAATAAATATCTATCTAGCTGCCAGCTATTTATGTATCATTACCATAGTTACTGATCAACTAGCATTCTTTATGTTCTACAGTATTCCGCTATGGTATAAGAGTATAGAGTAGATAGCGACATGACCTCCCACCGTATTATGTATTGTTCATTTCACATTTATAAATAATTTCCATGTTTTATTAAATAAATTATATAAAATAAGTATAGATTAAACAATAAATATTGAATTGTAATTACGAACTTACGAACGCCATTATGTTATCAAGAACATCGCCTTATATCATCTCGACCGTAATAACAATCTCTTATTTTTATTTATTATTACTTTAAAAATGTTCTTTTTGAAAAATTTTATAAAATAATAACCTTTCAATTTTTAATACGTGCTTTTCAGGCAAAGCCTTTTTTGGTATCTATTTTATAATCGTTATTTTATCATTTATTAATTTTTTTTGTTTAACTCCTGATGAACGTTGAATACGGATTTCTTGAATTATATACAGTCATACGTTGTTCAACGAGTCAATCAAGCGATAGAATCGATAAAAGTAACATTTTAAAATATAATTCTACATTTAATGAACGTAACTGGTTTACATTATGGTTTCCCAGAGCCACCGGTTCTTAATAAAAAGGAGAGATCTTTATTATTTCATCATGAAAATCTAAGAATAGAACTTATGTTTCATCGTGTATCTTCCGTTTACTTGCTATGAATTTAATTAATGCACATAAATATACAATATTTTCTGTTTGTAGTTAGGATTTCACCTTTTACACTTCTTTATTTTGTCTTTTTTTATTATTCCTAGATGATTATTTTGAATTTTTTGGAATTAATTCCTGCTTCTCTTTAATACAAAGAACTAAGTAGGTTCTTTGATTCAAAGAGTAATATTTATTACGTAAAATTTAAATAATGACTGATAAGGGAACTAATTTCATGCAATATTGTTGAATAATAAAATATTTTATATTAATTTTAATCATATATCTCGTTAAGTTTTAATGATAAAAAAATAAGATAAATATACGGCCAAAGGTGTTCAAAATATACCTTACGGTAAGCTTACGTAAAAGCTTACGGTAAAATACCTTATGGTAAGCGTAAGTCGTCAGTTACATCATTCTCATTAATATAGACCTAAATATGTGCCTGACTTTATTCTTATTCTTTACCAACTAGAATGTTTATTTTGAAATATTTTGTGTTAAACTCAGTTTTACTTCGAACCAGTCTTAGGAGTTTTTAAATTTTAAACGCCTATAAACTTTTGTTTGTAAAAGATTCATCTCTTTTCTTTCTGGTATTCTGAATATTTATATTTTTTAATCGTTCAACATTACGTTCAAAATATATACGTTTTTAAATTCATAATTCTTTTTAACGTTGGCAGTTTTTTCTTTGTGCGAAACAGAAAATATATTCCTAATATAAATCAATTTAGATCTTTTTGCATGTTTCGTAACTTTATTGGGGAAAAAATTAATTGATATGATTTTTATATTAATAGCTATAGCGATTTTATAATTTAATTCGACAGAGATAAAATTAACTATTGAATATAACAATTATTTATATGTATCCAGTTTATATTATCTCTTTTAACATACAATAAAACATTAGGTATAAAATTCATCTGTAACTGACATTTTGATTTGAATACGATCCTGAGAGTAAGAATTATTCTTTTTTAGATAAAATTAAAAAAAGAAAGTTCTTTAATCATATAGTTTTTTTTACATTATGAACTGAACTAATTTAACTGGAATATTTTCGTTTTAATATCGAGGAATAAATTAGCATGTTTAATTTAATCTTTTTTCCGTGTAACAAATTATAACTCTAATTTCATATAACACAGTCATGAAATGTCAAATTATAAATAGCATAGGCGAATATACGAGTGTACGTCAGCATCCCTTATACATCTATAAATAAGCATATATTTTAATAAGACGTAACGATGGTTCGTGCATACCGATACATTTAAATTAAGTACAGTTATTTAGAAAGTGCCTGAGGTAGACAGCGTAAAGAAAATCCCCGACGTGGTGTTATGTACAGTAACTAATAGATATTAATATGTAAGCTAAAGCTAAACCTGCCGGTATAATTAATTTGCACAGTCTATATTATAGCATTTGCTATATATTTCAAGTTCAGAATTTCATAGAAAGTGAATTATTATTTAATAATGTATTATAAAGTGTTAAATACTAATAAGCAAGATATTGCATGTTCTAAACAAGAAGTGACTCGTTCCTTAACAACACAATTACTTTTATCACCTTACATAATGTGTATTGTAACAAGTACGTCATGATTATAAATAATAAATTCAGTTAAGAATTAATTTTAGAAAATTAATAATTTAAAGTTAACTAAAAATACATAGACTACGGTTAATAAATTATAAGTTTAATCGAACAGTAAGCGTTTTACATAATACGTTCTTTAAAATGTTAAACCGTCTATATGTTAAAATTATTTTCAAAAATCGACATTTATATTTTTGCGTAAACGACTGAAAAATCCATTATTTATTAATTTACGTAACCTGCACGTATGATAATTTGCTAAAGATACCTAAATTAAGTCTATCTGAATAATACGAAAAAGTAATGTTTTAATTTAATTAAATTCTTAACTTTTGACCGATTTTTATCTTTAAACGTTTGTTTTTATTGCTGTTAGCTCAACAATGACAATACAGTGTTATGGAATTATTGAGTAGTAACGTGATACTGTTACAGTTTTGTAATATTAACTGTTAAACCACACTAATCAATATTAGGTGTCGAGTCAAGTCAGGTGTTAAATACAATGTAAAAACGTCTCGTACGTGTCCGCTAATTAACATGCACGGTAAATTTTTTCAGGCAATTAAATCGTGCATAGCAAAGCGTATACAGGTTAATGAATATCATAAAAATATTTTAAAACGTTTTATCCGAAGAAAAATGTTTCATAAAAGGTAATACGAAGTTTAACTTCGTCTAAACCATCCCGTACCTAAAAACTGCTAATTTCTCTACCTTTCAAAAGCAGGAGAGGTTAAAATTTCTCGCTTTTACCTGAAATGAAAGTAATTTAATTTTTTTTTAAATACTAGCTATACATTTATGATTAAAGCCGAATTAAAAAACTTTTTAGATAAAATAATGCTTTAAAGAAATATGATACATTTTATTTCTATGAATCGTAATAGGAAAACAATTAAAATAAGAATTTTTATACAATATCTAGGCATAATTGTTCACGATCAGATTAAAAAAAACCCCAAGACGAAGTAAATCTGTCGAATTTCTAATCCTTAACAGGCATCCAATGAAGATGACAGCAAAACCATTAATTTACGGTGAAAAACGATTACAAGAATACGGGTAACGGGTGTGTAATGAGAAAGACAAGATCTAGCTATCGAGGGATCATGAAAGAAGACAAACAAGACGTGATTAAAATCCCCTTTAGGTAACGGAATGCATCCACTTGACCTAAAATCTCAGGAAAGATCGAGAGGTTTACCTATGACAAAATCAACACAATAGAAGCTAAGAATTTAGCGTTGCTCAGCTCAAATGTATCCTGTAACAAACTGCTTTTATTTCAATCACAAAAGAGATACAAGCTAACGGGTTCAGACTTTCCTAAATGAAACTTAAATTATATTTAGTATTGGCAGGTGGAAGGATAAAATTGAAACATAAATCAATTTCTTACTTATTTATGATTATTATATTTTAAGGTTTTTCCTTCTACTCTCTATTTTTGTAACTTGCTTCGAACTCCAAAAATTCTGATATAAACTGATTAGTAACTAAATTATTATTTGATAATCTTTTTTATTATTTAAAAATGATGAATACCATCATAATACATAAGAATGAATACATAAAATAATATATATATCTTTTAATTGTGCTTATAAGAGCAAAACTTTACAAGAAAAGATTTTGAAAATATAATTAGATTAAAATCTGCGTTCAATCTTCTTACTTGATAGAAAAATAGTTGTAATTTCAATCCACCTTTTGTTGGCTATGTAGGCAGATTTTCCCAGAAATAATTGGAAAAAATGTTGCAACTCGCACTCACACACATATTCGTTGTTTTTTGGTAAACTTGATTGAAACTAATCACTAAAGGAACAAACAAAACCACTCAAAGAGCCTGTATTACACGAGTTCATGATTATAATGGTATGTTAGATAGGTATAAATATATAAAATGCATATAAATACAAAATAATTTATGTATTTAAATATATAAAATTTTTGTATTAACAAAGGGAAATATATATATAAATAAGATGAGCAAGAGAAGAAAGAGGATTAACCACTTGCTACATACAAACAACTAATTTGAAAAAAAAAACAAAAACTTTTTGTTAGTATTATTATCTGATAATACTGTAACTTAGTGCGAAAGCTAACGCTTAATTGCCATTTACTTTTTTTAATATTACTACTAGTTTGAAAAAATTAAAAAATTAGTATTTAGGAATTCATGATTTAGCCAAAGTTCGTTAATTACACCTGATGATAATATACGTAGCAAATATTTTTAATTGGCATGTAATCAACGTATAAATAAAATAAATATTAATTTTAATATGAATTAATTTTAAAATACGCACAGATATGGTACAGTACACCGATGCTCGTTGATTGAATAGTTCAATAACCCAAGAACCTGTCCCTCGACTCTTTTAGGGAGGAACTACATACGTAAATGAAGGCAGTTTAATCTCGACATGTGTTCAAAGTGAATCTGGAACCTTTAAAAGCGGTCCTTTCCATCATTGAGTTTTCCAGCTCGGTTTTTGTGTTGGCTCAATTGAAAAGCTCTGTTGTTGAAATTGTTTCGCCACAGATCATGTGACTTCCCCGCCTGAATATAGGGCATGACGAATTCAGCCCGCGTTACGAATTTATGTAGCTGCAGGCTTGCTTTGGCGGGTGCTTAAAGTTCGCGGGACAGCGGCACACTGTCTACCGACGCCGCTTTTTATGTAATTCATTGTAGGTGGAAATTAGACAGAATGAAATTTTCTTCTTGAAATACTAATCTTAAGAATAATAATTTAAAATATAACAAATCATGTTAACAAGTGAAAACATTTTCTCGTATTTATTGCGTAAATGACTATTACATACCAGAAACGTAAGCCAAATATACAGTATTATAATAATAACTCATTCAAACTAAATTATGTATTATATTTAAAAATTAATTTAATACACACGCGTGCGCACACGTATATGATTATGTGTAAATAACAAAATAATAATTTCCTTTTAAATTAAATAAATTTGGGTTTCGGTCAAAAATAAGTTTAAAGAATCTATCTATTTAAATTGTCAAATTCATTAAAACTAGTTAAGCTTAAAAGTTCAAATAGAACTAAAAATAATTTTAACACAATTATCTTATAATCGGTGTTTTCTTCTAATTATAATTACTTATATCTCATTAATACCAAGAAAGCAATAATAAATAAATGTAAACTATTTTTACTGCAAAAAATACCTGTTGCGTACTTCTAGTTCACCAGTTAATCTAAATTAATAAATAAAAAATTCCCTAATGAGCTGTAACATTATATGTAATGCAATTTTTCATATTAGAAGAGGATTCGTTAATTTGTTGCTTTACACTGCTACACAACTCGTGTCTATTACGTTTTATTTAGATTAAACGATTAAGGATATAAATAGAATTTATTATAGAGTAATATTTAAAGTAAAAATTAAGACAAAATTACTCAAATTTCATTGTCCAAAGAAAAATTACAAACAATAAGGTTCTGTAATAAAGAACTCGTTGTTACTGAATTTCAATGAAAATATTTAAACACAAGTACAAAAAAAAGACAGAATGTTTTTATAAATTTTAATAACTTATGTAGTAATATCCTATGAAAGGGAAATTTCCTTGAAAATCTGAAATTATGTATGACATTATATTATCTAATATTGTAATTCATATAATCACACCTTTTTATTATTATGTATCTATTCGTAGAGAATACAATCTATTATTTTTAAAAAATTATCGACATTTTAAAACAAGTTTTACAGAGTTGTCGTTTTTTTTTTACTTTGAGGCATAACAAGTAAAGGAATTATTTTCTTGCCCTATGGTAATATTAAATAAATAACGTTATACATTCACAGCCAGGCATATCGTATTAAGTATTATACTTGTGTTTACATAGTTACGTACATATCTAATTGCTGATTACAGTGCTATGTAGTAACTATAATGTATCTAACAAGGTACAATTTTATAAAAGGGCAGCAACAACAGTATGTTAGTCGATCTCTCAATCTATCGGATCCGATGGATGTTCAGGTATTCCTTGTATATAACCTGACATGTTCTCCCAAGGTCTCTCTCTCGTTCTTTCTCACTTCTCTTCTGACATCCTTACTCTTCATCACACAAAATAAAATCTATCTACTCTTTCCTTTTTTTTGATTCCCTTTATTCTTCTCTCACTCATCCATAATCTACAATATTACCTCAAAAACTAAAACCCATAAAAAAATAACATAGCAAAATAACTAAGTATTTTTTCAAAATCAGTTAATAATGTAAGTTGAAATATAATTTTAAACATTTAAAGAGTAAGTAAAAACTAAGTGACAGGTGTAATAGCAATAAATAATATTAGAAATGAAGGTACTAACCTAATACAACAATATGTCCATGGATATAATTATCAGTTTGTTACTTTACAACCTGGGAATCGAGTATCAAGAAAATCTACGAATTCTAGCTGGTAACGAGGTAGCGCTCCGTCCTGCTGATAGTAAAGGCGTCCGTCTTAGTGACCATCGGCTAAGGAATTAGAAAATTTTGAAGCATGTCCAAATAAACGATACCATTACGGTTGCCTCCTGGAAGAAGAAGGGGGCATACAGTCTTTGATTGCTTAGGACACAAAAAACATTGATCTCAGGGCTATCACGAATAAGCTGTAAAGCTTCATGAAGGTTTTTGCTACCCCAAATTTGGAAATTATGGGTGTTCAACTTGCCGCTGATATAAAACGTTGACTCATCACTAAAAATTACATTGTCTAAAAGTTATATCGTTGTCTGAAATTTTATCCATCATTTCCACACAAAACTGCAGCCGAGCAACTTTGACGTCATCTGTATTTATGTTGAACCACGGTTAGTTTGTATGGCATCAAGTACAATCGATTACGTAATACAACCCAAATAGTTGTTTTTGTTTTTTAACCTCCGGGACTACCGTTAGGTATTGCTTTAGAGGGTGAGATGGATGATTGTAGCGTGTGAAAATGTCACACCTCTCCGGGATATGAACCCGGGACCTCCGGATGAAAGGCCGAGGCGCCACGGAGGCCGGCATCAAATAGTCGTTTGTGAAATACCAGTCTCACGTGACGAACGTCGAGTTGATTTCTTCGGACTACGTGCAAGACTTTCTCCAGTTGTTCCATTGGGATGCGTGGGCGTCCTGGTGATTTGTTACGTTTAACAGAACCTATTTCAACGAAGTTTTGAGTCCTTAGAGTAAATTGTATGCCTACTAGGAAGATTCCTACTATACTCTCTACGAAAATTAAGTTTAACTGCAGTTGCTGACTGCAAAACATGAAACCAAAACAAAACACACTCATTTAACTAAAAATGAGCACATTTAGCACCAGTAAATGTACCCATTTCTAATAACACTGGTGGCCGAATTCGGTATTAATAAATTATGCGAGTCAAAAATTGATGAGTTTTGCTATTAAATGAAACCTCGGCCGAATCTATAAATTAACTAAATAATTTTTTTATGTGCTTTTAAAGTTATGAACTCCTTTTTGAATCACCCGTATTACGCCTGACAATAAACAAGCATTTCCTGGAAAAAAAGAATTCCTTGAAATCAGAAGGAAGAAATCGAAACCGAGAGTAAAAATAATTTAGGGACTAGTTTTGAGGTGGCATTTCTTTACTTTAACGATTCCAATTCCCCCTTTTTAGTAGATTAAAATGTTTTATACCGGAATAAGAAATAATTCAATTATCTAGATTATAATTTTAATTATAACGGATTGTTTTGTATTTCAGCTTAAATTTTGAATATTTTGAGCCGAAATTCAAAAGTGATACTTTAATTTTACACAATAATATAAAACAAATTATACATTTAAAAATAATATTAATAATGTAATAATATATTATTAATAATAGCAAAATAATAATAATTCGCTGTTAAAATAATAAAATGACATTAGTTATTCGCCGGCAATCAATAAATATGAACATAATAACAATAAAAATCTAAAATCGGGGTCTTGGAAAAGTAGTAAATTGCATTTCCTTTCTACAAAAAAGATCCACCGTAATATCTAATTCCGTTTATTCATATTTGCGTTCATTCGTAAATATGCTACCATGGGTAGGATATTTATTTGAAAGGAAATTAATAGATTTAAGGAAATCGGTTAAAGGAAGTTTTATATTCCATGTTTTTTTTTGTTTTACTTTTGGAGAGATTAGGAGGTACTTAACTTAACTTAACTTGAAAGGAAGTTCATCCATTAGGCTTATTATTTAGCCACCAGACTTGTAAAGGAGTCTCCCCCGCCACATGTTAATCTATTTGCAGCCCCCATCTCAACAGATAACATCAAGGATCCATGAGCTGTACATGTGGATCTTTTCACATGACATTCTCCCCACTGAGGCTCTACAAGTCATAGCTACATTCAAACAAAAGAAAAAAATTAATAAAATCAGGAAGAAGAGCTCAAGTGTAAGAAAAGGATAGGGTAGTGAGAAAGGATGATCTATTTTTAGAAAAATCGTAGGACTAGGCAAATAATCTGGTCAAAAGAAAAACTCAAGACCCCTCCAGGCAGCGGGTGATCATCCGCCAACCGAGCTGGAACTAGCAAGTTATGGTAATAACAAAAAATTAATCATTTTGCGCGACCAGCTTAAATATAGGCTGAAAAAAATTATTTTCCTCTAAGAATTAATTTCCCACTAGAAAAGGTACAGATATCCTGAAGGATTAATTTCGCCCATTTCCAGTGTTGTGTGGCGTATCAGAAATATCCAACTTAAAAGTATAATATAAAATGAAAATATTTGAAATATAAACGGTTCATCCAGACTCTCACTAGAGGCAAAGGCCATTTAACGAATCAGATTTTAAAATTTCCCCAAGAAAAATAATGCTGAGACCTACTGACGTTCCTTTAGAAAAAGAAATTCATGTTGCTAGAATCGGTATTTTGATGGGAGATCACGTGATTTCACCTCTACACTCTTAGGTTGATTTTTCTGCAATCGGGTAGAAAACAAAATCCTCACACTAGAATAAAGGCAGTCCTTTTCAAATCAAGTGGGACTGACGTAACAGATACAGAAAACCTAAAACCTTGAGCAGGATTAAGAAACAAATTAGGCATGGATAGTAAGGCGATAATCTATCAAAAGTAGGAATGTAGACGAAACAAACGACTACAACCAGAAATTAATTCGTGTCAAACTGTACGACAGCTGGGGCTTAACCAAGAAACCCTCAAACAGGTATTCATAATATAATAATTCCAAACTAATTTAGTATCTGATCAACATTTTGTTTTCAACAGCTTATATGTATGCTGCAATCCAATTTGCTTTTTTGTCAAAAACTAAAGTAAGTTTAGGCTTCCTGTAGAAACAATTAAATCTATTTCCGGAATTGTTTGCGGGTGGATATATCCGTAATAAGTAGTCAATAATCCATTGAGATGACTCCCTGCTGAAGATTTCTCTGGAATTACTTTATAAATTACAAAACAAAAACACACCACATGTCACTCAACATTTTTAAGATAAAATAAATAAATAGAATCTAGAATACAAAATAGTCTAAAAGATTTTCTAAAAGGTTACTGTAATTTAACGTACCAGAATTAAAGAGAAATAAATTGAAAAAACTGCAAGCATTGATACACTAAATATCCATTTTAAATATATGCTAAGTGATAATTAATTTTTAGTAAATAAATTAGCGTATATAGCGTAAGTAGAAGTTAGAAATAATAACTTTGTCAGATGAATTAATAATTGAGAGAACCGTAATAATAATAAGAATGTTAGTTAAGAAAAGTATTACTAACTTTTCATTGCTAACTGGTTAAAATTAGAATTATTATAAGAATATAGAAAAAAGATACTAACAGATATTAAAAAGTATTATTATAATATATGGCTTCAAAAAAAATTGATTGTCTTTTTTATTCAAGCGCTATATTTTCAGAAAGAAACATAAATCAATAGATGCTGATAACTATTAAAATCAAGTAATAACTAGGCTTTTTATACGGCACTTATTTTAGTTTTTATTCGAGCAATTTTTATTACATCGTTAAAACATAATTTATACTTGCTGAAAGCAATTTTTTACTCCTTTCTATTAATTTAAAAACACTTTTCATTATTTTTTTAAGCAACGACCTCCTGTGTTTAGATGTTTACGACTATTTTACTCCATAACCCAATCGTTCACTTTAAAGCTATCAATCTCTAACTCTGTTAAAAATATTAACGAAGAGGGAAGCTGAAATATGGCTAACTATACAGTTTAACGGTAACGATTAAGCCACTAGTTGTCCTAGACGTTGTGATGCATTATGAAGCATGTGTATGTAATTATTAGACGTTGAGATGAGTAAATTAAGCATTTTTATAAATACTAGTAGTATAGGCGTTATGACACCTGTTCTGCGGTAACGTAAGACTCGGATATAAGTTCATCGATTTAAACTTCATGATGCGGCTTTCCTTGGTTGTGGGGTTTAATTAGAATGCTGTTCTTATTCTTGTTCGGCTTGAGTGTATATCAAACGAAGTTATACCAGTTTATCGTAAATATAAAAAAAGTAAAGTAACGTAAAAGTTAAACAACACGACCTGTCACACCGATAGGTAAAAAGAAAATTCCTAAAATTATTATTATTAATTAAAATAAATCGCAAAAATATTATGTATTACTTACTTTTGTCTTTTTATTATACCTCACATTTAAATTCTTATTTCTTTTAAACACTTACGGGCAAAGTAAAAAAATTGTTTTTTTTTTCAAAAAACAATCGGAATATTACACAATATAGTATAGAATATACAATAAATACATATATACTATTTAATACAACCGCCAAATTAACATACCTAGCGTTTATGGTATTTCTCTTTGGTGGACAAAGTGAAGATGACATTTGAAGGATCACTCACCTGCAGTTTGGTGGAGAAATAATGTTGATTACAGAACTTCGGATTAGAGAATAAAGCAACAGAAAACTATATTACAACTTTCTAAGTACCGGTATATCTAGTATCGTAATGCTTATTGTTCTTGAGAATAGCTATGGTAGCTTTATGCCCTACGGCTGACCGTTGGAATGGGTGTACGTTTATTAACCAGAAAGTACGCTCTTTTAATAACCGTGTAATATTTTTCTAGTTTCTTAAAGCGACTGAATTTTTATAAAAGATCCCAGATCGAATTTAACCATCATCCATTTTTCCAGAGTCCCTAACAGCCCGCGTCACGAAGAAATTGGTCGAGCTTGTCACTAACAGAAATCTTCTTTCCTCCACGAGTGTAAACCAATTCACGAAGAAAGTAAACTTAAAAACCAGTCAATAAAGAAATAATTACTCTCGCAAGACAAACATATTCTTTTGATAAATCTTATAACAGGGATCGTACAAAATTTGTGAAAGCCAAACAAGAATTTATCAATGATTATGAAAAGAAGTAAACATTTTTATGAAACCCTTTGTTTAAAAAAAAATAAATAAATAAATTACATATCACTAGAATCGCATCAGAAAATTTCATGCAAGTATATCGGATGTCCGATTTGGAAAATCTCTAAGTGTTAAAAATCGTTGATTATTTTACACTTTTTTTACAAAAACCATATTTTTAACATTTAAAACTAATTAATTTAAAAATTCCCTTCGTAAAATAAACGAAAATAATTGCATAATAATAAATGTTCAAGCAAATTTATGATTTCATATGATCACTTAAACACTTTAAATAAACTTTTAAAACTTCACGTGTGTTTATATAATATAGGCGTGTATATGGTTCTACATAACCAAGGGAAGAAAGAAAGAGCATGCAAGTAAAACAGGATTTCTTACAGTTTCATTCACGTTTGAAGTCCGCAAGTTATGTGGTCTACTGTAATAAATTTACTATAATTATAAGAAATTAATTCAAGACAGCTAATTAATTACATTAGAAGACTAATAACAAAAACATGTTTATTAAAAAGTGTGAAGATGAGTAACAAAAAA
The DNA here is from genome assembly GCF_047948215.1 of Lycorma delicatula. NCBI lineage: Eukaryota > Metazoa > Arthropoda > Insecta > Hemiptera > Fulgoridae > Lycorma > Lycorma delicatula. The sequence goes on from NC_134457.1 coordinate 123,030,005, forward strand.
AAGCAACTTAATAAGGAGCGAAGCGTCGTCGATTTATTTAATGGCCATTTGATTGTGTTGTGTGGGATCAGTAGCCGACACTAAGAGGACGGACGGTCGGTCCGGTTCGGTCTAGTCGAAGAGAGGATGGTTCTCTGAATGGGATGAAGATGAGGAGGACAAGGACAGGTGTTGAGATGAATGAATGAACTAAGGAACACTTGGGAACAGGAGTCATGCGTGGCTAATGTTTCCCCTCCAGCCTCTTCTCTATACTCACTTCATCTCTTCTGTACTATCCATACCGACCGTGGAATCTCGCGGCGGCTGCTGCTGCTGCTGCTGCCGCGGTACAGCATCATTGCTACTAGACGACGAACTGTTCAATTCTATCGGACCACCGACAGTCAAACCTCACCTGAGGCTTACAGAATTTCGTATATTTTAAATCGGCATCGCGTAATATTTTTACGACATATTATTTTAGTTTGACCAAAGTATCGGTATTTGCTTAAGGTTTAAAGAACACAAAATTCTTAATAAATTAAAAAATGATAACGTACCGTTCAAGCGAATTACAATATATAAAAAAATTACATTATTGTTTTCAATGCAAGTATAATAATAATTTTGATAAATAATGTAGTCCGATTATAAAACATTTTAAAAATATGACTATGTACCGGATAAAAATAAAATAATTAAAATTACTTCAGTTCGCCTAAATATAAAATAACTTGAATTGAAAATCTTTTTGTAATCTTACTGATGTATATAGTTCCATTTAAATCATCTCCCCGCTTAAAAATAAAAATTATTTGATTGGATTTTATAAATGCCTTACTTACCTTTAAATGATTTTTTTCGATGTTTTAGAGTCAAAGAATTCGGTTGACTTATCTTTCAGTTTAGTAGCCTAAAGTTGTTTTTCTAATTTATTATCATTAGACCTTTTTTTTATTAAATAAGGATTCTTTATCGATAGAAAAATGAATTTTAATCTTTCACAAAACATAATTCTTGAATATCATAATTTTTCTATCGTAAAGGTTTTAATAGGAAACATGAACTCATCTCAAAACACCGAGTCTTTGCTACGAATAAATTGCAGAACCTTTCACGTAGCAGTAAAAAAAATGCTGATTAAGATGTCAAAACATTTTTTTTCTTCTTTTTCTTTTAACTTAGAGTAAGTTAATGGAATAACCTAGACTTATCTTCGTCCCGAGAGGAAATCCCGTTCACTCTGAATCAATGAATTACAAATTTTAATAAGGTAATTTTCTTTTGCAGTATCAACTTCACTTCAGTTTCAAATTAAATTAATTCGAAAGATATAATACCGTATCAACTTTTGATAGAATTTTATAGTTGCTGATAATATATCCCGCTCTACCTAACATTACAGAAGAGAATCATATTCTAATTTAAAAAGAAACCTGTTTAGAATTAAAATTTGTAATCAAAACAAAATTATCCAATTTAAATGTCACTAACGTACCTAAAAAAAGTGCAATAAAAAATTAAAAAACCTTACGATTGTGCCACTTTATAATATAAAATTAAAATAAAATAAAGTAAAAATAAAATTAATTATTTAATATTTTGATTAAATTACATTCAAACTTAGAACAGTTTATTGGTTACTCTTATGTTGCAGCAGTACATTTTTTTATAAGTTTAAATAAACAATAAATTTTAAGTTGCGTAAGATAAATTAAATTTTGTACGGTAGACCGTAAATGACAACCTGCTTGTATATTTTATAACTACAAATAATCGTACGTTAAACAATTTCATACAAAAAAAATATACAAATTTTATGTTCAATAATGTGTTTTAAACATTCAAAAATAAAAAAATAAATGAAAAAAAAAATAACAAAAAGAAAATTAATACTAAAATGCCGTAGATCTATCACGTATGCTTGCTCAACAAATAAAAGCATTATTCTTTCTGTCTTAAGTTCCATAACATAATACCAGGTAGTGTAAACCGACCGAATTGTTTTTGTGATATACGGAAAAACTTAGTCTTGTGTTCTAGTTCTAAATTGAAAAAGATATATCATTAAACTGGTTTTGAATAAATGGTGGTTTGTCTACCTCTTATTTGTATACATATTGTTGCGGTCAGTTGAAACCAATCCCGACTAATCATGCGGTTTCCGGTCAATTTTTCTTTCATCAAATTGCCACTGTCTTGAGTCGATACAAAAAAAATATATAAGCTATAATGCTACTGCATCGATATATATCTTCCAATCAAACCAAACAGTTTCCGATGTAATTTATCAAACCATTATCACCAACAGTAGGCTACATGAGATGATTTTTTTTTTTATTCTGTTGTTAAATTAAAAATTTATTGTTCATGTAATAATATAAACAAATACTTTCAAACGATAAAAGGTTTTAACAACTAAAAAAAAAAAAAAAATATCCTACACCTTTTTTTTATTGACCCCATTTTTCCATTTGTCCCTACCCTACGCCCATTTTCCAGGCCTCCAAAGGTATTTGGTATATAATTATGATATATTTATAATAGGCTAAGAAAAGTAAGAATAGCCTAAATTTTAAATTAGAAACAAACGAATCGCAAAATAAAACGGAATAAATTATATTATCCGAAAAAATATTGTACGAAATTCAACGTTAATTTCTCAAGTTCCTACTTTTACATGACCTTAAACAGATCCCTTCTTTTAATAAAAAATTACCTGTTGAAAACTGAAGTATAATAATTTTTCAAACACTGTTTTTGTAATTAACTTCCCATCCCAAAATAAAAATAAAAATTATGAGAAGCTGAAATTTTTTTTACCTAAACAACAGTAAAGCACTTTACTTCTGAAATATGTTTCAGTAGACTTAACTGAAAGACTAAATTAGACTTTTAGACTACACCTCTTTTAATTTCCATCAATAACCTTTAATGGAATTTACTAACGTTTATATTACTACAGCTTTATCATTATAAATACTAATTATATTTAATAACAGATTACTGGGCGAATGTATTACTGGGGTTTATGATAAGAAACACACTTAATGATAAAACTGATAGACTACAAAACAGACTGATAATCTTACAACGTATCTGACCCTAGACATATATGTTTCACAATATTAATTTTTAGTTACATAAACAATTTTAGTGTAAAAGCAGCCAGTTTATGTAAATGATATTATGAAAAATAAATTACAAAAGAAAAACCATACAAAGAGACGGATCCATACTCGCGGTTAATACTAAACAGTAAATCGTCCACACCGCTCATCGCTAGCGGCGACCGTGGCTTCGGTACTGTCGGCATTGTAGGCAGGAAATGACGGCACATTGCCCATTGTTGCCAGTTCCCAGATAGCTCATTGGTCCAGAAAATAGCTTACTACTTACGTATCATTACAATTACACCATGACCTTTGCAAATAACAATTTATTAAAAATATATTAATCGTCTACAAGTGAATTCTGTTCGTTCAAATTAAAATTCATACGATTCCGACTAACGCTGCGAATTTATAAAATTATTACAACAGAATTTTAAAGAATTTAAGATATGAAATCAGGTAGATTTAATTCACAGTTAGGGCAGCGTATTTATACTGAAATTCGTTTACAGTATGTAGCCAATTTTAACCGATGTAATCAGCCCCTATCAGCATATTTGGTGTTATCTATCGATGTATTTACAGGTTATATCAAGAATCTATCCGTTCTTCTTTAGCACGGGTTTCGAAACGTACCTTCAAATTAAATAATTAATAAATAATAAAAAATAACAAAAGAGTTTTTAATTGTATAAAAAATTTTATCGAGAAAACTATTAATCCAAACGAACCCGTCATTGACGGTGGTTAGAAATTTTATTTTATAATACTTTTTATCTCTTCAACTTCAGTATTAATAACGTATTAAACGATATAAAGTTACAAAAACATTGCGGAAAAATCATATATAATTATAAAATTCACTCAAACTTAATTTATAAAAAAAACTATTTAAATATTAAAATCAAATAAAAAAAAGTTGTAAAAAAAAAATCCTGTCACGTAGTCATTTATACGGATTTAAATCCTAGACAGTAGACACCGGTGTACTCTGGTGGATAGGATTAAATAACCACACGTCTCAGGAATGGTCGGCCTGAGACTGTACCAGACTACGCCTCATTTACATGTCATACATATTATCCTTATCTCACTGGGTCTTGAGAAGGGGGTTTGCTTATTATTCACTAGTTGAACAAACTGCAACGTACACAATGGGAAAATAGATATTATCATCCATCAAGGCTAAGAAAGGTTATTTTTAAAGTTAATAAGATTAAAAATATATAATTTTATTGAATATGTTTTACCTATAAGGAAATACAGATTAGCATTATCACATGTCTGTTGTTATTCAAATGAATTATACTAATAGACTACAAAAAATATTATTATTATTACTATTACAGCTAGGTGGGGGGGGGGGGGGGGTAATCGTACTATATTTAATGCAATAGGTTCTGAATTAGAATATTCTAGTCAAGCTTGGAATTTTTTTTACGCTAAAAAAATTAATCTCTCAGCGGTTGAAATTGAGCAGCTAGCCTCTGTGGTAAAAAATGGAATAAATAATTAATCATTATTAACAAAAATAATATTGTAATTAACCAATTATTTCCATACACCCACACACACACACACATATATAAGTATTTATAAGTATATTAGGCAAAATAATTAATTTACTGATTTTCAGAAAATATCAGTTAAGTAATTTTCTTCATAAATAAATAAACCAGATGATTATTAACAGCTGTTATAAATAAATACATCATTTTAATTCAAAACAACAAAATTATGTTTACAATTTAATAACAACAAAAAAAATTCATGCATAATCATGAAATATGTAAGTGAAAATAAACATTTATTGATGCATAATGGAACATATAACTAGCTACGATTACTATTAACAAATACCCTCCAGCTACAAAATGGATTATAAATAAATTGTACCAATGAAAAATATGAGCTGGTTGAGCGTACCGTCAAAAACTTCAATAATAACTAGTACTGTTGGGATTATATCAGGTATCTTAATTATTAATAATTCTCGTCAACTAAAAGTTCATCACAAAAGTAGACTTTTAAACACATTATACAATAGTTGCTTTGGATGTTTTATCACTGGATTTACTACTAACGTCTTGAGATTCACCAGGTGAGATGTCTTTATATCGTAAATGTTATTTTCCTTTTCTTTTTCATTATGTTGAGTTAAAATTTATGTTTTTATTTTCTCAAGAAGCATATAATTTTCCATACTTTTTTTAAAGATTATATCTTTGATTATTCTTTCATATAATATTCGTTCAGTAATACCACAGTACAATTATTTAGAGATTAAAACTAATCATCTTTTAAATTATAAATTACTGAACGTCAGTAATATAATTCTGCCGATCGCAAATGTAGATATCAAGATTAAAATATATATGGAATTCTTTTTAAAAACATACATTCCTAAATACTACATATCCAGTTTAAACTGATCTTCAATATTAACTCTTCTAAATCTACTTTAGAACATAAATTGATGTACTTAAAAACATACAAACAGTATTTTAAAATTCAATTGTTTATTTTACAATTAAGTAAAATGGAACGCTAAAGTAAGATTGGGTTTCTATGATACAAGCCTTTGAAAGTTGGGCTTGTTTTATTATAGTTGAAACAAGGTAAAAGTATCTATGAATTTACTCTTTTATTATGAGAAAAATTTCTTAGAGTAGCCCAGAATGTGTAGACTTATAAACGAAAGCTGAAAATCCAGAAAATTTACTAATTATTTATTCTTGTGTTCCCCAAGATGATTATTGAGGAATTTCAAATTTAACAGGTTTCGAAACTAATAGTATTTAGAAAAGGAGGGGAAATTTCATATTACATATGCTCTTAAGATTTTATGCCTATTATTGCAGTATTTCTTAAATTTTTTTTAATAGCGAATCGTTCCATAATAGAAAAAGTTTTAATTAAATAAAATATTTATCCTTTTTTAATATCTTTTTCTAATTAAGCCGAGTGAGGATCACTTTTCTTTCATTTCTCTTCTGGGCGTTTTCGTTCCTGATCTTCCTCTTAACTACATGTAGTTCATTCTTTAACTACATTTTTACTTTTTCTGTTCTATTTTCATTTTTCTACTTATCTTGGAAACCTTTGTAATCTTGTACCGGTTTACTAAACATATCTTGCACTATTTATTCGTTTATTTTAATTTCTTTTTGAACCACTGAAGTCTATTGGTTTCAGTACTTTCGGTTTTAAGTGTGGTTAAAATTTTTTTAGAAGCTTGTTATCATTCAGACTCATAAGGCCGCCGAAGAATTTGGCTCATTTTTTTTTTTGGTGGAATCTGAAATTTCTCAGTTTCATTGTACCTGTAAAGATCTTTATTACCTCTGAATTTTTATTCGTTTTTATCTATTTTTTATTGGTCCACGGATTTTTTCAAGTTTTTACTTTTTTCCACTGAATTTATTGTTTATTTATTTATTTTATAAATTTTATATTTTAATTTATTCCTACTTTAATCCTTTTTTTTCAGATTCCTACAAATATCTGAAAAACACAGAATTATATCATGTTTAGTGTCCATTATTGGAGTACTGAAATTTCGATATATATTGTATCGAAATAAAGCAAATTTTCCTCTTTCCGATTCATTTTGGAAATCCAATTATCCATGGGGTATGATTTGTATTTTTCCAAGTATTTTTATATGCGGTTTCAAAAATGATAATGCTTTTTATGGATTACGTGATTCAATAGCACTTGGAATATTTGGAGCAAGTATTGGAGTTTCATTAAGTGATGATAATGATTTCAGGGATATCGGTTTGGTTATTCCTGGTACCGGTCTAGGTTTGGTTATCTCAAAAATAATATTATGTTTAATCGGTAAAATAGATGATTTTCAGCATCCGACTGTTGACATGCTTTATCTCGGTCTGGTATTGCTGTCTTTTGGCTTCATTATTGAAGATATAAAACTACTCAGAGAAAAAATTGAAAGTACAACTCCTGAAGATTATTATGATATAGTGTCATCATCCATTCCATTTTACATGGATATGATATTTTTGTATTTATCAGTATCACAGTTCACTGAACCTTTTTATTCAATTCAGTAAATTACTTAAAAAATTACATGTTAACCTGCATTTTACTTTTAATGTATATCATTTAATCAATAAAGTTAAATATTATTAAATAAAAGAGTCTTTGTATTATGGGACCACGTACGTAATTTGTTGTGGCTGACCATGCACGCTTGTAATTGATAACAACTTTAGATGCACAGAAATTAATTTATTCCATGATGTGTGAAACAATACATAACAAATTCTTTTCATGCTGATTTGTAATTTCTTAGTACACAATCCTGTGAATTTTAATGTAGCCGCTCGTAGAAATGCAACGTCCAAACGAAAAACAAAATCCCACATTGCATCGGGATATTCTCATTAAATACATACGCCTGGTTCAAATGGTATAATAAAAAGAGAGATTAAATAAAATCTGAAAAAAATCAAGACTTTTTCAGAAAGATAGTAATCATTAATCCCTAAAGGGAAGTTCAGATTTTTATTAAATTGATATTAACTATTTATACCTCAATAATTTTAATAACACTGATGATTCTGTAAAAGATCTGAAGAAAATAAAATGGCGGAAGACGACTGACGCAACTTTCTCCAATTCGCAAAACCAAAGTTGTTTAAGATACATAAAGTAAACTGAATGCTAAATGGATTTCAAAGGTTTATATATACATATATATTATCATAGTTGCGTAACAAACAATTATTTTTATGAAGAAAAAATTTGTTTAAAAGGAAAGATTTTAAACAAAATTACAAAAATAATTAAAATTTATCGTTGGAACTAATACTGAAATTGTTATAAAAAAAGCAAAGATTAAGATTACATTATTTTTTCTTTTGAATAATATTTATTTATAATAAAATTCAGTTGTTTTTTTTAACAACTGAATTTATAGTTACGAGTGGAACTAACAGAATAAAACATAACTTTACAAACATTATTTATTAAGCCCCTAAAAACATTTATAAAATAAAGAATCATCAGAAATATTATGATTTTCTTCTTTTTTTCATTATAAAAATAATTAATTTTGTTTGCATAATTGATTTATGCATATTTAATTTTCTAAAGATCGATCGTATTTGTATAGGTTCTTAATTTGGACCTTTTTCGCCAAGTGACTAGCACTTTTTTCTTTTTTTTTTTTTTAAATAATTAACATAGCATTTTTTAATTTATTCATAGCATATTTTTAAATTTATTATTTGGTTAATAATAACCAAATAACATTTTTACTGAAAAAGGACCAATTTTCCATATTTACAATCGATCTTGGATTAGTGTTCTATAATTTTTTATTTCTACTCGTCGATTTTATTCAAGCATGGGTCTTCCAAATGTATATAAGAGAGGCCCAATATAAACATTATTGCTTATAATTATAATATAACCTAATTTAACCTATGCTCGCTTCGCTCGCTAACCTTCGCTCGTGAGTCAAGTTTAAATTTGTTAAAGTATATTTATAATTCCTCTGTAAATACTTACTGATTTGGAAACAAAAAAAAAGTAGTACCCGCTTACCGAAAAAGGACCCTTAATTAACTTAACATTCCTCGTTTAATAGAAATAGAAAAACAACAATACGGCCGTGGTTACAAAAATGTAAGTTAAGATTAAGGAGAGTCCCGTGTACATTCAGAGTGTATCACAATGTTCTCCCAGGACTTTCATAACCTATACTCGTGAAAATAATGGAAAAGGTTAATGTAAACATATGTCCTAAAATACCATAAAAAACTGGGTTTTCCCCCCAATTTATTGGTGCAGATTTTTCCAAAACTACGCCAGATACGGTTCTAGGACCTATTTTATTGATTTTTCAGGTCAAAAACCAAAAGAAATCACTAATTCTGCTGCTTAATTATCCTCCTACAAATTTCAGTACGGCCTCATTTAACTGGGGTCGCTGAAATCCGAGTGAAGTCTTTCTGTAGCCCTAAGTCGCAAACGAAACAGTTTAGAACAAATGTTTATATGAACTTTTTCCATTATTTTCACTAGTAGAAAAGGGTTATGAAGGTCCCGGGAGAACTTTGTGGTACTCTCTGTGTATTTTTTATTATAATATATATTCTAGCATTCCAATTTACGAGGATTAAATAACGAAACAGACATATCAAAAAAATAATTTCAGAACTGTCCCGACAAAATTACTAAAATTATGAGAAAAGTTAAAATATTTAGAAAATGTAATATTGCCATATCATAAAATATTTTTAAAAAAATATAGTCTAAGTATTCTTAGTTAGGAATATGACTCGCTGACCAATACTTGCTATATGTGAAATATTAAAATTGACAACACAACTATAATGACTAATTAAGTTAATAAAACTAAAATTTATTATTTGAAATACCATTTTGTAATACTGATTTCATTAGATATGAGTTAATAACCATGAGTAATTACAGTGCGGTAAAATACTACAAAATCTATCTATAACAAATAAAGTCGTTTATAAATAAAATCTAATAAAGAAACTTTATTCGTAACATGATATAAAGTTGTATTTATTTCAATATTACATTAATAATTCAAGAATATTTTATAAAATCAGGCTCTATCACAATAAAAGTTAAATTGAAAAAAACGATAAAACGTTAAAAGGATCAAATTGTTATTTTTTTCCTACATGAAATCGTATCATAATTTGGTTGTTTTCCGTTGTTTTGATCGTCCTTTGCAAAGAAAGCAAGAGTAAAGTAGTAAAAGATTCTTAGAGGTAGCCGCGAGGGAGGTCGCACAATAATTGTGATAAATGTGGGACCATCTTCGTTCTTTCTCACACCTCATTTCCTCTGTACTACCCATTCGCAATACATCACTTCGCATTGCGGCGACAAGACAACCGCGTAATCCATCTGTTTCTTCGCAGTTTTTGTTGAACTCACTGAGTTCTTTTGTGTTATTATTATTACTCTCAAACAATGCCATTTCAATACAGCGTTTTTGTACCAATAAATTTTTGGTTAATAGTTTTTGTCATTTTCTTATACAACTATAGAACTTCAAATAAATTACGGAACATTCACCATTCGAAAAACCAATTTTTCCCTTCCTTTTAATATAATCATTTTACGACTCGCATCTATCTGTCCATTTTTAATTCTGACATTACACGGATCACTTGAAAAACAATTTAAAAAAATAAATAAATATTAGAAAAGGCAAATCGAAATTTTTTTTATATATACAGTTGGAATAGATAAAAATTATAATGAAATTATTTTGTATCCTGAGTATAAATTCATATACTCGTATTATTTCCATTCGAAAAAAAGTAAAACAAGTTGAGGTTATTCGAGTTAACACGGCTGTTTTATGTACAATTTGATAAAAGTATTTTGTTCACAGCCGAACGCACAAAATTTTTACAAATGAACAATAACTTCCTAAAATTAAATTAATTCATGAACTATTGTGAATTGAAAGATTAGGGTAAGTGCCACTTTGAAATTTGCCAATATAAAATTTCCATATTTATTTATAAATAAATATTAATTTAAAAAAGATACGATAAATTTAATTACAATAGCTCAGTCTGTACTGGAGATATACATTTCTTTTTAGTCTATATCCAAAATTTCAACATTCTACGGCTAATCATTTTTGAATTATGCGACTTTACCTATATACGTACGTAAAGACGTCACGCCGAAACTAATCAAAATGGATTCAGGGATGGTCAAAATGGATAAATAGCAAGTTAAATTATAAAAAAGTATTACAACAGATACAATCTTTCACTTGTTTTTTGAGTAAAGTGCAATTTTAGAGGTATAGAAATGAACAATACGTATCTACCATTTATTAAAATAAATAAATATGCTGTACGAACATTGTAAGTAATCGTAAGGCTAAATCCTTTGATTTAACTTGACGAAGTAAAAAAACAGTATTTTCTTTACTTCTGCAGTTAAATTATAAATGCTTATTCTAAAACTTTGAAAACGTACGATATCCTTTATATCCGTATGAGAAAGTCACGCCCCTTCAACATAATCTGTTCCAAATAAAAATACATTGTTTGATGTATGTTTATGCTCTTTGTTTTATTTTTACATAAATTTTGAATGAATAATTTGTGTAATGAATGGTATGAATTCATTGTTTTAGTAGAATTATTTCGAAAGTAAGTTAGATTAAAATTAAGGTTAAAAAATGTAATAAAAAAAAAGAAAAACGAAAATGTTAATCAGAATATAAATACTGTATAAAGATCAGACGAATTAAGAAAAATATCAGTATTAGACTGTCATAATACAGAAAATAATTCTTGATTATAAACACAAATTTACAGATTAAAATTAAATCTTTAAAAATGTTTGTTGCTTTTGTTGGCAATACAATAAAAAAAAAAAAAAAAAAAATTAGAAAACAAAGATTGAGAATGCTAAAAATTGGAGGTCGATATGAAGAAGAAGAGGTTTCAAGAAGAATAGAAGAAAAGAGAATTTTTGTACTAGAATTTTGCAAGAAATTATATATATCTGTTGGGCATACATTGGGGTATACATTAGGATTTGTGAATCTTTTTTTTTTGGATTAAAAGAAAATAAAGATTATAGTGGATAATTGAGGGTATGGTACGTGGGAGCTTATTTAAGGAATGAAGAAGTGCGTTAATAAAATCAGTCAAACAGCTGTGATGCCAATTACCAACTTTATTTCCTTTTAAAAATTAATATTTTAAAATAAAGTTAAAAAAGAGAACTATTTATGATATTTTAAATATGTATTAATTTAAATTTAGTAGGTATTAATGAATTTTAAAATATCGTCTTAAAAAATTAATTTTCTTTGATATTACTCGCAGAACAAATATTTTTATTTGAATCTGGAATTAGGTTAGGTAATGTTACAAACAAATGAATCTCCAAGAAATTTCATGTCTCCCATTTAATTAACAGGCACACCCACGGTTTCAAAATCATTTTTTTAATGATGCACTTATTTATTTATTTTATTTTTTTTAGAAAGATTTCATTTATTCACGATACAAACTGTTAAAATTATATACCAAAACATACTTTAGATGATTAAACAAAATTAATGTTCGAAATTCTTTACATTAAACAAAAGGCGCAGTTTTACTATGAAGTCGATAAAATGGAAGTATGATGGTTCATTTAACCTATACTGGGTTCGACTCTCCGTTATTTTGCATCACTCACTTTCATAAAAAAAATTAATTTAATTTAGTATTGAGCTTGCTGTTACAAAATAAACAAATAACACATAAAATATCCCCATTATGTGTAATGGAAAACGTATCATTTTTTTCAAATATTTCTTTCAAAAATTTTAGACAGTTTAAAAACTAGTCAACCTCTTAGTTCATATTATATTTTTCATTTAAGAAAAAAAGATAAATAATATTTTTTTTCGTGGACATCTTTTAGTGATTTTCATGAATCGATAATAAAAACTATAAACTACACAACAGATTAGCAGTTTAATAGATGTTAATAAGTTAATTTGTTTATTACAAATCTCGCTTTTCCCATTTAATTTTTTAAGTTAATCTACGGGAATTAATGAAGAATACGTTAACAATACATTACATAGTAATGTAAAACATTGACTGTTGTTAATTAAACTTAATTCTATTTATATTTTTGGTTAATAATTAACTACCAAACAAAACTTAATCTATGCGAGGACAAACAAAACTGAAATTTTATAGTATACAAAATATCATGCCTACTCGACCAAGGACTTTTGGATGAAAGGGTGAAACATTACTATTCTGCCACAGAGATCGTCAGTTTTAGCTATTTTAAAACAATATCCTCGCAGACTTTTATTCTGAACTGGCATCATTATTTTCTTTCTTTTCTGTTTAGACTCCGGAACCACCGTAAGGTATTACTTAAGAGGATGAATGTAAATGAACTGTAGTCTTGTACACATTCTCAGGTCGACCGTTCCTGAGATGTGTGGTTAATTGAAACCTAACGATCAAAGCACACCAGTATTCAAGATCTAATATAATTATTTAGAGAATCATACAACACTAAAACTACAGTAAATTATAACGGAAGTAATATTAAACGATACTATATTTTTTATTTTACTTTTTACATAATAGCCATTCTTTAATGAATTTTTTAGTGTGTGAAAAATGCCATGCCTGCACGAGATTCGAACCCGGAATCTAAAGATGAAAGGCCGAAACGCTACCACGGCGCCACTGATACAGCAAATAATATATTGACAATAAAGTGAAATTTTTACTGGAATAGAAAATATAAGGAATCATGTTTTATTATAACTTTATATCTTACTTATTTCAATTGTTTAACAGAGTTGAAATTTTAAGAAGTAAGATTACAATCAATAAATTTTAATTAAAATAATTATTGTGGACGGGTGCATTTTTAAAAAAATATATATATGAATAAGAAAAAAGCGGTAATATTTTACTTAGTTCAGATTTCATCCACAAGAGCGTGATGTGACATTGTATATACTGCAATCTTGTGTGTAAACCCAGAAGCACGCTATATACTAAGGGGGACAGTTTTGATACATTTACTCACGACGGATCTAATTATTGAAATATTATTTTAGTGTTGTAATAGTAGAAATTATTGTATTTTTAAAGATAAGTTACAAATAGAATGTACATAAATGATTCAATATGATTGTGTGTAATATATTATTGTGGTAAATATTTTTTTTTTTTTTATAAATTTATTTCGCTTTAAAAACCGATACGAACGCATTAAAAAAATATAAAATCATCTCAAAACAATAAACTGTATAAAATTCATTATCTTTATATTAAGAAATTATCTTAAATACAAATATTTACTAAAAAAAGCTTTAAAAAAGAATCCTAAAAACTTTTTAAACCTTCTATTTACATCAGAATAAGTTCCATTTAAGTTATAAAATAAGTCTGTATTATGAAAACTAACGAAATCTGTAAAAACTTGTAATTACAGAAACTATTTATATAGAACTTAACTATTATTATAATTTCTTTTTTTTAGTTTAAAAAAAAAAAAACAACACATTTTAAAAGTTTACTGTATATTCTCACCATCAGTAAAAAACAAATCAATAGAATTAAATAAGATTTTTTTATAAACAAAAAATAATAATAAATAAATAAGCTTCTTTAGCCTCTCTAAACAATAAAATAGATAATCTTTATATAGATTTATTAAAATAGTATACTATTTAAAAGAAAGCTTTATTAATTTAGAAGGTAACACATTACGTTTATACTTAAATTACATAAATTTGTAACTGCAACTATAAGACGGGGAAGTTGATCCATACTTGAGATTTTTTGAATATTATTACTGTTACGGTTTGGTTATGATTAAGTAAATCAAATAATCACAAGAACTTTCATAAAATTAAATAAATTTACTACATATATAGTTTCTTAAAAAAATCATAAAATTAAGAAAAAAGTTAAATAAAGGTCAAATTTCATTCATATTAATCTTTTCCCACTTAACAATATATAATTAAGAACTGATTATATAAAAAAAAGTCAACAGAAATAAAATTGTTTGTGAGCCTCAGTCGTGTTTAATAAATAAAAGATTGAAATAGAACTAATATACACAACATACTTTTATTAGAGACGTAATTATAGAAAAAAAATTGTTGTAGATTAACCGAATAGATTGTTGAATAAAATTATGTTGCGGCAGAGGAGACTACTAGAAAATGGAAATCAACGGCTTAAAAGGAAATCCATCCTTTTTATCTAATTATACAAAAAAATCTCTCCAGTATTAATCTCAGATTAATCAAGAATTCCCTTCATTTCTTGTTTCTTAATTAGTATTATTGTTATATAATAAATTTAAATACTCAGTATGAAGTTGAATTCTTTCTCGACTGAATCATTTCTGGAGGTAAGCTAACGTACAGTTACCCTGTTGATTTTCATTCATTAGTACGCTTATAATAGTTATTTATTCGTAGAGAAGAGTAAAACTACATTAATAGAAGACATCTGCTATTACAACTCCAATTACCCGGAGTAGAAAATTGAACCGAGTTCAACCAGCAGCCTCCTTCCCTCAAGAAATCGAATGACCTTGTCCACGAAGTTTTCAATAGTGGAGCTGCTACCTTTTTTTGTTGTTATCGGAAAAGTAAAAACACTATAGCGATTAGTCTTTGTCAGAATAGAAGCCGCTTTTCCCACGGATGAGGCAAGATTCAGCGTGAAGCTGAAGTTATTTTAATATGTAACAATCTGACCCACATCACCACTTATTTAAAATCACCGTCACTAAATGCATTTGTTATTTAAAAATGTATAAAAAGTAAAAAAAATAAGAGTAAAGTTTATAAAAGAGTACAATATTACTAATGAGAATTTTAAACAGAATTACTGTTCCAAAAAGATAAATTATTAAAAATTATAAGGGATAAAATTAACATAAAATTCATTTTAAACATATTAATAAAATATTTATATCATAATATACAATAAACGTATAAAAAAATTCAGAAATTTTACCGGTGATATTGAAAAAAATCAAACACCAGTTTGCATAAAATAAAAAACAAAACAAAGTGGTACAGACTGAAGGAATAAATCTAATTTAGATTTATTTTATCAAAATAACGAAAAAATATCAGCAATAAAGCTTATTTATAATTTTTTTCTATACCAAAGTAATAAAATAATTAAAATGCAAAAAGTAACCGCAATAAGTTATTAAAAAATAAATAAAAACATTAATTGAGTAAATATAATTGTTCTATGAACGTTGTATTTAATAATACCAATCTAATATGAAGAAATTAAACGCAGTTAAAACTCTTATAGAACATTTTAATAAGTACAGAAATTCCCTTTCAGAATTAGCATTGAGATTTTAATAAGAGTAATTATTCGTTAGTTAATCAGCGTGACAAAATATGATAGTGTTTTTTTTTTTTTTTATTGTAACTTCTACAATAAGTAATATCGACAATATTTTATAACAATTTATACGTCTGTCTAATATATACTTACAAATTTATAATATGTTCTATCTAACTGCCTCCTTTTGTACAATGAATTACGAATCATTTAATTATTCAACAGACCGCTGTCTCTATAAACCAAAGAAAAGAGAAATAATAAATAACAATACGATCATAAGGAGTTTTTATTATTTATTTTATATATTCTATGCTTTATTTATTTATTTTTTTCTCAAAGAAGGTAAAATTTTAATACTATCTGTATGTAATAACATTTTATTATCGAAAAATATTGGTAGAATTGCACGCCTGAGTACTGTCATTACTTTATAAATTGAGAAAAGAAGGTATAGTGGTGTTGGAAAAACTGCCAAAACGTGACCACTTTTTATAATGCTATTCAATATCACAACCATTATATCAATCAGCTGATATTTGATTCACAATATCTCTTTAACTGGCGAATTTGACGCAATGTATTATTTGTAAAATACGGTCTTATTTTAATTATTATTTTTTAATTTAATTTTTAAACATGTCATCAGCTTACTTACGGGATCATTTATTTTAAAACTATTATTACTATTTCAATTAATTCTATTCTACGTAGATTGTGAAACGGATGACGGTAAATAAATATATGTATATCGATAAAGTCTGTATCTTTGGTATATTATTCGGATGTTTTTCCAAGAGTTACAGAGGCTTTATTTTTATTTCTTTTTATCAGGGCTTCTTGGACTGAAATAGAAGATATTTTGTAAATGAATTTTCATAGCTCCTGAAAAGGAAATAAAAGCTTTTTTTTTTAATTTATTGAATCTATTGTTAAAATTAATCACAAAGTTTATTCTGAATTTTCCTGTTGAATGATCTATTCCAATTACCCGATTTCCAGAAAAGTTTACAAACGATTTCCCGAAAAGTTTGTTAGTAATTTTTATGCAATTTTATATATGATAATTACAAATAAATTTAATTAGCCCAATAAATGAACAGGTATGTGTGTATCTTTATTGCAATCCTTACACGTCTAGTTTTTACGATTTCAATATTTCCAATATATTTAATATAACAAGGCAAGCATGTTAAATAATCTTGAGTTTTGGATAATTGCATAATCCAGAACTTTGGAATATGCAGGTATATAGAATAATATTTTTTATTTTTATCTATTGTTACTTATTTAAGTAGGGTGATATTTGTTTAAAATATTGAGAACTTTCCAACCATATAATTCATCATTAGAGAATAAAGAATAAGGCAAAATACAGATAAAAAATTGTTCACAATAAGGTTTGTCCACACCTGTTCTGGATTCATAAATAAAATTTTTAATCAATTATAAATAACAACAGTATGGTACACAGCAATTTTGCCAACAGTCATTCTGATCATTTAAAATCTTTTATTTTTAATATTTGTGGAATCTTTTCCGTGAAGCTTCATAATTGTTTAATTATTTTATGTTTTAAAAATTAACATTATAAATATACTAACATTTCCCGTTCTGGCTTCGCTCGCGAAATATATAATTAGAATTTGAACATCAATATAAAAGTTAATTTTCAATTCAAAGCTTATTTTATTTTTTTAATTACAAAAAAAAAATATTAAAAAATACAAATATCTTAAAAAGAAATGAAAACAAGTAGTAAGAAATTTGCACGAGTTGGAAAAAGATATCCGATCAGAATAATCGATATCCATCTTATAAATATTAGTTATAGCTGGTTACCCGTCCTTCGTACAGATAAAAATGTATTTTGCCCGTTTCTCAGCCCCACCAACATAGCTAGCAGGTTACCGTATTTTCGTATCGCTTTTTTTTATGTAATGTTTTTTAGTCAAGTAACCGGGGACAGGAGCAGCCAGTCGCATCGCACACACAGTAACAGTTGCAGTGGTTGTGTTGGTTGATTTGCCGCGCCGTAAACCAACGTACTCCTTAAAAAATTGAAATTTCAAAAAACCTAAAACTGGGTTTTATATATTTATCTGAAGAGAATTTTTAAGCTCAAATCGAGTGAATATCTCGTTTTAAATAATCGAAAATGCATAAAATTTCAAATAATTGTTCACAATTTATTTTATGATTTTTCTCCGCTTTCAAGAACAAATTTCAAAAAATCTACAAACTGGTTTTTAAATGTTCAAATGAGGATTGCACACACCAAAATCAAGTTTATATCTTCAGTTATTACCGAGAAATTCTGAAGATAGTAAAATTCAATATTACTCTATTTCGACCATTTAAACTCGGATTTTCGAAAATTTCTTTCTTACTGTGTACTTTAACCGTAAAAAACAGTACACAATTTATCTTTAGAAATTTTGCTGGGCATTAATTATGGGTTAGTCAGGATACCTTGTTTTAGAGGTACAGATATATACAATACATATATAAATAAATTTTATATACATATAAAAAAAAATGTAAATGTTGTTTGTTCAAAATCTTAATCTCCAAAAGTTTTTCACCGATTGCTTTGAAATTTGACACAACGTTGCATTCGAATACGCGCGTGTTTTTATATACCTACTAGCTATCTATATACCTAAGATGTCAAACCTGTGACAGGTAAAAACATTTTTTGAAAAACAGCGATCTCTGTTGGACGTAAAAGCAGCACACGCTACACTAAATATTTTACAATTCCATTTCAATGTTTCCGATATCTGTGTCCATTATAAACTAAAAAACTACTGGACCGATCTACGCGCGGGAATAATGGAGAAAGGAAAAAATCGAAAAAGAGTCAGAAGGAAAATAATCGGAACATAAAAGGAAAGAAGGGGAAAATGGAAAAAAAGAAAAAAACGGAGGAAAGGAAGGGGGAAAGGATGTAGAATAAAAAGGGAATGGGGAAACAATGGAAAGAGAAATGAGGAAGAAAGGGGAAGGGGTGGGAAAAGGGCAAAGGGGTGTGGAATTGAAGGGGAAAATGGTGGAAAGGGAATATGGTAAAATTAAAATGGGAAAAGGAAAAGGGGAAAGGAAGAAAAGGAGAAAGGGTAAAAGGGAAAAATGGAAATGTTAAATTTTGTGAACTTCCGTAATGTTCATTTTGTTAATATTTTATCAAACTTTCAATTGTGTTCATTTTATAGTTATTTATATAAGAGAATAATAATATATACAGGTCATATAAACAATTAGATGTATGTTTCTCTAATGTTTCTTGCGTATTCAATGTATATTATATATACTTAAATGTTTATTACCTTAAAAAGTAACTTATACAAGTAATTAACGTTAAGTGATTGTAGATTAACATAAAATTAAATAAATTTTGATACTAAATAAGCATTTAATATTTATATAATATCTTTCTAAATATAACATAAATCATACTAATAACTTTAAAAACAGCTGAAAATATTAAAAATTACTGTAGCTCTATTAATAACCCAGTTAAAATTTAGGAATTTCAACGGTAATTTATCTCAGAATTTCATTTAATATTTTTATGGTTCTGACAGAATGTAAATGTATTTGGCAATGTTTAAGCATAAAAAAAATTATAACAAAAACAAATAACAGTTATTTGGATGAAAACGAGGAAATAAAAAATATATTTATTACTAGACGGAGCCACTGAAGTGCCAACATCAGACGCAATGGATCGTTCCTAAACTGTAATTAGTAATGCATAATTCTTTACTTTTTCACTATTGTATTACCTTCTTTTTTCATTAAAAAAAAAACTATCAATTTTTTTATTATCTTTTATTAAAAATACTTCGATATTGTTACTTATTTTATTTTAAAAATAATTTTATAATCTTATAACTCACAGCGATCTAAATTTAGAAGTAATTAGAAATTTAAGTATTTATAAATAAGACTGTGAAAGTAAAACATAACATTTATTTGTGAAAGGGTCATTTAAATTTACTGCAAATTGAATTATTGCATTTACCGATAAAAATTCGATTTTAAGTCACGTCAAGTCTTAGTATCATTTTGAAATTCCATAATTAATTACGAATCAATAAGAGACAGTAAATTCAATTCTATTTTATATTTCATAAATATTATTATTAAAAAATTCAGCTTCGTGCAATATTACAGTGGTACAGAAAATCATTTTAAAAAATATCCTGAAAACAAAACAAATAACGAAAATATATGTATATATTTATTTTTCAACGAAAGCTGTTTTACTTTAAAGTTGATTATAAACAACGGGTTTATACGGCAACAGTTTACCGTTTCCGAGAGTTTAATTACTTCGGAGTTCCCGATCTTTTGTAATTGTAAGAAAAACCTTTTATTAATATTATTATTGTACTTTTCGTTGTTTAATATTGTACACTTGTAATTTGATCATTATAAAAGTTGTATTCTGGCGATAATCCCAAAATTGTCAATTATCCATTTAGAAAAAATATAAAAAAGTAAATGACTTCTTTTTAATAAGATATTTTAGCACGTATTTTAAGATACGTTTCTATTTGGTTGATCAAGACTGGTTAATTATTAAATTAATAATATTAATGGTAGAACAAGACTAGATTTAGAAGATATCTAGATCTATAATTAGGTGAATTTAAAGTTATATACAAAAAACCGCTTACCATGAATTGAATTCGAAGCGTTCAAGCGCTTTCAGAATTAAATTCCATCTTCAGGAACTCTCATATTCGTCCTATTTGTAATATTAATTAAAACTTCACAGTAAATGATAAAAAATCGTGATATTTGTTTTATAGAAGAACATATCATATGTTATATATGACGTACATTTGACGACCAACAGTTATGTTTTAAATAAATAACACGATTTTTTATAATTTACATGCGAAATTTTAATTAATATTACATATAGGACGAATATGGGAGTTCCTGAAGATGGAATTTAATTCCGAAAGCGCTTCAACGCTCCAAATTCAATTGCTGGTAAGCGGTTTTTGTACATTAACTTTAACTGTATACTTATACCAACGGGCCATGTTTAACAAAATTATTAGGTGAAATGTTTTTAATTTCAAACAAACAATAATTTAACATCCAGCTGGAATTTAAATATTAAACCTAATGCCTATTAGTAGTTTTCTCATATCTACTAATTCTCGAAAATCTAACACTATGATGTATTCTTCATAATAATAAATCTACTTTTTTCTGTTTTTGTACTTATTTCCCTAAAATGGTAATTTTTAAAAGTGATATTCGTGGTATTTGCGTTCGTTGGAGGAAGCGTATGCGTAGATTTTTCCCTCTGCAGACGTAACTATTTTAAGATAAATATACAATATTTATATTTCCTTAAACTTAAGGAACTACATATATATATATATATATATATATATATATATATATATATATATATATATATATTTGTCCTAATAGGTAATCTATGGTCGTAAAGAAGTTTTGTTCGTATTTAAGCAACTTATTAGACACCAATGTAAGAAAAT
The DNA here is from genome assembly GCF_047948215.1 of Lycorma delicatula. Classification (NCBI taxonomy): domain Eukaryota; kingdom Metazoa; phylum Arthropoda; class Insecta; order Hemiptera; family Fulgoridae; genus Lycorma; species Lycorma delicatula. The sequence goes on from NC_134457.1 coordinate 123,051,524, forward strand.
AATGAAAAATGTTCGTATGTTGACTATTACTTTTTTTCAAATCCAATAAGTTTTATTTTGGTGAAGTACGATAATTTCTTGCTATTTAAAGAAAGATATACATCATTAAAAAAAATGTAGTATGATTAATTTATCGCGTTAGCTCGACGTTTGTGCCGTGAGAATGCAAAATGGAAATTTTGCAGCCTACGAAAATGCCATGTATAACCGGGTTTCTACCGCAGTACCAAGGTGTAACTACTCCACCACGGAGATCAGGAACTGCAAACAAAGTTGTTTGTAATATTTTTTTCTTTCACACACCTTCTAATTTTCAGAAATAAAAATAATTTAATGAAATTTTAACCAAATCAGTCGGTAAGAAAAATACCTACGGCCTATCGAAGATGTAAATATCTTCATCGAACATACGATGTTAGAAGTATTAACTCGCAGTGCAAAAATCTTTACTTTACATGAATTGTTGTTTGCTCTATATTGTGTTTTATTATTAAAAATATATATATATATGTTTATTATCTAGATTTAAACTAAATTTAAACGTACGTGTCTAATATCTTATTTATTATGGTGACAAGCCGTTCTTGTTGAATCCAGTTTTATACCACGGGGATTTATCTGGTATTATGCACTAGTCCTACGATTTTTTTTTCCTAGTGATGGGGAGGAATCCCATTTACGGACAAAGTGTTGGACTCGCTAACAGTTCCGCATGATCTTGTTAATGTGCATATGTATACCTGCGCCCTACCAAATAAACCTCCACCACACCAACTCCCCTCCCGGGACCGGACCCGCAATTAAGCATAACACAGCCCCAGGAGGTGCCTTCAAGCATGACGGCTTCAGCACGTCAGCTCGGCTTGTTGTCATGCGAGCTGGTATGATCTTGTTGTTTTTGCACTGCCTCTAACCTCTGGAGTGGAGTTACCAGTTAACCGACTATGTCGTCCCTGTTCCCCCACTCCAGCAGCCGGGACTCGGTCTTTATGCCTTCGCCTCTAGCGGAGACACACCAGGAGGGAGCGCCCACGCCGGGACTGCAGTTTAGTGCTCGAGGGCTCTGGAGTCCCCGTGTTTCATAGCCACTGCCCGCCCGCGCAAGCACCGGCAAACAGCCGCTCCACAGGGGGCTATCCATTACCCCCTCGTTTCCCTCTCTTTCCCCCTTATTGTATTTGTTATGAATCCTGCGATTATGAGAGATTATCTTGTGCACTGGCCTTAGATTCCTTCTCCCTGCCATCAACAAAACTTTCGTCTTCTCTCCATTAAGTTGGAGACCCCTTCCCGCCATCCATCTGCTGACCATGTCGATGGCTGCATTACCCTCTTTGGTCACCTTTTCTTCCATCCTCACCTTCACTACGAGTGCGAGATCATCCATGAAGACAACCGGTATCACTAAGTCAGGATAGTCAAGCCACAGCACACCATCGTATGTGAGAATCCATAGCAGTGGGCTCAGAACTTAACCTTAGGGGATCCTGCATGTGACCCGGTGGCATATCTCCACCACACCTTGATAATAAACCAGTAATTTGTCCTGGAGGTATCGTTGGACCATCCTCCGTAGATATCCCGCGACTCCCCACTCCCTACGATTTTGGCTGGGGGAAAAATACCATTCACCAAAAATGTAACGTTGTTGAAACCGAGCTCAACTGAAGCGTTCACTGGAACAGACCCTTCTTCAGTCAAGATCGCGTTTTTAGAGAAATGCTTTTTAAAAATCAAAATAAAATAAAGACGATTTCGTCATAAATAAAACATTTATTTTTATATATATTATTAGGTATTGAATTCTAAACAGATGTTTGGCTGTGACGGTTAATTCACGATAAAAAAGATGAAAAAACGGTTTTACACAAATAATTAAGTAATTCAATTCATCTTAACATTTATGATCAAATTTTAATAGGGAAAGAACTGAATTTAAAGATTAATTAAACTATATCTATAATTCAGATAAACACAAACAAAAGAAGATAATTAAAAAAATAATTACTCATATAATGTAAATTTAAACTAAATTTAAATGCACTTATCTAATTTCTTATAGAGTGACAAGCTGTTCTTGGGAATCTAGCTTTATTCCATGGGGATTTAATTGGTATTATACACTAGACCTACGATTTTGGTTGGGACAAAATACCATTCACCAAAAGTGTAAAGTTGAAATGTAACGTCGTATTAATATAACTAAATTAATGTAACTAAAACGGGAACAATGTGGATGTGCAATCAAATAAGTAAAACGTAAGGTTAATAAGGTAAGTAAGGTAAAAGTATGGTCAAATAAGTAAGTCATAAGTAAGGTTTTTCCAGAAAACCTTATAAATTCAGATTTCAATACACAAAAAATTAATTTAATAATTTTTTAAACCAAATTGTGAATATTATAATTAATCGCAATAATAATATTGTGCATATATATACACGAGTACATTTCATTTTTGTAAACAGATCGACTACATTAAATTTAAATTTCATTAAGTTTAGGGCAAAGTTATAAGGACTATTTGATAGTTTTAAATTACAATTAGAAATCGCATTACATGATAAAGATGAATTTTAATACTGTTATTAAAAAGGAACATTCAATGATTTTCTCCCTTACTGAACCAGTAGCTAATTACAACAGGGGTTTCACTAGTTTTTAGGTCATTTGCTGCGGTTGATGTTTTTCTCTTTTTTTTGTTTTTATCGCTTCGTGATGAATGCTTTGTTCTAGTGTTTTGTCTCACTTTCTACAAGTCTTGATTGGTTTTTCTAATTGCATTGCAACACTATGATATGCCTACGTCACACTGTGAATAAAAGTACTTGGTACAAGGTAGGCTGATTAAGTAAGAATTTTTCTTTCTGCTGATACAACGAATAATTAAAAAAGAAATTTGCAAAATAAAATACTCTTTTCAATTAGTGTAAATAAAACAAATGAAGTAAACGTAGTTCCATAATTAAATAAATAAAAAAAAATAACGACCCACACACACATATACAAAACATAAGGTTTACATAAAATGTTATTCAAATTGTGTGAGGTGCAACCGAAAATTAGGCTATATGGTATAAAGAAAAAAAAAATGTTTAGCATTCGGAAAATAACATGTTAAACCAGTAACAATTTCTAAAGATATTCTACTGTATAATAACTTCATATGAATGTATCAAATACTACCAAACAGGAAATTCAAAATGTTCAACGGTATGTATGACATTAGGAACAGAATTACATATAACTCAAATCCTTTGCGATTTCGAAAAAAAGAGAAAAGAATTGAAGCAATTGCAGTCTCGATGCATGTAAGAAAATTACGTTTATAAAAGCAATATTTTATAAATATATTGTGAATAAATTTAGATCATAAATATAACCTAAATATTCATGCAGACATAGAAATTACTCCAACCACATTTTTGCTCTGAAATTTATTAATTTCAACGAGCAGACTTATACAAAGGAAGAGTTTTTTATCGTTAAAAGAGGAAAGCGTCATTCTGTACTTAACACAAAATGGTGGCGAAATAGATTGTAATGCAACAAAAACTTTAAATGAAGACATAATAGCCGGATAAAAATAAGACAATTAAAAAATATTTATAGAAAAACTTTACTGTCTCTACGTGATGATAAGCAATATTATGTTAGTAAGAATTGAAAACTCATTGTTGTATAAGTATTCGTTTATTTTCTAATAAAATAAAAGATGTAAAAAAACCTATTTTATACAAAAAAAGTGTTACACTTGTTCTCATTCAATCACTCTGACGTACATATCTAATAATCTTATTCGGATAAAATTACAAAAGGAAGGTTTCTTTCTTTCTTAATTCTGCCCGTATTCTTTATTCAACAAAAATTATAAAATTTATTTCTATGTTAAGTACAATGCTTTTATCCTAATAAAATCACTTGGGTAGCTATCAAAATTAGTTATGTAGCCTTCTGATTACAACCGACGTTAGATAAATAAACACAGAGCGATATTATTTATATTTGTAATTTAATAAAATCAAAAACCTTTACCATATCAACAAAATAATTTTCGAAAATTCCAAGTGTTTTAGAAACGTTACCCTTCCCCCTTTTTTTTAATGTGACCCCAAAAATTTAATAAATTTCAAATATTTTTTTTTATTTTAAAGCGTATAAATAAATTTTAAAGCATATAAATATAATTTGCCTGATTAAGATTTGAATTTGAAATGAAATGTAAGAGTTAAAATTTTTTAATATAAATTTTATGTATATGCAGAACTTAAAATTCATCAATAATTTTTTTTTAAAAATCCTTAGAAATAGTTGGTATTTTTATTTATCAATTATTAAAATACGGAAATTTAATTATAATTTTAACATAATAATTAGCCTAATAGAGGTCTTGAATGAATGATTTGACGATAAATACATTTTAGGTTATTTTTATAGGCTGCATATTATACTGGCCACATTTAGAATTAAATTATATTTTTTCGTCATATCTTAGAACCATGGCATTCTGCTATGAAACAACTGATCATGTCACTTTATGAAATAATATTTATTTAGTTGTCTTTATTTTATTTAATAACGCGATATTTAGTGGATCTTACTATCATTTAAAGTTAGATGACAAGTGTTGGTTGGTTAAGAAAACAAAGTTTATGCAAAATTGTGATAAAAGTAATATAAAAGAATCCATAAACTCGGTTTGTATTCAGTCAAATTATCACGAAATTATCATATTGTGTTTCATTCCAATAAAAGTAAAAGGTTTAGAAGACTTGTAAAACTAAAAGAAGTAAAGTGATTCAAAAGAAACTTAAATTATAGTATATAATTTAATATTCCCATTTCCGTAATTCTTAAAATAATAGATTCCAAATTTCATGCGTGTACACTAAGAATTTGTTATAAATAAATAAAATGTTTTTCATACAAAAATTACAATTTTTTTTTTGTTTGTTACAGGTGAGTAGATGAAAACATCATGACTTCAAAATTGTAAGCAGTAGATAAAAATATTTATTTTAAGCGTATAAATAGTGTCTGAAAATAAAACAAAAATAAACGTAGGTACATAAAAATAAAACTTCTATTTATACATATAATTTTATTACAAAAAAATGAACGAAATGCTTAGTATTAAGATAGTATTCTCAATAGTTGAACTAAAATGTAGCAAAACAAACTCTACGCTTATATGTTTAAACAACTGGCTCGCTTTAAGTTACTAAAACTATAGAAACAAACTGTTTTTATATTCATTAATGTTGTAAAAATAGAGTAATAAAAATAGTAACAGACAAATTAAGATATTTTAGCTAAAACGTAAGCATGATAACAACAAAGACGACAAAGGACCATAATTTTACTTGTCTAATTAGAATAAAGGCTATCTTTCATGTAATACTTTATTTATAAAAGGGGCGTAAAAAACCAAATGGTGGTTAGTGGTTAATTAGCTTTTCAACCCACCTGGAACTTTTGCAGCTTTGAGTGGTATAAAGTGCTGAAGATAAAGACAGAGAATATAAGTGACAGTGTATACAGAGAGAAGAGAGACGGAATAATAGTAAAGAAGAGAGAGCGAGATAGGAGAATAGTAATGGAGGAAGAGAGACGGGATAAGAGTGAAGAGAGGGAGAATAGTCCCTTGATCTTCAGAGCGTATCCCTGCAGAAGCGCATCAGCATAATATAAATAGGGAGATGGTGAGTGGTGAAAGCACAGTGGTAGGGAAAAAACATGGCAATCTGATTTCCCTCATATCTTCAGAGACAAACTGAAGCACAGGAGATTATGCATTCAAATGCGAGATAATAGAGACGCCCTGGCTTTTAACGTCAACAATTCTATTTTATTCATGGAGTTGTGGTTCTGCTAGAGAAATATCTCCTCTCCTACCTCTACCACACTCTCTCTTTATCTTATATTTTCTCTCACCTTTTCTCCATAGAAAGCTTGATCATTCACTAGGTATTATTATAATAATAATAACAACAGCAAAACAATAATCTCATCTGCTAACTACAGGATAACAAATACTCTCTTCATTATTCTATTAGCAGCATAAGCCTCAGCGAATTTCATTTATAAATTCATCTGATTCTTTTGTTTTTAGTCAACCTATCAATATTTTTTTTTTTTATATATTCTATAAAATTTATGTAAATTAATCTGTCTTTTGAAGTAAAACCAACGTTTTGTTGGTACTAATAAAAAGCCTATTAAAATAATGAGACCTAAATTTCTAGAAAAAATAAAAAATAAAGCTAACACTTCATTAAATGTACTATGATGTCTTAATCTTTCATCTCTTTAGCATGATTTTTTTTTTTTAAAACTTTACAATAAAACAACAGAAGTAATAATTTGCTTCATATTTTAAAATTTTTATTTTTTAATGGAAAGAAATATTACATCTGTTTACAAATTAGTGATTTAACTACATAAATCTGATAGACTTGGAGACAAAACAGATAATAAACATACAAAAATTTATTAAAATAAAAGATATAGAATTTTCTACATCTTCATTAAGTGGATCGAATATTCTTTCAAATTTTGATTTAGGAATTAATATTTATTGTTATTTTTTATTTTGCTTTTCATTCAATTGTAAAAGCATAGTGTAACTACCAACATTTTTTATACGCGTATATTGAGATTCGTTTTTGTTCTGTAGAAATTTATTCGAGGAAATAATGTTTACTGATTATATGAGAAGTTACAGACGCTGAGAAAGTCTGTTCAGTTCAATAAATAAAAACCTTGAAAAATTATTAAAGTATTAAATGAATATTTAAATATTTTATTACTGTTTTTTCTTTGCATAGTAAAATGTATTAATCTACGTGTATAAGACGGGTGAGAATATTACCGTTCATAACGGTAAGAAATAAACATTTTCAAAAAAAATATATAATACTTTTAAATCATTAATAGAAACTTTGGGGTTTTCCCCATTAATAACAACAATAATAATAAATTACATTAGAATTAGGCCTAAATATTATAAAGTTGTATAAAGTGCATTTTAATATTACTAATCACGTTACATATTCCCAATAAATTACGGTAAACAGTTAAAAAACGACAGTGACGTTACCATTAAGTACACACTAACATTCACCTGCACACCGAATAGAAAGTTCTATATGCAACTGTTGTAGTCCTCACCAATTTATTTTACAATCTTTAAATTATCTCAAAATTGCTGTTACTCGTCGTACTCCATATCTGGATCCCATATGTACAGATAGATAGATTTAAGGATAATTCTAAAGATCAACAATTTATTAGACAACGATAACTGTGAGTTTCTCCCAGCAATCAGTTTAGTTCCCTATACTTGTTAAGTTTTTTTTTCCTACCACGTGGTCTTTCCACGACAGGTGACGATCCAAGTGTAGGTCAAGGTACCGTACCTGATCCATATGAGGGATGTAAACGCCATTCTGGTGGATCTTTGAACAATAACTTTTTCTCACAGTAAAGGTCACATGGCTCGATTTGTTCTGATTCACCCTAATTTTCCATTTTGTCAGCCCCTCGTCTAACTCAGATTTTAGTTTAGCAGAGGCTTGATTCGGATAGCTAGGGTTGTCGTGTCGTCTGTAAATGATGCGACAACCACGTAATCCAAAGCTGGAACGTCTGATTTGAAAATCGAATACAGAACAGGCCCCAGAATAGAGCCCTGAGGAACTTCGTATCAAAGAACTCTCATAATTCCTGATTGAATTTATCCTGGGAAAAGCGTCCGCTCAGATAACCCCGCAGGACTAAGTAAAATGGCTGAGGGAGGCTCTGATTTAGCTTACACAGTAGAAACCAGACAGCCAGTCATATGAAAGGCCTGATGAACATCCAAAAGCGCTGCTGAACAGTACTTCTTCTCCTCCAAGCACCAGGTTATGATGGTAACAGCTCTACGAATCTGTTCAACGGTAAAGTGCTCAATCTTGAATCCAAATAGATGATTTGAAATAATCTTCTCTCGCTTCAAGATAGGCCACAGCTTTCGGAGTAACAGCTCTTCAAACAACTTTGATAGTGTCGGTAGAAGACTTATAGGTATGTAAAATGTAACATCATGAAGAGGTTTACCTGGCTACGTAACCATTACTATATGACAAACCTTCCATTCAGACGGGAACACGTTCTTCGGATCCCACTGAAAAAGTCTATTATGTACCGGATGGCTTTGTACGGAAGCAGTACTAACTTACAAGTGGTCAAAAGGTAATCAATTTTTAATATATTCCCTTCCTTTATTACTCCTAGCAGCTCCAATGTAGAAAAAGGTTTAACTGTTAGCCATAGAGGAATCTGGCTGTCTAGAAATTCAAGTATTCATCTTCATCAGGTCCCTGTACATCCAACGGTGAAAAGACATTACTGAGATGAGAAGCAAATAGGTCGACCTATACAGAATTACGAGAATGTAGATGTTAAAATTAATTAACAGATAGATTAATTTTGTATTACTCGTAAAATAAACTGATAATTACAAAGTATAATTTTTTATATAAAATGCGGAAAAGAGAGAAAATAGTAAAAATTATAAACGATCTTAATGAAAATAGGAGCTATTAGGATCTTAAAAGTTCAGGTGGTAATAGAGGAGAATAAAGACGAACATGGTGAAAGAGACCATGTTCTTATTTTATTATAACCGAACAACACAAAAAGAAAAAAAATTCAAAACCAGTTAATTACAGGTCCAAGAACTACGGTTTTATATTAAATTTTGAATGATAACTTCTCGTGGTAGGAAATATAAAATATGATGTTTAAATGTTTGATTACAATAAAAAATGTATTATAAAGTCTTGTAAACCACATTCAAAAAAGATTATTGTCTATCATTTCAACGGAAGCATTACTAATATCTTATGAGTAATCAAATGGTAATCAATTTTTAATGTCTTCCCTTCCTTGATTACTCCTAGCATCTCCGATGTAGAAAAAGGCTTAATTGATAAACATACAGAAATCGCATTGTTTAAGTGTTAATGTTTTATAAAACATTAAAGCTCGGGTAGCTGGTTGTTATTATTATCACTATTTATGAAATTATTCATTGGATAATAACGAAACTAAAAATAAAATGAATGCGTAGAGGTTACCGATTATTATTGTTAAGTAACCCAAAAATATACTATAACCTAACCTTTTTGTTAAAGTCAACATCCATTAGCGTGCTTTAAAACTTCAGCCATCTATTCATTTAACGATTAATTAGACTGATAATTAGGGATTGGTTTAAAACATCTTTGTAATAAATTGATTATTTTTGTCTTGGTTGTTTTCTACGAGGCTGGTCGCTAATAAATTATAATATTGTTCAAAAATAATTGATGTGTTTTAATTGTTTAGTATAATTTATTCTTTTATAGTAGAGATTATTTATTAATTTAACAAAATTTGTAATAAAAGACATTTGTTAATGAATCCTTTCTTTCGGTCGTAGTTTTTTTAAGCTCCTAAGTTATGTTTTAAATTACGTAAATATTAAAGCTTCTGATGAATTATTTTTTTACTAATCATCGGTGTCACTTAAGAAAGATAAGAAATATATTACACAATTGTAATATTTGCGTAAATTGAGGGTTATACTCGCACACATTGAATTCGCTAATAAAAAATGTTTACACCGAAAAATTTATACTTAATATAAAACAAAATTAATATTTTAAAATAAATAAACTAGTCAGTAATAAAATGATAATTCGATTAATACACTTTTATCCGTTCTTAAATGCAGATAGTATTATAAATTTATAATAACTAGGAATAAACAGCACGTGTTTGCTTTATTATGTGAAAGCTATGAACGTATTAGAATTACCAACTAAGAGCTGTAGTCTAGAAGAGTAAGCAAAGAACTTATACCAGCTGTTGTAAAATGGTAACCATTAAAATTTTAATAGTCATATTGCTGTACAGACCTCCCTTTACTAAGGAGCTAATGAATGCACATGCTGACGTTATGTTATGGCGTGTGGGCTACCGCAGAGAAGGTTTATTTCAGTTATGATAAAGTGTTGAACTGTGAAAGACGCCGGTAAATTGGTTACGGTTCGTTTGATTCGCGCTTGGATTCGAACCAAAGACCTCACACATAGGTCTCATATTATAATATACTCTTCTCGACTCGTAACTTACTTGCGATATTGATAAATATCTTTTGGCAACCATCTTTAGATTTTACAACTATATGTACAAAGAGCATTAAAATTTTATGTTAGCACTTCTACTTACAACGTAATAAAAGTCTCACAACAAAATACAACCGGCAACATATTATACAAAATGAAACTCCTATAGGTTTCTTAATTTATTACATTTTGTCAACATAAATAATAATATTATACCCGCTAACAAACTTCCAAATTATGCCACACTTGCACTCCATATCATCATCATCATAATATATTTATTTATTTGATGATGGGCAATAACATATAATAATAAATTTAACATAAAATAATAACATTTTTGAGCGTAATAACAAACACAAATAGCAATGTGTAATAAGTGGTTGCGTAGAACAAATTTCAAATCGTATATATTGATATACTCAATAATTTTAGAACATATCTGAAATGTATAGATAAAAAATTATAAATTATTTGATAAATAAAAATATTTCAAATTATAAAGCGAACTGGTTTTGAAAATTAAGAATACAAAAATATATTTTTTATAGAAAATACAGAATAAAAAAAAAGACGCGCTACTATTTAAGATAATCAGGCAATTATGATAAGTATAGAAGGCTTACAAAGGCAAACTCACCTACAAAATGATGTGAAACAAAGATGAAATCAATCCTTAATTAGTTTAACTTGTTTATAAAAAAAGTAATAAAATAATTAAAGGAAAAATTTGGGAGTGGTTTAAAACTCCAACAAATAAATAAATAAAGATGTCTAAAAGCTGAGATCTGTTGATGATATTGAAACTAAGATACAGGGTAAAAGCCATAAATTTTATGATCTCACTTCTAGAGAAGAATACTCATAAGAATAAAACAAAAGTAATGAAATTACCTTATATTAGAAAATAAGGGTGAAATAGATTTATAAACAAAAATATATATACACTTAAAATCGAAAAATGTTGCTTTTTAGATAATAAAATAATCAAAGGCAGTAGGGACCGCATCAAAAGAAAACTAGCATAAACAAAGAAAAGCAGAACAAAAAAACATTCAAATAGAAGAAAAACAGTGAATAGTAATCCTAGCAATGGCGACTTACCCCTATAGAATAAATTTAGTGGCCTTCCACTAGAGGATACGGAGGTTGTGAACCAACCTGAGTCAGTCAAGCCTCCTCCGATTGTGCTTACGGAATAAACGACGTGCTGAAGTTGTATGAGCTGCTGGAAGCGACCGTGTGCAAGAGTGATTACAGCATTCGACTGGTTGGAGGTAAGCAGCTGAGAATAATCTCTAGGGACATCGAGGCGTACAAGAAGATTACACATGTTGTTGGAGAGCACGGTCTGATAGGTCATACTTTCGCGAGGAAGGATCAACGAGCCTTTCGTGTTGTAATCAGAAACCTGCACCACTCTATTCCACTGGAGATGATAAAAGGACGAAATCGAAGGCCATGCGCATCGGGTGAAGGAGTTGATAAATGCACGCCACAAGATAACTAAGGAGCCCGCATCAACTTTCTTCGTAAACCTGGAGCCACACGAGAACAATAAGACCATTTTTGAATTGGAGAACATTGACAATTGCAGGGTGTCATTCGAGACGCCACGGAAGCCTACAGGCCTCGTGCAATGCAAGAGGTGTCAGCAATATGGGCACACTAAGAACAATTGTATGAGGCCTTTCCGCTGCGTGAAATGTGGGGAGGGCCATCGGAAAGCTGACTGTCCCAGAAAAGACAGGAGTACTCCTGCAACCTGCGTCATGTCAGTCCGACCATCCGGCAAATTACCGAGGCTGTAGAGTATATCAAGAGATACTGGAGAGGAAGCGTAGGCTAAAGGCGAATTGGAACTCGCAACTTGCTCCGAGAATCGAACCCGCTAGCCGCAAGGTGGCCGGCCCAGCGCTTGATGATAAGAACTTCCCTTCGTTGGGTCGTGGGGTGCCGAGGACAGTCAACGCGGAGCCTGAATATCTCCATAAAAGTATGCTGCGGCAGCTGGGCGTGCTAGTGAGGGCAGTGTGGACAAGCTGGACAAGCTTTCATCAAATATAGACTTCCTAGTTCAACAGATTGGGTGTCTGATAGCATTGCTCGCCCAGGTGTTCTCAAAAATCTGTTGATGTCCAGATTTCTACGAATCGCTGCATGGAACATTAACGGCCTACTTTCTAGGCGTGAGGAGCTAGGAGTAATGGGTGATTCAAATTCCCTGGACGTCATTTTGATATCGGAAACGCACTTTACTGACCGGAACTACCTCAGGCTTCACGGTTATTCTGTGTATGTGACGAATCACCCAGATGGGAGGGCCCATGGAGTTCTGATTCGGAGTTCTCTGCGGCATCATCAACTTCCGGGCTTCTGCACTGACCAGATTCAGGCAACCACAGTTGAAATACAGACTAGTTGGGGCTATTAGGCTGTCCGCTGTGTACTGCCCTCCACGACATACTGTAACTGATGAGTTGTTTTCTGATTTCTTTGCGACTCTGGGTTGTAGATTTATTGCCGGAGGAGACTGGAACGTGAAAGACCGATTGTGTGGTTCCTGGTTGACTATCAGCAGGGGTAGATCGCTGAGGAGATGTGTTCAAAATCTGCACCTGAACGTGGTATCGAGATTCCAGCCGACATACTGGCCTACGGATCTGACGAAGATCCGGATTGCTTGACTTTTTTGTTACCTCGGGTATATCATCTGCATACACTCTGGTGAAGAACTATGATTCATCGTCGGACCACTCGCCCGTTCTACTTACATAGAACACGGCGGTGCTAAGGAGGAAAGAGAGGCCTATTTTTCATACGAGACGAACGGATTGGATTTCTTACCAGGATTGGATCGAAGAGAAACTGACTGACCCGTTTCCACTCGATACTCCTGGGGATATTGATTACGCAACGTACCTTTTGACGTCGGTCATGCAGGAGGGAGCACGGCGGTCTACACCTGATGATTTGCACTCAGCCAGAGACAATACCTATCTGAGGGAAGTGACAGAACTAATTGTCTCGAAGCGGCGTTTTCGGCGGAACTGGCAGCGTTTCAGAAGGCCAGAAGATAGGACTCTTCTTAATAGACAGCGCGGAGGCTGAGAAGGTTGTTGACGACTATCAGGGACGAGACATTCAAGGAGTACGTAGGAAATCTTTCTCACCTGAATGGGAACGGATGCTTCTTATGGAAGGCTAAAAAGGAACTGCAACGATCATTAGAAACGTTCCCCACCCTACAGAGGGGTACTGGATCGTGGGCGAGGACTGACAAAGAAAAGGCCGATCTGTTTCTTCACACCTAGAGGTAACGTTCCGACCCCACGATGCAGAAGGCCCCGGTGATGTGGATGTTAACGATTTCCTTGAGAGCCCGATGCCAATCAGCTTCCCGATTAAACCAATCTCTGCAAGGGAGATACTGAAATTAGTCAACCAAGGAAGACGATTAAGGAAAGCCCCAGGCTTTGACTTAGTGACGCACAAAATTGTTGTCATGCTACCCGTTAAAGGCATCGAGTACATCAGGAATTTGTTTAACGCTGTTCTGCGGACGTCTTACTTCCCATCGGAATGGAAAGTGTCGCAGGTGGCGATGGTTTTTGAAGCTAAGGAAGCCTGCACAGGAAGTTTCTTCTTACAGGCCAATTAGCCTGTTACCGGTCTTTTCTAAATTGTTTGAGAAGCTACTACTGCACAGGCTTAGGCCAGTGTTGGAGAGCAAGGAGATAATTCCGTACCGTCAGTTTGGATTCAGGTGTGGCTATTCCACAATTGAACAATCCCACAGAGTCATCAGTGGGTGTCTGGAGGAGCAGAAATTCTGCTCGGCGGCGTTCTTAGACATCCAACAGACTTTTGATAAGGTATGGATATCTGACTTACTCTACAAGTTAAAGCTACAACTTTCTCAATCCTACTTCCTAGTCTTGCGGAATTATCTTGAGAGGCGTTTTGCTCAGGTGAAATGTAATGACGAGTTTTCAAGGTTCTTTGAGATTGGATCGGGTGTCCCTCAGGCTGTGTGCTGGGCCCTGTGTTGTATTCCATATTCGCTGCGGACATTCCAGTTCTGGATGATTGATAGAACTTACAAATGGCGCTGGATTGTGTGTGCGTGTGGCAGAAAAAGTGGAGGATTAAGGGTAATCAAGGTTAGTCGAGGGACGTTATATTTGCCATGCGGAGAGGTGACTGTCCCGATGTGTTCTTCGATGGTGTTTTGATCCCGCAAACGGAGACTGCACGGTATCTGGAACTTCACCTGGATCGGCGTTTGACCTGAAGTGTTACGTGAAGATGAAGAGGAAACAGTTAAACGCAAGTTACAGGGAACTTCATTGACTGCTACGGAGGAACTCAGGCCTCACGTTATCCAACAAGATCTTAATTTATAAGGCTATCCTGCGCCCAATCTGGACGTACGGTGTAGAATTGTGGGGAACGGCTAGTACTAGTAATGTGGAAATTATACAACGATTTCAGAACTAAGTAGCGAGGGTAATTTCTGAAGCTCCGCGGTTCACGCGGAATTATGAGATTCACGATTATTTGAAGCTCCCATCGGTTCGTGAGATTGCATAACAGCGCAATGTCAAATACCTGCAGAGGCATGAGAATCATGTAAACCACTTTGCAATTAATCTACTCGCAGCAGAGACGATAACAGCAGAGACGTCTGACGGTTGAAACGAGCCCATGTACTCGACTTAGGGTGTGTGTAACAGTTTGGAAACTAACACCGTCAAGTTTTTGGTATCGTATCTAATTTCTTGTTACTTCTGTTTCTTTTTCTTTTTTCTTTTTTAATAATGTTTGTTTTGTGGACTATATGGTGCTGAAATTAATTGTTTGTGATTTATGACAGCTTGAAATTTCATATTTGACTTTAAATTTGCTTGCAATTATATATTGTGTATTATTTATTTTGAGGGTTCCTTAAGAACCTTCTTATTGCGTGCTTTTGTCAGGAAACTTATTTATGGCTCCGCAGGAGAGCCGATTGTAATTATAATTGTTAATGAGCAAAATAGAAAAAAAGTATGGAATTATTACCATTGAAATTATAAAATTCCAGAAAGTAAATGAACAGAGATTTAAAACGAGCTGAAAATTATAACAGATCTGATGTTTCGTTTCAAAATGGTTTTGCATAAAATTGAGATGAGGAAAATCTAAGGCAAAGTTCTGGTAAAGGAGCAAGGTTAGTGGGCCATCTAATTAAAAGTTAGTGTCACCTAAATTATCACATAAATAAGTAATTTATCACATATAAGTAAACGTTTAACGGACGACAACTTAATATTTTGGGTAAACATATCTTCATTTCCCGAAGGTTTGTGATTAAGTTGAACTCAACCGCCTGGATATGGTTTTGAAGCATTTCTTTGAGTGATTTTTGTCTACCTATTCATACCTTATGAGGGTAGATCATCCATTTCTTATTATCCTACTTTTTCCTTATTCTTGAACCCTTTACCACCGCTAAAAAGATCTATACATTTTGATCGGACTTCCATTTTATTCGCAATAAGGGTATTGGGGACCTTCAGAATCCAGTATATTTTTGTTTGGTAAAAACGGCACTTGATATGGCCCATTCAGTGACTGTTTTATTCCTGTCCGACGGTTGTAAAATTGCCCAATATATGACTGAAGTGGCACCGAATAAAACTGGCTCGACCTTCAGAATACGAACATATATAAAAAATTAAAATTTCAAATGGAATGGGGAAACGCATCAAAGTGATCAAACCTCTGACAAAGAAAATAACTTTTAGTTGGCTTTTATAGTATCAACGTAATAGAAAATCCGTTTTTAAGTTTGGTCCGTTATAATTCGTCAGAATAAAATAGTTAACTGCAGCTTATAAGTCTTGTAAAATAAAATAAAACAAATCTAAAACAAGAATTCTAAAATTCTAACAATACATCCATAGATGAATTATTTTAATTGCGCTGAACAATCCATAACAAATATATACGATGTTCTTAAAGAAAGTTAATTCATTCACAAGTTTTTAAACAATAATGTAACATTTAATTTTTGCATAAACAGTCGTAAAAAAATTGTACAATTTTCAAAAATATCTTTATAAGGAATATTAAGGTTATAACAAACTAAATATGTTCTCAGAGTAAATATTAATTTTTATTATTAATTATGAATTGTATTCGAAAGAAATAAGGACTAATAATTTTTGTAAAGAAAAAATTTCTGTTGCATTTGTTTTTTTTTAGGAAATTTTTTCCCCGTTAAAATTTATTACTGAATTTATAATTATTTTTTACTTTGTTCTTAAATTTAAGTTAATTATAAAATATAATACTCGTATATCTAGGAACTCTTGTTAAGAAAAAGATAATTTTAAAGTACCTAACATAAAATTAATAAATTATATTTAATTTTAACTAAAATAATATTTAAGAATATCCGAGAATAACTGTTGGCAAATATATATAAAATATCAAAATTAACTGCAGAAATAATTTACATGCTGCTTACGTCGGGGTATTAAGTATTAAACGACTGTGATTTATTTTAAAAACTAATAACTTTTAAGAATAAGCAGCGGCATAATGAAATTAATGACCTTAAATATATTTACTGTAATGTTATAGGATAAAAGAACCGAATATCTTTATATTAATCAACCAGTAGTGAATTAATTGTCATATATTGTGTAAGACGTACATGCACAGGCTTGTTATAAAATAGGAAGTAGTTCTTTAGCACTGATTTCCTTCCTCTCTACTACTAAACGCTACGTGTTTAACACAAATATGTATATTTCTCCTCAAATTTGAAAACAAAGGATATCGAATATCATTATCCTCATTTATACAATGCAAGGTCATCTACTAATATTAAAAATAGTAGCAAATATATGGAGGAAGGAGATAAGAATAAGACATCAAGCCACTTATAATAAAATAAATAATTCAACATAACAAAATACGATTCATAACCTTGATAGTAATGTTTCGTGTTCGTAAAATGTACATCTAAAAGAAAATTATTTTACACATATTAAAAAAGTATATATTTTTTTCAATTACTGAGTTCATTTAAATAAATTTACATATTGTTGTTATAAAGAAAATTTATTAATTACGCAGTAGGTATTTTTAATTCATTCATAACTGACGTAAAACAAAATAAAAAACTAATTAAAGAAAAATCTTTATAAAATTAAGTTTAAAAATTAAACCAAAACCATACAATTTTTTTGGATTAATTGATTTTTCAATAATGCTTCAAATTATCTTTAAAAATATTATATTAAAATGTATCCATTTCGATTATAGCCATCACTTTATTTATCTATTTCTTTATACATATTAACAATTCCTTATTATTGCGAGTGTTTGAAATTATTACTTTGTTTACTCAAGTCAGCTGAAGTTTACTAAGTTAACACAAGTATTTTTTCTAAAGTCGATCCTCTTAAACGTTGGAAATATAGTAGTACTAAGAATGTTATTATTTTTTTAATCTTTAATTTTAATCTAGTACTGAACTACAGAATATAAGTTTTTATAACAAAATATTAAGTATAAAAATGTTACGACATGGAAGTAAAACACAGATTCAGCAATATTATTTTAGCAGTAATCGAGAAAAAAAACGAAAAAAAATGAAAAATGTTATTTAAGAATAAATCAATTCATTAAATTCCTTGGATTTACTAAACAGTAAACAGATGATTTTTTTTATAATTGAAGTACCCTCTTGCATAGTATCTTCTGCAGGAGAAATTTTTAAAACTGAATGCCACGTATGATTAGAGATATAGTAAGGGGATTGGGTACTGCACGGAGAAATTTTGACTAGAAAGTTTGGTAACATTTTAAATTTTTTTTAGCAAAACCAAAAATTTAAGCACTATTTACATCCTGTTGGATTTAAGAAGTAATTTATATGGTAAAAACTTTGGTTTGAATGATTCGGTGATTTGTAATGACTGGCTAAAAATTTGCTTCATTCATGTTTTATAAGATAAGATAAAGATTCTTCGTTTTAATAAAATATTAAATTTAATTTTAATATAAAAAAAAAAAACAGGTTATAAAATGTTTAATTAAAAAAAAATTATATCTAGAAGAATAATATGATTTTGTAGGTTACTGAATTTATAATACCTTGATTATATATATTATTCATTATGCATAAGTAATTCCTAATATTTCTTAATCTTATGTGTGTGTGTATATATATATATATATATATATATATATATATATATATACACACAAAAATGAATGTTTTTTTTCCCGTATGCATTCGTATACATATATATATATATAAATGAATGTTTGTTTGTTTTCCCGTATGCATTCGTATACAATTCATCCGATTGGTTGAAACTTTCTTGAGCTGTTGTGCGCACGCCCGCGAAGGTTTCTGAATTAGTTTGGACCCGGTAGGTGGCGCTGGGATCGAGGTATTTGGAAAAATTGCATTTATGGCCCGATTCGACTCATAATCAGAATATATATTAGTTACATGAATAGAAACATTTTGTTTGCAAAAAATGGATTCGCTAGGTGGCGCTTAGGTTGACATATTTAGAAAAATTGTATTTATGGTCCATATTTGGCTCATATCCAGAATACACATCAGTTATGTGAAAATAAAAAGTTTTGCAAAAACTATCCGGTGGCGTTTCGAGATATTTACGAAACAAACAAATGTACAAACAGACTTTTTTTTTCTATATGTATAAAAGGCAATGTTTGTATGCGTGTGTGTTTTGTAGACCAAAAACCTATTGAACCGATTTACGCGCGGGGGAAAATCGGAAAAGGGGAAAAAGGGTAAAAGGGAAAAAGGTAATTAGGAAAAAGGTAAAAAGGGAATAATAAGAAAAGGGAAACAGGGAAAAGTAAAAAGGGATAAAGTGAAAGATTATTTTTGCGAAGTTCCGTAATATTAATTTTTTTTGTGTGTTATCAAACTTTCAATTATGTTTATTTAATCTATATATATACTCAAATCTACCAATAGCAAAGCAATGCCGGGTCTGCTAGTATTAAATAAATCAAACAGTTATCAGATAAGTTTTAAAAAATAATTTGTAATATAATGTAATAAATTATTTATTTACTTGCCTCTTATATTTATGTTTTATTACATATTTTTTTATGATTGTCAAATTACTTCAGTATACACACTGGAAAAGTGATACAAGGATAATCAATTGGTTTCAGGACTAGGTAAAATGTGTTTAATAACAGGACGAATAATTGCTAAAAAAATTATATATGCTACCGTACGGGGGTTATTTTGTCCAAAAATGTTAGTAGAAGATTGCCTATTCCAAAATTTGGCTGATCTTTGGCGCCCTGGGACATGCATGATATCAAGCAGTTACAGTCACGTGATGTATTACAAATCGACAATTTTAAATTAAATTGAAGAAATTTTGTAATAATTGGACAGCGGAAAACAAGCATGAAACAATTTCTTCGGGTAAACTCAAGAACCATCCTAGTTTATGAGTAGATTATAAAAGCGTAGGGTGATATGCAAGAAAAAATAATTTCGAAATATTTAAAAAAAATGATCTATTTTAAATGCTTTAGGTAGAATTAAGGTTGTTATTTTGTTAACAGAGTCAAATCGACTCTTCAATGAAAGAGAAATGGCGTTATTATTGTTGTACTGTTATTCACTTTTAACATATCAACGTTGAGTGAGTTACTTGTAGTTAATTAATAAAATAGATAAATTTTCGCAATTTTTATTTACGACACCGACGATGAAAATTATTTATTTATTTTTTTGAGCAATTTATTTTTTACAATCGGTCGTCAAAACGATTGCGACCATAAGTAAAATTGTATGGCTAAGAGTAACGTGTCAGGAGACCATCCAAAGATAGCCCGTCTTAAATACAACATTAATAATATGCATCATCTCTCATGACACAAACGAAGCAATTAGTTAATAAAAACATAGATAACAAACAGATAATAAAGGTAACAGTTAAGAAATAATAAAGTAGGATAAAGGAGATAATAATAATAAAGTCACAAATATTAAAGTTATATATAGTATAGATTCTAAAAGTTTTATTATATTTAACATAATAACCATGCACTCCAATGACCATCTTCGCATTCAGAGATCAGTGAGATCCAGTACATATAACCTCCTCGATCATCTTACTTCTTCAAAGTTGTCAAATAAATTCAGTGCCAGATGACTCACATACTTTTCCAGCTTTTAAAATGATAAGATTTTTAAAAATAAATCAAACCATAGTTTACAAATATATAAACTTTTAAATAATTATGTTATTACAAAACAAAAGATATTTAACATCGACACATTCACCAAACACATTGCCTACTGGAATAATTAATTATTACAACTATTGCGGTTACACAATATTGTGTATTGGTCAATCAGTCGCAATTTTAAACAAACATACAATGGATCCTAGAAAGCCTCCACAGCAACATCTATTCAGAATTTATAAACATAAATCATAAATTCAGCGACATTAACGGGCTTAATATTTTTCACGTACACAGAAAAGGACCATACCTTAATATTTGAATATTACGAAATATAAAAAAACACACCCCAACGTTATACTTAATGAACAGAAGCAATAAAAGCCCAAAACACTTTCCAAAAAACAAAAAATCAGAAAGATAAATACGTCTCTTTTTAATTAAAATGACCATCCGCAGTACAATAATTTAAAACCAGGGAGAGAATAAAAGCAGCAGTTATTGAAAATGATCATCTGAAGATGATCATATTGAAATGACCATCTGAGTGTTTATGTAAAGCAGCACGGAAATTCTGCTACAGACCTAAAATTTCATATAGAAGAATACTGCATTCGCTAATGGAAAAAGACGGAAAGCAAATTTCTCGTAAGTAATAAAATCAAGAAATAATTTTGCGGAAAAATCAAAAATATCCGGAAATAAAAGCAAAAACTTGCAGCACAATAAAGGAATTTACAGCAATTTGGATAAACGATTTATGGATAAATGTGTCATATTAAAGCCCTGGAAATTTCCAATGAATTAAATTAAGGGTAGGGTTGAATTTAAAGCTAATCTTAATAGGGTACGCCGATCTCTTTGCCTACATAGTTTTCCTATTCGAAAAAGGACGACAATACCACAGCGGCTATCAAAAGCATACGAATATAAACTGAGAAAGTTTCAAAGATTTCTTATAAATTTACGAAAAAGGAACAATTTTCCACCAGAGAATGCGGACCAGACAACGGTGACTTTCGAAATGCCATTTAAAATAACAATTGAAAGTGTAGGTGCAACGAGTGTTCAGATACGAACTACCGTTCGTATCAACGGTAGTTCGTATCCGAACAACTTTGCTCGGCGATGCTGACAAAACTTTCGAACGGGATAAAATTTACCACCGAATGTAATTTTTAAAAGAAATCATCTACCGAAAGGTGAAATATTTCCATCCGATATTACCGTACGAGCACAAGTAAAAGAATGGATGAATGAGTTAGTACTGGAGGATTAAATGCATCAGGGAGCGTCAACCAGGCGCTTTACAACGAAAACCTTACTTACTTGTAAGGACAGTTTTAGGGATCCTAGAGGCGAGGATGTAAATCTATTATTTCTGATGGAATGAATTTTAATTTTCAATCTTTAGATATCTGCGTAAACTGACCGTTTAAAATCAATCTCCGTAAACACTGCACAAATCTGATGGCCTACACAACACTTATCATCTTTTAAATTAAAAATACCGTCTTTTTTTACAGATTCGTAAGTGGGTTATTATGGCATGGTCAGAAACACCGGATGATTTGATTAAAAAATCTTTCAAAATATATTGTATTTCGAACCTTCTCCAAGGAAGTGATTATGAAGATAATTGCAGTTCTACGGATGACGGAAACTTGAGCACTAATGTAATTAACGTTCAAATATCTACTATAAATACACTTTTAATTGAATATTTACCGTATAAACTGATTTACTGACATTATGCAAATAATAAATACTGTTATTACGTTCAATCTTCTATTGTGATTTTGCTAATAAAATAGAAATAGTAATAATATTTTCCATATCTGGGTGTGCGAGGTACATGGGTGTACACGGTACTTTATATCATTTAACGGATTTTTGGTATGAAAAAATATTTATCTCTATGGATAATATTGATAATAAATAATCTATATTTCTAAACACTGTTTCGTTTATAGTTTTAAATCTTTTAAATGGTTAAACCTTTTTCTGAAGTTATCATTTAACGATCTTACATTTATTCCGGTTTTTTTATTCACAACAACCAAGCGCATGCATTGTCAATTTTTTTCTAGTCAACTTTCTTTGCAAGAAAGTTCAACTTTGCATCTCTGCCTTTTATCCGTTTCCGGGTTCGAATAGCAGAAAGGGGGTAGCATTTTTAAAACGCTAAATAAATTTTCATGTCGTTACTACAGCCCATCTTTGAGGTTTCATGATAAATTAATCATTTAATGATGACAATGATCAACAGTGTTTGATAATGATTTATCGATTGTTAAGTTAATCGGAAGTCTATAAATATCAGTTATAGGTTTCCTAATTCGGAGCTCGTAGGCCGTCTCTGTCTCTTATTTCTGAAAAAATTATACCAGCTTCTTAAATTTACTCCAGCTCACTGTATTTTTAAGTAATATGGAGTAATTTATATTATTTATAATCACAAAGAAAGATTCAATTTAGAGTCTGAAATTATCATATTTTTTTAATGCTTTTTACTGCTATAATTAATTTTTTTAAAGGAAAAAGCTTATACATCAATTTTTTTTGCGATTAATCGATAATTAGTAAAATGTAAAATCTCCCTCTATATTTATTAAAAATAATAATACTAATTAAAACATTAAAAAGAAAGCTTAACTAAAATTGTAAATACTAGATAAATTAGAAAACTACCCGATAGGCGGAGAAAAGCCTCGGGAAACTTTTAAAGTGAAAATCATAGACTTATATATGCTACTCGAACATATACACACTAAAATAAATAAATATTTATTTTATATATATATATATATATATATGTATATAAAACAAAAAGATAACTTACAATATAATAAATTAATAGAAATTAAAATCAGTATTTAGAATTAAACCTTGAAATTAATATGACACAAGGTCAAACTCACAACACAATATATATATATATTAATATTATTATAAGCAGACTTCCACTGTCACAAGCGAGGAATATTTATTTTTTGATACAGGTAGTTGTATATAAGTAATTCTTAAAAATCATATTAAAATATATATTTGAGTAACTTAGATGAAAATAATTTTGTTAAAGCAGTTAAAGTATTTTAGTAACAGCTTTTTTTTTTTTTTTTTTGTTAAAGGATGATTATAAGGTTTATAATATTTCCTAAAACAGTAACCTAAGTAACAATTTTACCACAGAAGTAAATTTCTGTAAAAAGTAGTTACACTCATTATTTAGAAGCAAATTTTATACTCAGTCTTTTAACTTATGTTATTATTGAAATAATTTTCGAACTTAAAGAATCATTTTTAAAACACTTAAATTGTTAAAAAACATAATAAATGTTTATATATAAATATATTTTTTTTTAACAAAACATTTTAGTAATTTCGTATTTGAAATCGAATTATTTTATTATTTTACATAAATATCATATTAAAAATGGCGGAAAAATTGTTGCAATTTTATTTTGTAGCCTGAGGTCGAATATCGGTGAAGGTTAGGGTGTAGAATCGTGTTAAAGCCAGGGGCGAAGTCCTTTGCAGACCCCCTCGAGTAACTCGTAATTGTATACCGTAATGGAGATCGAAATTATGATAAGAACAAAATACTGAATGTAAAATAACTTATATAATAAATAACGGAGTATTACTACAGTTCGATTATACACTATATATATATATATATATGAAGGAGCACCGGTGGCAAAGAGAAGGTAGTGGAGAGCGGTCGTATCTGAACTAGTGAATTAACAACATCAATCACTAAAGTCAGATTTCCCTAAACACAAGCGAAGTAATGACATTCAAAATCTCCTATGAGAGATCTTTAAAGAGTCTGAAAATGACTTTTTCCCTTTAATCAACCCGGCGGAGTGGATTACATTGTAGATCAACCCCCTCTATGGAAATGTCAAGCACGATGATAAATTCGCGCGCGCGTATCCAGCCCGTGCAGACAAGTGTGAAATATGAAACAGCAGAGCCTGCACCAAGAGAGCTGCGCTTTAATTTCGTGGCTGGTCGGTTACGCCATCCCTCACCGCTCGTCAGCAGCCGCCGGGAGTCGAACCCCTCTCTACCCTCCACGACTGAATTTATTAGCCACCAGGTGAAGGGAAACAACCAGATCTATTCTACTGTACACTATCGAATAAAGAAAGATTCTTTATAATATACAAGCAATATTTAATAAAAAAATGACTATATATTTTACAATAATACATTACACGTATTGTGTATTCATACAACGTCAAAACAATATATAAAAATTTCCTTTGTACCTTAAGAAACATGGCACATTCTTTTTATTTTTAAAATATTCATTTGTTAGAATTATTAAATGTAACTATAAATACTTCACAATTAATTATAATATTTGTAAATACCCGAGCTGCAATAAAACAAACGAGTTAGACGACATTGTAGAATGAACAAAACTGATTGTTTACAAGCTATTACTATTGGTTTATTTTTACGTGATGTAAAACTGATGTAAAAAAAATTTCGACTAACTCACAAATTATAAATGGAAAATAAACTGCGAAAAATACTAAGTTGCAATCAAGTTAAATTTAATAAAAAATTAAATTTAACGTAATTTTATAAATTTTAAATAATTTAATTTAAAATTATTAATTTTTAAACTTCAAGTTTAAAAATTAATTTACTCCTAAAAAAAATTAAGAAAAAATATTATTAAAACAACTAGTCGTTGTACAATTAGTAACACTTTATCTACAATTACTCTGAAAAAAAAAAACAACACAACTAAATATATTAAACTTTGGAAAAATGATGTTTAAATTTAATAAGTAATTTACTGTACAACCACCGAAAGAATTTTATATTACTTGAATGAAAGCTTATAAAAAATATTTGTAAAAACCAGAATTAAAACATAGACTATTTAAATAAAGTTAAAATAAAACAAAATTGAACCAAAGTAAAGTTTAAAATTTAATAATCTCATTTCCGCTCCAGTATTAAAAATTTATTCATCCAAAAGGTTGAATTTCATTAGATATGAATTTACACTGTAGCAATTATCGCACTGTCATTGTAAAGTTTCTGACGTAAGTGTATAACCTGAATTCTTTATTTAAGTTGCATGTAAACTCCAATATTTACATAGCTTCTTACCCAAAAATAAGAACAATAAATTATCGGTAATACAAAAAAATGAAATAACACTATGATTTTCAGGAACTATATCACTAGAAAACATTAAAAGCACAACCTTTGAACTCTAATTTAGTTTAATTTAAACATTAGTCTACAAGCACATCACTAAAAAGGTGATATATTAGCACTACTCTTGTATATATTACCAATAGATATTTAAAAAATTGAACATTTACTAATAAAAAAAAAAACTGAGTAGCCTGCTTCATAAGTATCTCCTCACTGCAATCGTAAAATAATTTCCTGAAAATATTGCTGTTAAAAGTTAATCATTTGAGCAATACATAGAGCTCAAATAAAGTAAAAATATTACTTCAGTTTTTTGATTTTGCTTCAATTCTAGATAGATTTAGAAAAAAGGAAGTGAAATATTAAACTGAAGTAAATCGAAATAATATGACTGACATTATGATAGCTGAGACCACAAGTTACTTACGAAATAAATATAAAATAAGAGAATAAAAAAAAAAAAAAAAAAAAAAAAAACAGTTAAAATACTAAAAAGTATACATTAACGTAAAGGATAAAATACCTTAACTAAATGTAAAATACCTTAACTGAAATATGTATGAAAATATTTGAGAAAACCGAGTACTCAAAAGACAATAAAAATATTAGTACAGAAAAATAAAGGGAAATATTTCATTTAAAAATTAAAAACATTATATATATCGTAGAAAAAAAGACTATTAAAGAAGGTAAATCGGTGACAAATAACTGGCAAAATGTTACCTATAAATATAACGAAGAATTTCTTGTAATAAGATGTGCATCGCATATGTCAGTAGTGACGGAGTCGTAAAGGGCGGTAGAAGGCGACAATGTGTGTCGGAAACGACTATTAATACGCGGTTCCAGTGGGCAATGAGACGTAACATCTTTAACTAGACCACACATTCACACACAGACAAACAAGCGGCGTGCGAGCAGACACGAACACAAGCACACATAAACGAAAACAACACTGAATTTAGCTTGAGGAATAGGCCTATACGCACATAGGTTGGGACAGACACTGTCAGTAACATATGTTTGACATTTTCTTGTAGTAAAAATGTTAAAAATTGTGACCTACCAACAGGTTTTGCTATAAACCAACTACGTACTACAGTACACCGAGCATATTTATTTAAGTAAAGCAGAATTGTACCGACTTAAATTTTTCCAGTTCGCTACAACGCTAAAAGACCTGAGTTCGTTTCCCAGTAACAATTTAATATTTATTATACGATCTTACCTGAATTATATGCAATACATTAAGTGAAAAATGATAAACATTAAATCATGGTTAAACGTTCGAAATGAAGAAGAAACTAACAATAATACATAACGCAACTTTTAACTGATTATTTAAAAAGCCTTGTATAGATCTTTTCCCAAAATAATAAAAAAAAAAAAAAAAAACAATCAACTGACAATATAAGTAAAATATATGTATATATATATATATATATATGTATATATATATATATATATATATATATATATATATATATATATATATATATATATATATGTATATATATATATATATATATATATATATTTTTTTTTTTTTTTTTTTTTTTTTTAAATTGTGATGTAGTACATACAAATTTTTTTTGTTGGAAATTTTATTTACAATTAGTTTCACAAACAAAAACTATAAGTAAATTGGATGAGAAATCAATCACAATGATTTGGATTTCTAATCCGATTTACAGTACATACAAATATACATTTTTTTCATAATGAACAAACAAGCTTAAAAATCAGTCACGCCCATCACAAAAATTCTAAGATTAATTATATTAAAGGAATAATAAAAATAAATTTATTAAAATTTTAATGAAATAAAAACAAATTATTAATATTTATAAAAGCAGATTTATAATAATAAATTTATTTTAATTTTATTATTTTTAATTACATTTCAATAAAATAGAAACCAATTTAAAATCTTTATAATTTCCAAAAATAATTTTTAGGCAATAGAAAACAATTTTTAACTTCAATTCGTCTACTTATAATGAAATACATTTATATCAAATACATTATTATGCAAGTAAATCTTTATATATTTAACAAACGAATTTTGACAAAATAAACTATCCAATTCTATTTTTACTGATTAATTTTTTATTATTTATTTTTATTTTTTTACTTTTATTCAAATAAATTATTTTTAATGATTCTTGAATTATATTTTAATATTACCTTCTTTTATTTAATATTTAAAACATATTCTTCGTTGTATTTCCACTTAATATGAAACTTATTTCTTTTGTTATAGAGTTTTTCATTAGTAAGGCTTTAAAAGAAAAGGTATAATTGGAAAAAGTTTCCAATATAAAAAGTTTATATATATATATATATATATTGAAAAGAAAAAGAAAAAAAATATATATATATATATTTAACTTAGGCCTAAAATAAAATGTTACGTAAAATACATTGTCAGAGTTAAAAAAAAAAATATATATATATACATACATAAATGAAAATATATGCATAAATTACAAGGGTTTAGACTTCTTAATTTTTTTTTCAATCTTTTATAAATAAAATTATAAAATGTTGTAAAATGACAGACTGAAAATTGATCAACTGTGAGACGAGGATACAATATTTAAAAAAAACGGATTATTTATATAAATTCATATTTGCAATTCAATTTAAATTTACTGCATATTTATTTAATAAAAGTAAACAAATCAGTATTCTCAGCTTAATGAAATTAAAAAAATCAAATTACTAATTTAAACAGAGTAAAAACATTTTGAATGAAATCATAAATTATGACTTAATACGATGTATTTATACTATTATTACATAAATAAATAACAATTTATAACTTAAAATCAATTACTTTTCATTTTTATTAAGAATTCCATTAATTTTATTGAAGTAATTTATAATTTTATAGATGCCTTTCTATAGTAGAACATATAATAAATAAAATAGTAAATAAACAAATCATCAAATAGCTTTTTAGGCTATTTCATACAAAATATACATCAACAAATACAAGAACATTTAAAAAAAACGAACTGTCACAAGAAAATTTCTTTACTAATATTTGCTGAGCAAGCGGCACTCAAGTATGACTGTGGGCCGGGCGACTTAGATAAATTACTCGGCGAAGACATCAATATGCAAGGGGTTAATTTGTACGGAGAAATCGCTGCGACTGCGAGAAACACGACTTTATGTTGAGCGATGTCCCTTACGCCTCATTGAACAATCTGTATTTTCATTACATTGTAAACTGTTGCCGAAGAATATAGCATTACTACCCCAATAAATCCTCTTCTTTCAAATACCTTCTCTTTTCGAGATTGAAAAATTACTTCCATATTATATTAAAAGAAAATTATTTGAATAAAAAACTAATAATTTTCCAGATAATTTATAAACAATGATTAATTTATAACAATTGATTCAAGAAAAACGTTATATATATGTATATACGTAGAAATCACAACCGTTATTCTTCTATAGTATAATGAACTTTCTCGAAACATTGGAGGTGTAAAAAAGGAAATAATTATATCTAGATCAGTCTTAGATGTTTTAATAATGTTATACTTTCATTATAAATAAACATACGAATTTTATATTACAAATGTTAAATTCTGAGCGATAATGATGCTTAACACGTCCTTTGTTTCTTATCGAAATATTGCAGTTTTATAGAAATAAATCAAAAGATTAATTATTTTTTTAGTTGATTAACGAATTTTTTTTATTTCAATTCTATCTTTTTTTCCATTTATCCATAGAACCACAAGATGATGTGTAACAGTGTAGGCGTAACTGCATAGATAACCTCTTACATAGTGATTTTAAATTGCGAAGCGTTCGATAAAAAATATCTCTGGCCAGCCTACGATATCAAAATCGTTTGGATCGGCACCCAAATTATACGGCAGTCAATTTATTGTGCAACACTATCAATGATTTTTCAAGATTGCTGAAAAATAATATTCTTGATTTGATTTATCGTTTCAATTAGTTGACTTTATAGTCCGGCCTTACGGAGTGCTCTTCTATTTCATTTCTTTTATTTCGTTAATCTTATTAAATCACAAACTACTAGGTCTGTGGCTACTTATTAGTTCAAATAGATCTTATTTACTTATTGTTCAATTATCTTACTGAACAGATTATAAAATTGTGATATGACGTTAGAATAAAAAAAAAAGAAAAATTATCGATAATTTTGTAAAGTTAATGAACCGATTGAAATAATACTTATTGTCGACATACTTGTATGATTCAACAATATCTTCAACATTTTTAATATTATTTTATGGATGATAAAACTAACCAGCCTACATGATCTTAATTTATACAGATAAAGCAATAATCAATAAATATGACTCATTACTGATATTTATTACTAAAAAAAAAATAAGCAAGAAGTAATTTCTTTGCTGTTTCTTTTAAACAAAAAGTAAAACTAAATTCATAAGCAATAATGCGTAAGCTATACATTTCCAGTGCGTTGAAATCAAACTACGAAGATTGAAATTAGGTCTAGTACTAACCAATTTTTAGACAGTTAACCTTGACATCCCTTTTAACATGGACATAAAATTGTACCATCTCGCACAAAATATTTAATAATGAAAATCACGTCTACTTTTATCATTAAAAAACGATATTATAAGTACAAATAAATAAAAATTTAGCTACCAGTTTAGTGAGGATTTAAATTATGAGAAATAAAATTGATTATAACATGAATAACAATATACATGAAGGAATTTTACCGGTGTTATAAATCTTCAGAATTGACAGGAAAACGTACAAAGTTTTAATGTAAATATTGATAATTATTATACAAAACCGAAGAAAAGATAAAAGAGAAGAATAAAGGAAAAATTAAATGAAGATTTAAATCTTCATTGAAACGAGGATTTACTAAGGTCTCGGTTCTAACGCCGTTCACTTTACAGTCGATCGAAAACGTATGACTAAAAAGATGTACGATAAATCTTAATTTTTTTTTTTATTTATTGTAAATATGTTTTGATTCGTAATCTAAGAATGTGATATGAAGGTCCCTTTCAGGGTGTTTTGTTTACAATATATTGCAATACATCGACCGGAGAGATTTTGATTTTTGAATATTTCATCGATGGTTTCTTAGAGGGACCAAATAATTTTACTGAATAAGTTCTGAGCATTTCTTACGGAATGCTATTGTAAATGATTAATTTATGTTTTATGGGAAAAATTCTACAAAATTAGGTAACATATGGAAATATTCAATTAGAACTGTAAAAATCACAAATAGATCTAAAAATTATAAAACGCTGAAATATTAGTTTTATGTAATTAAAATATTATTGAAAATTTTAATTAAATTTCCAACATTAACGAAGCGATTAACTTCAATTAATAAAATGGAATCACTTTTTACTAAAATTATAGGCCTACAAACCTTTTTATTATCCCATCAAAAAACTATATAAGAATCTAACATTAAATTGTTTTTTTTTAAATACATCTCTATATTATAAAATATAGGTAACACATAATTCGTAATAGTCGTGTAAACCAAAAGGTTTTATATTAAAATAATACACCTTGAAATAATTCTTATAAATTATCTAATTATACTGTTTCATTTTTTAATGATTCACAGCGTATTAAGTAGATTTATTATTTACGTAACTATTAAAACGACAATAATAATAATAAAAATTCAATTAAAAAAATAGCTTGTTATGATTTTAATATCGATTACTTCCTTGTGTTGCAGCATAATTACAAAAATAAAAATAGCAAATATAGGCTTAATTGAAAATGAATAAAGGAGAAAAAAGTCACATTCTATTAAGCTTACATTAATTAAAGTGGTTACGCAATGACGAGCTTATAATAGATATCCTATTTCAAACTAAAATTATTAATTATTTTTATAATTGTTAAAAATATAAAAAAATATAAATAAATTTATGTAAAATTTAAAGGCTGATATATAGCGAAGTTAAGTTAGCAAGAGCTTTCGTTTGTTCAGACAATTATCTTTTTTAAATCTTCAGTCTTCTTTCTTTCTTTTTCTGTTTAGCCTCTGGAACTATCGTAAGGTATTACTTCAAAGGATGAATGAGGATGATGTGTATGAATGTAAATGAACTGTAGTCTTGTACAGTCTCAGGTCAACCAGTCCTGAGATGTGTAGTTAATTGAAACCCAAACACCAATTAACACCGGTATGCACGATCTAGTATTCAAATCCGTATAAAATTAACTCCATTTACTAACATTTGAACCTTAGAACTCTCGACTTCGAAATTAGCTGATTTGCAATGACGAGTTTACCAATAGAACAACCGGGTGGATTTTTAAATTTTCAATCAGATTTTTATAAATGTTTTCTGTTTACATAGTCGCTAAAAAGGATTAGACAGAAAACAAACTTGACAATGGCAATACAATAAATGAATTAACAGTGAAAATTATTTTTAATTCTACAAACAATGAAGTTCACGTTAGTTACCGGTAGTTTAAAGCGATCGTAAACTGAAATTAATATAAACGATTTTAAAAAACATTAATTTTTAACTATGATTTACGCAAATTGAAGACAAGGTAAAACTTAATTAAAATTATTATTTTCATATAATAATTTCGTCTTAGGGTCTGCGTTACAGTTTGGAATCTAACACCGTCAAGTTTAGTGGTGTCGAATCTAATTCCTTATTACTTTTCTTTCTTTTTCTTTTTTATTTGTTATTAATGTTTGTTTTGTGGACTATATGGTGCTGAAATTAATGGTTTGTGATTTATGACTGAGCTTGAATCAGGTATATCAGGTATTTTTTTTTTTCTTAAATTTGGATCAGTCAGAAGCTGAATTCCTTTTCCATGGTGTAATAATGTACACCGTATCACATTAGCTGTATTAATTTATAGGTTCGTCAACCTAGAATGTGTTGATTATTAGAACCGTACACAATGGTTGTCAGAAGAAGAAATCAGGGAATTGTTAACTTGAAATTTACTAGTACGGCTGCTCACGATCTGTTACCATAGCATTGATTTTTCAAAAACAATGAAAATTATAATCGTATATTTAATGCAGAAAATTATGCGTTGGTAGTATGGTAAATTGGTAATATGTAGTATCTAAATATTTGAAAATAATTTTTTTTTAAAAGGCTTCAACTAAGTCGCAACGCTGTTGTAATTTTAAAAAAAAGGCTTATTTATAATAAATTACTGTAAAGGAATTTTCTATACAATAACAATTACTAGTATTATCAAACGGAGATTATAATTTATCGGGCTTGAAGATTAAAAGCGAATTATTTAAATAACTGTTATTTAGGTAATAATTTTATAAAATAAAACCCGTTGCCAAAAAAATGTCAAATATAATTTACTTACGGCTAGTTTAGTAATTATTAATAGTTGTGTGAACAGTAGACCTCATTATAAATAAATAAATAAATCTTTTATTATGATCGGTTCATAATAATATATTACACAGATCACGTCAGGAAACGTTAGATAACCTACTCAGCAGATAAAAAATCATTCTATATTAAATTTAACAATTTAATCTCTACAAGATTGAATTAAAGATTAAAATACAAATCATAATTGAATGAAAGCAGGTTTATCCATTTCTAAAAATAATCATTATATATTAGAAATATCGTTCAAATTATTTTCAGGGACAACGGACATCGTTGATTGAAGATTGCAAAGGAAGTATTTCAATTATATCTGCGTGGAGTTTTTATATTTTGCATTGTTTTTTAAGAGATTTTCACACGTAAAAACTAGAAAAATTTTTTTATAAAAATTCAACGTACGGTAAAATGTTTGGCAGTGTATTGGGAAAGGCAAGATGCTGTAAAATACAGGATAAAAACCCCAGGGATAAAATTTAAGCTTAAAAATTGAGTAAATAAGAAGGAACGAAGTATCGTATATAAACGCTGAAAGAAAGAATAGAAATTAAGAGTTAGTCAGTATTAAGTTGGGTGATGAGACCAAGTATTCACTCTATAGCAGTAACTTTACAATCGAAATTTTCCTTCCACCGCACATCTACGTCATCCCTATATAAAAAAGAATAGCTATCGTTTTTTTGAAACGTTTTTTTTTTAATGAAAATTCGCTACGATAAATTGTTTTATCTAATAAAGTACCTATTCCAAATGTGTAAAAAATCTGTAAAAAACGTTTTGGCGTTACTGCTTACAAATACAAATGCTTGCTTACAAATACTGCGTTACAAACTGCCGGAGAATCGAGTAAATAAAAGGAAAACATTGCTTTGTTCGATTAATTAGTTAAAACTAAAATTTACTTTTTGATTTATGAGTTTTCAAACCCATTTTCTTTTCAAGAACAAAAATATTCGTTTTGGAAATAACAGCATAAAATAAGATGCCGTTTAAAAAAACGTGTGCCCAATTTTAATCGAGAATGATTATCTTGATAAATGATAAGTCTTTTTAAACATTTTCAAGATTTTTTTAAAAATAAAATACTGTCTCTTTCGTTAGTAATATGAATGTAGTTGATTATTTTTTTTGCGAAACTGAACATCAAAATTTTTAATAAGCGACTAATTGAGTTTGCAAGCCATATTAATAACGTTTATACTCATGTTAAAAAAAAATGTTACGTTTAATGTAAAAAATTTAAATTAGGAAAAATCTATCAATAAAAGCCTCAGAAGAAAAATAATCTAAAAATCACATTGAATAAAAAAAAATTAAGAATTTTATAAATTTTGTTATATATATATAACCTTTCAAAACAAAAAAAATTTGATGTGGACACCACATGACTGCCTTGTACGCCTATTAAATTACATAATAAAGTGGACAGTTACACAATTACATTGTGGTGGACGTGGTGTCCATTGCATTAGATTTTTGTGGTGTCCGTATCAGCATTTCATATTAGTTTATTTATTAACTTAGATTCATGTCGTCCAAGGAGTAATATGATGTAAGAAAGAATATGTCGGATCTGTAACCATCCCACACATCGGTTCGAATCCGATTTCATATACATATATATTTTTTTAACTTAAATATATTGATGGATTTATTAATAATTATCAACCTCTGTAAAAATTTGAATTAAAATAGAAATAACATAAAATTTTATTTCAATAATAACTTTTTTTTCATATTTTTTTGTTGTTATTGAATTATTATTTATTGTAAATTTCTTTTTACAATCAGAGATTAATAATTATTAATAAATCAATATATTTAAATTAAAAATTAAAAAAGGTTAAAAAAAATATGTATATGAAGTCGGATTTGAGCCGATGTGCCTTCCTCTTTAAAATTAAAATATTTTATTACTTAAAGTTTTATTTGGGTATAATTCTGGAACCAATGGAAGTAAGTACAACTTATGATATATCATTGAAAAGCTCACAATAAGAGCTTATTACTGCAGTTAAGAAAAAGTCTAAACTCCAATTTTCTTTGGATTTTGGGGGCTTTTTGGACACTTCTAGTTCAGTCGATTGCAACCAAAAGGAGAGGTGCACAACTAGATATTACAACAGTTCTAAATCCAAAATTTCAACATCCTACGGCTAAAAGATTTTGAGTGACGCGAGATACTTGAGTACGTATGTGCGTGACGTCAGTACATTACGCAGAGACTAGTCAAAATGGAATTACGGATGGTCAAAATTTGGATATTTCTATAGAAATCTTAAAACCCAAATTTTTCGCGATCACAATACTTCCTTTACTTATAAAGAATTAAAAATAACAAGGAATATAAAAAAATATATATTCATATATCACTAAACCATAATAGGACCAGTATTTTATTATTAAAAATGTTCGTAAACACTTTTATTATCAAGCTTGAATTAAAGTGCGCACGTGTGTGCAGGGGCATACATATTAACGTTTTTTAAACATTAATTTATTTTTATTGGAATAATTAAAAATCCCTTTAGGCACGCAGGAAGGCAAAGGTAATTTCACCGGTGCTAAGTAGGGAATAAAAAAAATTGTCCCCTTAAAGTTAAGAATAACTTCAAATTTACTCAAAACGACAATGGCTGCATATGATAAAAGTTTCACATGTTCAGCAAACGACAAGCCTCATCATACAATTCCAGCAATATTTTGTTCATCCCTTGCTGTAAGGGTTGTTCGTATCAAAAGTTGTTGGAGACCAAAGTTTTAGGTAATGTTTAGAGGACTAACGACTACGTTAAACCGAATCGATACTGTGCCTATTAAGATAGGTAAGGGTTTTTTTGTTTTCGTAACCCCATTTTTTCCACCCCCTAGGCCAATGATTGGTTATATCAAAAAACTTTAGTTAAATAAGTTTTAGGCCCTTATCCAAAGAATAGTAAGAACTTTAAACAAATTTAAGAAGTCAACGTGAATTATAAAATCATTTAAATTAAAATAATTCTTTGATTATCAACTTGGTGTATAACTAAACGATAAAACGAAACGCTATACATATACGCACTACTAAATTCTCTTATACGGGTTATATATAATCTTTTTATTACGACACTGTTATAAAGATCAAATTAGAATATTTATTATTTTATTACGCAGGCATAAAATGAAGAATTATGGGTCTACTCGTAGTTTATTTCAAAAAAAGGAACTAGTGACCAAAAGCAGTTTATGGTTTGACACATAAAGCGGCAGGTGAGTGTGTGTATATATATATATATATATATATAGTTTACTTGACAATAGCAGGAACACCTTTTTAATAGGGTTCTAGGGACCCTCTCGCTGCAGTTCATACAGTTCCAATCTATTGTCAAACACTCTTCCCCTTCTCCGTAACAATTTATATTGAAGAGAGTAAACTTACCTCCAACCGGGCGTTAAGGCAAAAATTCGGATTGTTTGCCTTTAACAATCTTTTCAAGAGTTTCACATACACACACTTATGTTGGCTATACCTTTATAAGAGAGGATGATCCTTCGTTACAGGTATTATTTATTTATTTATTTAAGACTGTTATTACACCCTCTTCAAAAGTTATGTTTTCAAGTGTAAAGATTATCTTAAGAAGACGTTATTTTTCTCAGAAAATATAGCTGCATCTTTTGTAACCTATCCTATAAGACAAAAGATACTTATTGCAAACTACTATTGTTTTAAGAGGTTTTAACAATTATACATCGTAAAATACGTCGTGAAATAAGTAAATAAACTTAATTATTATATATCAAAATAATAAATTATTGTACTAAACTCTTTATGAGAAAAAACGGATAAATGAAATAATACTAATTTAACTTATAATTTGTGTTGCTAATATTCTTTAAAAAAGTGGGAATATATTGCGAACTTTTTTCCGATAACAAAATCAAATTATGAAAATAAACTTTATTCCAGTCAATATTTCATAAATTATTAACTTAATTATATTTCTTATCTTTCTAAATATACTGGCGTTCAGCGCAAATTTTGTCACCCTTATGAAAAGAATAACCAGTAAATACTGAAAGAATTTTCAATGAAAATCTATATTAATTTTAATATCTAAATGTGTACTGTATAAATATTTTCATAATGATCTTAAATTCAAAAATGATTATACGATGATTTAATAAAAAATTATTTGAAATCCTTTCCCAATGTTTATTTCCTGGTTTAAACTATTAATATGCTAATGTAGGTATTTAATAATTTTTTTCAATAGATAAATAAATAAAATATTATAAAAAACAACATGTTAATATACATAACTATTAATAAAATTGAAAATAAAATCATCGAATAAAAAAAAAAGAAACAATCTTTATAAAACTTGAAGGCTTTCGTACAACCCCTACTGGGAAAGAACTAGTAGCGAACAATCTCAGACCGCAACTAGAGGAAATGCTAGAAGCAAAACATACTAGTATAACAGATCTGTTCACACGTTTATTATTTTCATATCATTCAACTTCTTAAACGTAAATTATAGTGATGATGTAAAATTTCAACAAATAAACATTGTACAATCTAAAGAAAGGTTTATTCAGATTTTCAACGTATTTACTCTATAAATATCAAACCTTTAAGAACTAGATTTCATAAATTCATGCGTAAATGAAGACTGATAAAATAATTTTGTATTTTCACCGCTTATAACTACTATATCAATAAACTATAAGACTTTTAATTTATTGAAGATTCGATTGTTATTAGGTATGATTTTTACTCGACATTTATATTTTGTAGTGGAGGATTATACTAGTAAGAATGGAGATAAGCATTAAATATTTAATTGAAAAATTCATCTTAACAACATTATGTTTCAAAATGATAAATAGTGTCAAAAAACAAGCAAACCAACGGTTTCATTTCTGTTTCACCTTAAAAATATTTGTTGTAGCACTTAATTATGGAAAAATTGAGAAATATAGGACTACATTTTTCATTTATCACACTAATTTAATAGAACTAAATATTAGATTGCAAATATTTAATTTCTTCTAACTTTAACGAAGAACTTAATTCTTTTAAAGCAATACAACTTACTAATGCAGCATATAACTACTCAATTATTTAAATAACTATTTAAAATTTGGTAAAATAATTAAATTTATTTAAAAAAGAAATAAAAAAAACAGTTTCAAATAGCACTTCTCAGTATATCTTACGTAGCTAGCTAAATTTAAAAAAACAAATAAAAAACCCACAAACAAAATTCGAATACAAAAATAATAATCCTCTAAACTAATAAATAAAAATTTATTTCAGGTACGTAGTAAGAAATTTATATAAAATTAAGCATAGATTTTCAAATGACGTAAAAGTTTTATGAAGTATTTTATTCTGAATAACATATAAGATAATATTTAAATAAAAATAATGGGAAAACTAATCATTTTGCCATTAATCTTAACTAATCTTTTATATACATATTAATGAACAGAAATTTTAATCAGCATGTAAATTTAATTTAATAGTTAATAAAAATACTGTAGGATCTGTTAAAAATCTATTAAAATTGAAATTTCTCTCATGTAGATAACATTAAATGAAAACACTATATTCCTACATTTATACGTCATTTATATTTGATCTCAAAACATCAATGTGAAATTTAGAAAATAAAATAAATTTTGTTAAGGCTTAAAGTTCTAAACTTCCAAATTTTTAATAATGTAGGTGAATAACAGTTGATAAGGAAGAAAAAACAAATTAATTGTTATAAACGGCACATCCTGTAATTTTTAAATTCCTTATTATTGCTCGCAAATACATAGCTTATAAAAATAAATTTTAAAATAAAACCATTTTTAATTTGGAAAAATAACCTTATTCTTTACTGAGAGGTTGTATTTTGTTTTTTGAATTAAAAGCAACTGCAGCTAACAAAAATTCACTTTTAAAGTAATTTTAATAAAATTAAATTTAAGGAATATCTAATTTTCATTTATTTATAAATGTATATATTATTTTTTTAATTCACTTACTTTTTAGATAAATTGTTAAAACTAGTTTTAAAAATTTTGAGTTACGTTATACATTGTATTATAACATCAAAGTTTTCTAAAATTCCAGCTTATTAACTGTAAGATAAAAACATTAGATGTTCAAAATATATGTTTTCTTTATTTATTGATTGTTTAAAGCAATCTTTTTTTGGTAAACGGTATTCAAAAAAGAAAGCTGATCTGGATTAAAAGTAAAATAAAAGTAAAGGTTATTTCTTGATCTTTTTTTTTTGTTTTTTTGAGGAATGTACCTTTCAAAAACAGGTATAATAATTTTTTAATGTAAATACGTATTACTTGGATGGCTTGAATATGAAAAAGTTCAATTTAATTAACGAACCGTGATCGTTCGACAGCGAATTTCAAGATAAAATCGATTCAAATTATATATCATTATATGGCCCGAGACTTTCAAAGGTTCCTTTAAACTAAAGATAAGCACCCCTAGTTTACCGATCGATTTTCGAATATTTTTTAAATACTGAAATGATAGTTTCTGATTTTATCCCTAAAAAAATTATTTGCCAGTAATTACGAAAAAGAGAAAAACAGGGAATTTCAACAAAAGATAAATATCAATATTCATAATTCAAGCTAACATCGCAAGTTAAACACAAAGACGATAATAAATTTTATAAGCCATATATAACTTAACACTAAAAAAAATTTAACACTCCGAAAGAATGGAAATTAACATATATTCTGACATAATTAATACTGGCCTGAAACAGAACACTTAGATTTAACTTTTGTAACAACAGTAAATTGTGAGGAAGGATTTAGGATCTTTTAATGCTTATAAATAAAATAAAATTACAAACATAGCTTAGCTAATTGATTTTTTTAAAAATATGGGCTCAAAATATTTAACTTGTTTCACATTTTAAATTCCTTTTCTAAGGTTTATTAAATTATTATTAGGCCTTAAAATATTCCAACAATATTTTAACGTAAGTTACATTGTAAATTTATTATCAGAATTAGGCGGGAAAAATAGAGTAAATTAATGAGTGACTAAGGAGTATTGAAATAAATATGTGTAAATGTTTTTTTTTCAAAAAAAAATAATTTTGATTTCCTAAATGTAGCAACAGCCTATTTATATATATGAGCGTGCGCGCGCGCGCGCGTGTGTGTGTGTGTGTTATATGACGTAATTCATACATTCTACACACAAATGGAGATACAGAGGAAGTGGTATAAGTTACAAAGAGAAACAACCATATCGGTTACCAGGTGAGGTGACACTAAGTCTGGGAGAATTGTTCTGACCACAGTCTCAAACGAGTAGGACGCGTGAGAGCCGAGACGTATTCGTTCATCTCTCAATCACCGGTAAAGTTAGGAGAAGAGTAGACTTACTATCTACTATACAAAGGCTTCTTTTTTATTTCTTTTATTTAACGATTACTTAATAATATAAGGATAGTTAACAAAATAAATAAATATCTTATGAATTATTAATATCAAATTTCTTGGTTAATTCAAAATAAAAAGATTTAATATACGACTTCATTCATTTATTAAAAAAAAAAAACAGGATAAACTGAAAGCCAAAATTGGATAAATTTAATCTTAAAGGGGATTATTTTAATATAAAATATTAAATTTAATCGCACTCACACACACAAAGACACTCACAAAATTACAAATGTAACATCGAAAAAGAATCTACGGATGTAAAACGGTAATATGATAAAACGGATACATGATAGGTAATAGGAAAGTGGTCGACTACAAACGGAATATTTTGTAGTTACGCAGACCAGAGTTATATAGAGTAATAGGAAGCATAAAAAGTACTCAACTTGTAAGTTATACAACAATATTCAAATTTTAATTGTTTCTTATGACATGCTAATCTTATGTTACGTTCATCTAAGTACATAGTAAAACATAAAGTTACAGTAACATCTAGCGAAAATATTATAAAACATCTGCACGCGGTAGCGCTAAAGGCGGACTGCCGTAGCGTCGGGGCGCTGAAGGGGGTAGAAGCGACGCTCCGACGCTCCCCTCTTTGCCTGACCACGCCCAATACCCTTCATCCAATGAGAACGTCCCCCTGCCACTCGCCCTGGTTTATTCTCCCATCCTGCACCCTTACTACTACTCCCTTCAATATTTCAGACGCACCAGGCAAATGTATTATTAAAACAAAGTAACAACAAAACCACAGCTTGTCTTTAATCTGTTAACTTATATATATATACATAAAAAAACAAAGTAAAATATATTTTTTTTATTAGAGATAAATTTTTAATTCAAATATAGCTTATCCTAAAATAAAAATTTATTAAAATAATGACGCGTTATCTCGCGGTAAACACAATTAAAACAGTAAAAGTCCACTGACTAAACATTAATTAAAATTTGCGCACAGGCTTTTAAAGATCTTCAGTCGCTAAAAATTGTAATGTTTTATTAACGAAATAAGTCCAGAAAACACAGGTTTCTAACAAAACTACTCGTTAGAAGATAGACGGAATGTTAAACTGACAAAATTAATAACGCTAACATTAGTTTTTAATATAAAACTACGTAAAACTTTTTCACTAAAGTAACATATGTGATTTTTATCATCGAAATAAAACGTTACGGTTATAAGCTAATGCGTAAAAGAAATCTTATTACAATTTACTTAATTTAAAAAGTATTCAACTAAATCAGAAAAGAGATGGATAAAAGGTGTAAAATATTTAATTTTTTTCAACGAATAATGGATAAATAAATAATAAACCGTTTCTTTTTGAAATGGACTTGACGTTTTTATTATATTAAAAACATTTTTAAAAATACGGAATAATAAATAAACCTATTTCTCTTCAAATATATGAAGAAAGCTAAAGGGAAATATTAAAAGCCATAAGGAAAAATATATTATTTATATGACATGTCAAAATCAACAGCGTGCTAAATGTGAGAGGCGTGTTAGGGTTTCTTGTCGGTGGTAGAATAAAGGCGGGGGGTTTAAGATAAGGGGGGAGTTGTTTTGCGGTAGAAAATAAGAGGGTATACACCACTGTATGATAGCGGTCTGGTTCATTAAATCCCCCTCCATTTCCTTTACGAGTTCTTCCTTGTTTAAGGTATCCGGTTCCACAGAGCAAGATTTTTCGGATCATCTTGTCGGTGGTGGCGCTCGTTATTTGGTTCTGTGAGCTGCAAGGGTTCCACCCCCCTCAACTCCCGCCCTCTGTTGGCGCCCTACCGGCTCAGTCGGTCAACACAACGCGTTACGGAACACAGCTCCTCTGCTCATACGGCTCGTACGCTACCACTACACGCATGCAATTTGCCAAACCCATTGGACGGTTCGTTACGCTGTGTCACACATGTACGACGATTATTTATAATTTGCTATTTAGAAATAAAAACAAAAAAATATTTATTTAATTAAATCAGATAAAAAAAAAAAAAATCGTCACAAAAAATTTTAAACTTATTCATTCATTCACACAACGGAAAACTTTTAAACTAAAAATGTGAATTTTTTTAAACAAAATCTAGTAAAATATTTCAATAAATTGAAAAATGCATAGAATATCGTGTAGATAGAAGTAAAAAAAAAAAAAACAAAACAAAAAAACGTAAAATTTGATATAGGATATTAATATAATAATAAAAATGCATTATCAAAGAAATGGACAAATTATATTTTTTAAAATAATAACTTTTTAGAATTAATGTTCAAATAAACAATAAAAAATGATTCGCTTTGTTAGATTTTCTACAATGTGTATAAATCCATACAAAGAAAAGCCGGGATTATAGCGTTTATTTTAAGAGTGCGTATTTTACGGTTTATTTCATTTAATAAAAGACTTAGTTAATATTATACAAACTACTAACAGTGAAAATTGTGTATTGTATTATATTTACATAAAGTGTCGTGAGATGAATTAATTCGGATAAAACAAATATGTCGTAGTTAAAAAAGGAATCTTGTATAAAGTGATATCTTAGTTAATAAAAAACAAACCTGGATCCAACAAATTTCGGTATATTTTCCTTCCGAGGGCCAGCCATGGATCTTTCAACCGCCTACAGATATAACCAGAATATGATGGAATATTATACCTGTAAGTTAACAATAGATTTATTATTTTTATTAAATTAGTGTAAACAGTATTAAAAAGAATCAAATATTATTGTATCTTATGAAAAAGATACATGTACAGAGCAGTGCTGTACATCACAGTTTAGTTATTTTAACTGCTTAATAAATAACAATCAGTAGGCCTATATAAAATCAGTATTAAAATGTATTATTATTATAATTTATTCGCATTTTTAAGAATAGAAATTATATTTAAGGATATGTAATAAAATTAGTAAAACGTAACAACTAATATTAAAAATAAAAAAATTAAAAACCTAGATTTATGTTGTGTATAAATAAATAAATATATATATAAAATAGTTTAGACAGTCATGTTAGTTAGGCTTACAAATATACTTAACAAATAATTGTTTAGATATTTGGATATAAATACACACATCGAGAGGCAGTCACAAATAACCTAAACTAAAAACTTTGTC
The DNA here is from genome assembly GCF_047948215.1 of Lycorma delicatula. Lineage (NCBI taxonomy): Eukaryota > Metazoa > Arthropoda > Insecta > Hemiptera > Fulgoridae > Lycorma > Lycorma delicatula. Next base: position 123,095,101 of record NC_134457.1, read on the forward strand.
TATTTTTTGATTAGGTTTTCTTGACAACTTAACCTTAATATTATCTGTTAAATGAATATATATATATATATATATAAACAAAACAATATTATTTATTTTTGTTCATTTTTAATTTTAAATCTAATAAGAATTGCATACGAGTATATATATGTATTGGTAGGTAAAAGCAAAATATACCTAATGAACGCATGCAATAAAAAAACAAACAAAAATGCAGTCCGTTTCACTAATGAAATAAATATAATAAAATAACACTCTGAAGGATAAACTGTGTATCAAAAATTATATATAAAACTAAAAAAAAAACAATAACAATATAGTAAAATAAAATTGCTTATAATAATAGTCATCAAATGAAATTTTTAAATATCTATACAAAATAATGTACAATAGGAATAGAAGATAGTTAATGTTTGTTTACTAACAAAGTTATACAATTCCTAAAAGCAAACCTTTTAAATAAATAAAAATAATTAAATAAAGAGTTTAAAATCCTTTTTTAAATAATAATTGAATGTAATGTTGAAAATAATAAAAAATAAACACACACACACATGTATAAGTCTAAGCAGGGAAAAATTGTATCATTAAACAATCGCGTTAAAAAACTTTGTTTTTAAAAAATTAATCCCTATTAATATTACAAATATGATTAGGTTTAAAAAGAAATATCTATATTTTTAAATACAATTCTCCTAATTTTATTGTATATTTATTTATAATATTGTAAATGTCGAGTCATAAAAAAAAATTAAAAGCGATATTCAAGTACGCAATTAACAATAAAGAACTGAAAAAATGTAATAAATTTTATAGAAAAAATCTTTCATAACAATAACAGAATTTATTTTCTGGATTGTGTAATATCTCTCAACTTATAGATTAGAAAATAGAAATAATTTTAATATATTTTCTTTCTCATTGTTTACACAATATTAAGAACAAATTTTCATTGAAATTAGAAATCCCTTACAAAGCATTATTTATTTATTGGTAAAGGTATGAAAAGAATGAAGTACAAACTAAATGTCTAACCTATATCGCTACCAGAAAATGCTACATTTTAAAAATATTTTTCTATTAAAATAAAAAAAAAATCATACGTTAAAACTCATAAAAATTCCCTTTTTTCAATGATCTGTATTACGAAAAATGGAATAAATAAATGCTGATATGCAAGATAATTAGGATTTTATAAAAAATTATAAAACATTATTACAAAAAACGTACCAATAATTTTTTTTCCAAATTATTATAGCTTATACTAATGAATCAATGAACCAGTAGCCTAAATTCATAATAATTTGCAATAAAACTTTCTAGAAAGATTAATGTTAAGAAAATGCATCCAGTTTGATATTTAACGTACCAATTTGTAAAAAAAATGTCTACTAAGAAAATATTAATTTAAGAAAAATCTGACTAAAACAATTTTTTAGTTACAGACCAATAACTTTTATCGTTTTTATATTTTTATTTTAAATATCTAAAATTTAATAAAAATACAACTAATCAAACATTTTTTTATATACAAATACTTTAAAATAATCTTCCAGCCTACAAGTGTGTTGATAAATAAGTAAAATACATTTTATTTTATGTAATCCCTACTAGATAAAACATAACGCTAGAGAAATACGGTTAAGTGTTATAATTTTGACTATATCCGACCTATGGTAGTGAAAATAAGTAGATAGTAAATTATAATCATTTTAGATCTTCAACGAATAAAATTTATTTTTTCAAATTCGGTAATTAGTATGGTAAGATTTCATACTAATTAAAAATTATTATTGTAACTGGAATATCAGAATTTTGAAATTATTTTAAATCCTTTTAGACTATCGTAAAACGAATGTCATTGATTTTAGAATACGTATATGCAGAAGGCCGAAAAAATATATATGCATGTTTAACGGTTTAAAAATTACCTATATACAAATTCATACACTATGCGGTATGAAAAAGAAAAAAAATCTACCAACCAAAATCGATCATAATAATGATAAAATTATCAATAAATGCTTTACACCATTTAAATATACACATTTTGTTTAGCTCTGGAACTATCAATAATATTCAACTGCCTAGGAATCAAGAAGTTTCTTTTCGTTTGGTAATGAACTAAGGTTAGACGAACTGTAAACTAAATTTTGTAGTTTACGAGTGGCATCCAAAATAAAAATTTTTTAAAATCTATAAAAACTAAACAATTTAGAAAACACCTATTTTAAATTATTAATAGATAATATTATGCTAGCAGATAGCAATGTGGTCTTTATGTGTTTCTGATAACTTTTTGGCGTACTCATCCATATCATCTAACGGTTAAAAATAACATATATAATAGGTTACCCATAGATAGGCTAGAAAGTAATAACACCAATAGGCTAAAAAATAAGATATGATTTAAATAAAAAATAAAATTTCTATTGGCTAGAAAATAAGGTATGATCTATAAGAAAAAAACCAAATTTATGAAGAAACGAATAATGAACAAAATTCACTAACTAGTATAATATAATATGAATCAGCCTAGTTTAATTTTAGAAGAAAAGCCAATCTGATAAAATTATTCATAAAACGGTTAGAAAATCCATCACGATAAAAAAATAATAGTACAAAATTCATGGTAAAAATTAATAATTTAATTAATAGTTTTCAGCTAATTATTTCATTCATTTTTCACTAATGAAATTTTACTTTTTGATTGGATCCTTTTTGTAGTACGCTACATGTTAATTCTAACCACGATATATTTTATTCTTCACATATCTTTAATTATCTTGTTTATACATTAACTAAACACAAAAAATAGCCATAATCAGTCATTCATATTAATTACTAGTTTAAAAACATAAACTACTGCGCAATTAAAATAGTTAATAATAGTTTTTCTTTATCTATTAATTATATTTTCAAACACAACGTTTTCAATTCAGGTTTTTTCCGCTTACAAGTATTTAACTTTCTGGATTTCTTCATACTAATCTAATTTTTTTATTTTTTATATTTGTAACGTAATTGCGATGAAGCATTAGAAAAATTGAAATAATAAAAATAAACACTAATTTATTTTCTTGGTGTACATCTCAATGAACAGAGATAATATTAATTAAATATTTATCGCAGAGAATTATAAATATATTTACCTAAAGAAAGAAATAGAAGTTTAAAACAGAAAATTTATACAATAAAATAATGAAATTTATTGAAACAAAAAATTCTATAAAATTAATCGATAACAAGGGAAAAATAATTACGTTTTATTTTATTAAATTATTAATTATAACAAATTTTTTCTAAGAAAGAAAAACGGACAGATGTTCGGTTTTCTCTGTCAGTTGACTTTAACGCACATCGTAGTTCATAGTGACATTCATACCGGTTTATTTGCATATCAGCTCACCGTTCTATGTGAATAGTATCATTTTACAAGACTCATAATACATTCAACGACGGGAATTTGTAGTACTGAGTTTTTAATAATCTCAAAACAGTGGTCTAACGACAAATTCTAAATTTTAATTACTCTTTTTAATATATTCTTAATAAATCATTAGATTCATATCTCATATTGAAAATTAGAGATTTTTCACATTTTTCTATGTAAAAAAATATATAAAAACAAAAAATACATTGATAATAATCAACCTATTAATAATAATCAATCCATTCATTACATCCTTCTTAAAAAAAGAAGTATTATTTAACGATTAGCGACTGAATTGAATTTCTCTCCACAAGTAAATCTCAATCACTAAAATTCAGAATTTTAAATTGTACGAATCTATACATAACTAGTTTTTCTCCATCTAGAAATTCTCTATTTTCTGAAAGATTTAAAAATTAATGTCATAAAGCATTAGCGTAACCTTAATTCAAAATCAAACAGAATTTCATTTCATTAATACCTTTCCTTTTTTAAAGATCTTAAATTCTTTCGGATCCAGCTTTTTGTTTAAAAAAAAGTAAAATTTAAATCAAACTATGAAACATTGGAGCAAGAAATAAGTTTAATGAAAATTAAGAAATTCAAACGAATTCCGAAAATCCAGTATTTAATTCCATTTAATTTTTAAAAAGAGGACGAAGAAAAAATGTTACAAAAGAGAAAAATAATTTGTAATATACTCCAACAACAAAAAGTACCGAACAAGAATGTAAGCAGTTGAAAAAATTTCTAATTAAACATAAATAAAACAAGAATAAAATAATTAATTTTACATTTATTTCAAATATAACCAAAGTATAAGTTTTATATTACGGAAAGAAAATTTCACAAATTTGTCCGGTGGAATGGTAAAATTAAGGATTAAAATAAACTGAAATTTAAATGTATATGTATATGAATAGTAACATTTAATACTAATTATCTGAAACTGTAAATTATACAAAGAAAAGATTTAATCTAAATAATTTTATCAAAACTAAACAATTCAAAATAATTTTATTGCTAAAAATTATGTTAAAAATAAAATTAAGCAAAATGATAACAAATTGAGATTTTCTTGTTACTTTAATTACAATAACCGCAAAAAAGCAATTACTTTTGTTTATAAAATAAGCTTTACCTTCAATCTACTCTAATACAAAACCGCAATTTTAAAGAAATAACGGTGTTCAGCAATATTTCTGGAGAACCTACACGCTGCTAGCTTCATTACTTTTAGTTACTAGCGTGCCAAAATGAGAAGTTAGTAATTCTAACAAAATTATTTTTATTTTTTTATTTTATAATAAAACTAAAGATGTAAAAAAAAAATAGTAACGCGCAAGAAATTTACAAAAATTTAAGTGTTTTAAGACGACGCAACGGTCTAAAAAATCTGCTTATTTAAAAAAAAAATTGATATAAAATTAAAGTTAAAAATATTTTTCGAGTAAAAATTGTCAGAACATATATACAAGTTTTGGAGAAGATGAAGTGTACGTACGTCATCATAAGTAAAAAAGAGTATAGAACATGCAGGAAAAATACAAAACGTAATTATCACAATGTAGTTGACGAAAATAAATAAAAATACAGATCACCAAAACTGTATTAAAATTTACATTATCTACTGTGTTAACTACATTATAATTTCTGGAATTTTGTACATCCTCGCGTTACCATTTTTCCCCTAACCCTCTCTGAACAGGGTCCTCTTCATCCTTTCATAGGAATTGTCTTCTAGGTAATCTATCATCTTATTTTGTTGTACCTTTGTTCTCGGTTTTCTCCTCAGATAAACTGTTGAAATTATTATAAAATATGAGGCGTTATGTTTCTCTTCCTTTATTTAATTTATTTCTTCTGTTTTTTACTAATTCTACTCGGAAGTTCTTTGCTAGTTATTCTATTCCTTCTGGAAAAATTGTTAAAATTCTGCACTCATCTAAATCCGCATGTCTTTCTTCGCATTTAAATCATATAAAAATAATTCCATATTATACGATAATTATACAACAAAGTACTTCATAAATACACCAATTACACTGGACAAAATTAAATTTTTTGTTGGTTAAATGAGAGTGAATGGTTGATTATTATAGCATTTTTTATGTTGATTTCATACATGTTAATAATTTTTTCCATCGAGTTAAGTTTTTCTTGTAATTGAAATTTCTTTTGGAACAAAAAATGTATGTTGAATACAATATGACAATATATTACATGGATTTTGTACTCACCTAAAATCTATTGCTTTTGGATCTTCTGCTGTAATTTGCTGTAGATACATCCTTCTTTAAATTCCAACAGTAGTCGGCCAACATTTTTGCGTTTCATTTTCCCTGGAATCGTGTTTTCATTGCAAATATCTTCTGGTAAAAGCGTTCTCCATGTTTATCACTGATAGCCGAGTTTGTTAGGGAAAAATCCAAATGTGAATGCAAGAAATGGATTTTGAATGACATGTTACACCCAAGTTCTTTGTAATTTTGAAGGAGTTCACTCACAAGTTCTCTGTAGTTACTGGCTTTATGGTTTCCAAGAAAGTTGTTACCACATTTTGAAATGATTTCAAAGAAGAAACCTCCAAGTCATTCAAACATTCTTCAATCGCCGGATCACTCATTCATTTTCTTATTTGTGGTCCAACAAATATATTTTCCTTTACTTCAGCATCGCTTATATTAGGGAATTTGTTTTTTAGAAACTAAAACCCTACACCATTACAATCCATTGCTTTACAAAATTTTTGAATAAACCTAGCTTAATGTAGTGGCGAAAGATAAACTCTTTCTGGTTTTACTAATGCCTGAGTAACAACATGCTTCTCTCCTACAGTCAGTACCTCTTCCTTTGGCCACTGCTCTTTCGTGTAATGGTTTTTCCTATCCACGTTGTCGCACTTGCACAAAAATCAACAGAACTGTATCCAAGTTGCAGTCCAAATAAAAGCGTTATTACTTTTATATCTCCGCAAATATGCCATAAATATTTCTCATACTGAATCCTGCCCAATACAAGTTTCATATTTTCATAAGACTCCTTCATGTGAACAGCATATGCTAACGGTACTGATAGGTATTTATTTCCAATGTAAAATAGAACAGCTTTTATACTAAGCTTTGGCGAGTCAATAAAATGGTGCATATGTCCTAAAGCTTCCAGTAAAGAATCCACGTCATTACAATATACTAAGTTTTCGTACTGGTAGAAGAAATGTTCAAATTCTAACTGTCTGTCAAGTAAAGCACTTTTTTAGTGTTTGGTTGTAAAATATGCCATCCTTTCGGTCTTGATGCCAGTATTTCTGCTTGATTCTTTGATAAATTTAGATCACGAACCAGATCATTTAATTCTGACCGATTAATTAAATGGGATTTATTATATATATTTTCTAAAAGTTTGGATCTCTTTCTTCATCGCCTGATAACTCAGCACAAGATTCAACATTTTCATCTTCATCTAAGTTCAATGTTTCTGGTGGTACTGGAATTGGAAGCTCTTGGCTATGTGGTACTAGCCGCATGGTAGAGGAAATCACATGCCTGAGATATTTAACAGTACGTCTAGTTTTAGCCGTTATCCAGATATCTTTATTACACAAAAATAACAGTCTGTAGTGTGATCCTTCCGTTCTTTCCACACTATTGGAATTGCAAATGGCATGTGACGAGATCCACTTAGCCAACCGGTCAACAATGTTACAGAAGAAGCACAGCAAATATGACGAGCCGAGATTTATCCTGATCACCTAATTTACATCCAAAATATAGTTCATACGACTTTTCTATCAGTGGAATTATATTTCTTTTCTGAGACATCGCTACCTCATCACAGATGTAGGAAAAATTGTTTGGGTGATTAATGAAACTGCGAGGCATTCATTGTTAACGCATTATAATAAGTGATATTGTTTAAAAAGAAACATTTTATAAACACACTAATTTAACAAACGTACTCTCACTTTACTGAACAACATATACCCGCAAATATGAAAACCAACTACTAAACTGAACGTTACACACGAGAACTCGCACTTGAATGAGAATTAAAAGTATTTCTCTAGTCTGCACGACAATTTATAAGTAAATATAATAACAGAAATGAGTGGATGATATGTTCATAGTAAGATGAAAATAGGAAGAATGAGTCTCATTCTTGTTCATTTTAATAAGTGTGTAAATAATAAACATGATGACAAACGTCTAACAGATCAATGTGACAATAATTAAGGGACTGTAATAAATAAACAAAAGCTATTTAGTTGATAAATAATATAATAAAATACGTTCGCAAAATGCTATGCTTATGGAGTTCATGCATGAAAACTATTTGAAAATAAGAATGATAGTTTCAAAAAAACTAGCCTGATAGAAAAAAGAATTTTGATTTCACATTTGAAATCAACATGAAAAATACTATACGAATCAGTTATTCACTCTCATTTAATAAAAACATTGTAGCTCAGTGTTATTTACATTTTACATTTAAAAATAATTTATATATTTATTTACTAATTTACAGAAGTAAAAAAATTATAACTTATAAAATAAAATACACAAAATATATAGTGGAAATAAAAACAAGTAAAATAGTGATTATAAGATTAAATTGAATTTATAATTAATGCCTTCGTAACGTACATCAGACGATAATAAAAGGCTAAAATAAAATTGAAGCCCTAATATTTTTTTTTTTTTTTTTAAATCACGTCACCTATTAATTTTATAAATAAATTTTATAATTATTTTAAATACCCATTTATAAAAAACGTTTTTTATATTAGTAATATATTTTCGATTAAAATTAATAACTACAAAGAAAAATAATTTTCATTTTTAATCCTAAAGGTAAACAATCCGGTTTTTTGTAAGATTTTGAGTTCCATTTCATATGAAAACAGTTTTTTTAATGAAATTCACGTAGCATTAACCGGAATAAAACCGACAAAATCCGTCCGTTATGGAGACCGACAAAATACGTGAATGAAATTCAAAAATAATTTTAAAAACCGTAATAAAACAAGATATTTTATAAAATGACAATTTTATCATTACTTTAAATATAAAAGTATAACATGATAAACATTTATTCAAATTTATTGAATTATTCCTAGATTTATATGTACATTTACTGTTCACTCTATTTCATCACAATTAATTAATAAAGACACAAATAAAAAAAACTATAATCATAATAGCATTGTAAATTTTCTACGTAAAATGAAGTTAACAATTTTCTATAGCACATAAATTAATTATATGTTATAAAATCGACGTAACTGTATTTACTCTGATCCAAAATGATGAGTTCAGACAGAATGTTGGACATCAAACAAGTGTTGCGGAAGGGTTCCGCTGTTAAAATGTAGATAAAGTCCATGTAATATTATATTTCATTAACGGAAGGCAAATCCCATGGGTTTAAACGAGCAGGAATAATCTTCATTTCCATATTATCAGGAGATGACAAAATGGAACGCCATGTGTGTATCAGTTGACGATCTCCACCGAACGGCATCTCCCCCCTCTCCACACTGGTAAGCCCTAACCATATCTGCAGCCTCCTGTTGAACAACAATAATCTCGGGATTACAACCCGACGCTGTCACACCTAATCCTCTTTAAAACTTGCAGATAAAAATAAATTCATAACACTGTAAAACCGATTCTGAATAAGTGTTTCTTTTTCCACCCTTCAACACTTAATCCTGTATAAATTGTTTCACCACTAAGTGTTACTATAGAAGAAATAGAGGTAAAAGTATAGCGGTAAAAATAAGTAAAAATAAGTATAGAGGTAAAAGTATAGAGGTAAAGAACATTTAACAGCGTATGTATCTGCGCGCGCACGTTTATATAAAAATAAGAATGAATAACGTTAAGTTCTTTAAAATAGTTTTCTTCTTCATTAAAAAAGTGTTCTATTATTTTAACAGATTTCAGCAGCAAAATAATATAAATAAATTATAATATCCTAACAATAAAATATATATTTAGTACTGAATATATGAGTTCTTCCAAACAATATTATAAATTACAAAATTACTAGTCGATTGGGTCGTTCTATTTTTGGCATAAACCAATAGAAAGTCAATTAAGTTTTACGCATCCCTATTCAGTTTAAACAATCATAAAAGTATTAATTATCTAATCTCCAATGATGTAAAAATTTATTACCGCTTTTTTTTAATCCATCATCGGTAGAACGAATATTGCCATTCACTTACTATACCAACGTGAAAATGTGAATAAAAATGTTCTATAAAATAGTTTAATAAAAATATCGATTTGTATAAATGTTGGGACCTTATTTTTGAGAAATCTAAGGTGAATATTTTTATATACTTACTAGCCGGTCAGAGGTCGCTTTGCTTGCCCTTCTCGTCTAGTCAAGGGGCTCCGTCTCCTGGAACCCCGCTGTCTTTGTTATTCTCATGGTTGTGAGTATATTATTGATAAATAAAAATTAGAGTCTGAGAATCTCTCTTTCCTCCAACGTTTTCCTCGTTTTTAACGGTCAAGCTTTGATACGCTCTTGCTACAACAAGGGCGTGAACAACGGGAGCTTCACTACAGATGATGCTCCCGTTGTTCAGAGTTTCCGAAGCAAGGATGTCTTTTTTTAGTTGCAGGAGTTATCTGACCAATACTCTTTCTTTCCTCCACTGTCATTACGATAGGTTTGAAAGATATGGAATCAAAGGTTCTAATGCAAAATCTCCAAATTATTAATTTCCCAACGAATCTAATTTTCCTTTTTCGAATCTATTAAAAATATTAAATATTTTACAGATTAGGTGAGTTGATTAGCAAACAGATATGAACTCAAAGTTTTCAAGGTAAAAGAAATAAAATTAAGTAAAAGGGATTTTTTTCCTAACGAATATCTTTAATATCTTAACCCCCATTAGGAATATCGTAATAATTCTAATTGGAGATAATGACCAAGCCTCAAGTATAAATCTTATAAAATTTTCCCAGTAATTTTTGCATGATGGGGGCGCCCAGGGACGACCGTAGTTATAATTTTATTGTTTAGATACCATTAAGGCAATTTTTAATAGTAAAATTTACACTGTTGGTAGTTTGATTATATTAACATGACTTGAGTGAAGATTAATTTAGCTTCTAAGCTAAATTATATCGCCTTATCGATTTAATTTAGAACAATTTAAAACAAAATCATACAACTCGTCTCTATGAGTGACGATTAAATTTAATCACAAAGTAAAGGCACCATGAATAATGAAGGGTATAAATGAGGTAATATATTGGTTAACTTAAAACTTATTTAGTGTAACATTAATTTAGATATATTCCCTTAGTATTTTTCTGTATTTTCATAATACTTTTTACAATATGAAATTTTAGAACTGTTAATAACTTTAAAACTTTTAATTCCAAACGCTATAATTTTATACGTTTTTCTGAGCATGTCATTTAAATACAAAAATTATTAATTCAAATATAAGTATAACTGGATTTATCTAACCTGTTAGACATTTCCGGCCTCCGTGGCGCGAGTGGTAGCATCTCGGCCTTTCATCCGGAGGTCCTGGGTTCGAATCCTGATCTGGCATGGCATTTTCACACTCTCATCCTCTGAAGTAATGCCTAACGGTGGTCTGGGGGGTTAAAAACAATATGATGCAAATTAGTATATAAAGTTAAGACATAATAAGATGCAAATTTAATGAGTTATATTTTTTTTTTTGACAAGTTTTAAAAAAAATACTCCAATCGGAAATGAAAACTCAAGCATTTTATTTATCAAAAAATTTACATTGTTATCCAAAAGAATTACTTCTTAAAAAAATTATACTTCTGAAGGAAACAGTGACAGCCGGATATAATACAGTTTACTAGGGCTAAGTGAATAAACAGCATTGACATGGACTTTAATGCAACTGCTAACTTTATCAATTCAAATCTAACAGATAATTTTTCACAAATTTTTCGCAAAAAATTTCAAAAGTATTCATTAATTAGAAAAAACTACCCCTAATTAAAATAACAACGTGTATGAATATTTTAAACAGTAATAAATAAATAATAAATGAATTAAATTTAAACAAAAGGATTTATTAGTAGAATATAAGTGGAATTAAGAAGATAAATTGAATAGGGAAAATAGGAAGGGAAACAGGAATGAGAGTGAGAGAACATATAGCCTAGTATGCGATTAGCCCAATCAATTAGCCTGAAGAGCTTCGATAACACACCCTCACATCGCACAGTGGTACTGGCCCCCGGGACCATGCTAATGAAAACAACCGCGGTGAGGAACTACGTGCAACCGAGAATTATTATTACTATGTTCATACTGTATTAATAATATTAATAAAATCACTACTGATGCTGTAATAAAATTCAGACTACCAGTCAAAAATAATTTATTTATATAACGTCTGTTTATTAGATCCATTACCCATCAACACGATGAGATAAAATTTATAATATAAAATATTTTATCTCTTATTTATTGGATAATCCATTTACCCAATGAAAGGTAAAAAGAGAGATTTCCAATTTCATCTTTGAAATTTCAACCGATTCCGTTCATTAACATGCATCGAGCTCGAAAATTATCCTTCAGCCAGGAAATATTTAAAAGAGAAAATCCAGAAGTGTAGAATCTTTATTTGACTCGAAACTTAGTAAATTGATTTGATATCAAACATTTAGAAAGTACAATCGTTACGATCGTGTGCCCCAACATTCTTCTTTTTTTTAGTAAATCTGTTGTAACCTTTTTTTAATTCAGGATTTAGTAAAATATAATCCTAATATACAATTGCTCAATCCCCTTTTCTTTAGTACCTCAATCTTTTCCTAAATCTCAGAAGCTTCATTATATATATCTAAATTCTGCTTTCAGGGACCTGAATTCCAACTACAAGAGAATGTTGAAAGTGTTGATCTACAGACAATTCTATTTGCATGCATTTCTATCTATTCTATAACACCTTTGTTTAGAGTATAATAAATCTGCCATTAGTATTTTTTTCGTTTTTTTTTATATCTCTTAGTTGCGAGATAGTCAATAAATAGCTCAGGACTAGTATACGTATACCGACATTAGGAGCGTTTGCTCCAAGGATAAAGGAGGAATTTTCTTCCTTTATCTTGATCTTGGAAGAAACCATCACTTTGATTTTCCTCAACTGACCTCCATATCTTGTTTTCCTATTTCTTTAAACAAAACGTTAAAATTCTGTTGTACCTGATATTTACACCATTTGATAAGAATTACAGTACCAGGAAATACAAATACATAATACACTTTCCTAATATGGAGACTTCTTGTTTGTCAACAATAACCATTAACATCATTCAAAAAGATAATGAACAGCAACGGTATTAAATATTTCCCTAGTATAGCCACCGTTTATTATATTTGTTTTCGTTTATACTGTAATTTTATGATTTTATGAGCGTAATTAAGGAGAAAAAGTATTCACAGATTTCTTTTTAATAATATTACCCAATTTTTTTGAACCCACTCTATAATGGAAAGCAATGGTATTCCTTTAAGGTAAACTAATTTATTTTTAATGAATAAAGCAAATTAGACAATCAGACGAATATATTATCATCAGTAGACCGAAAATCATCCCTGTAAACAGACTAACGGTCTTATCGAAAAGATACAAATTTTACACGTTTCTAGATATTTTAATCAATCTTTTACAGAATACCGCATTAAAATTAACAAAAATATGGTATTTAGTAGTTGTATTCTATTTAATTTTATAACCTTAATTAATGTTAGATCTTTACAAACGAGTTAAAAAAAAAGTAAATAGTACATAAAGTTCATTATACTAAACCAAAATTAAATGAAAGTCGCTAAGTAAACAGAAGAATACTGACGTATTAAAAGGGGGATATAACACCTGTTCAAGCATAAGTTAGCCGCGGTCCATTAAACAGAGAGTAACGTCTCGAAGGGGACTGTCATGATAAGCAAAAGAATTTCAAACACACAGAGACGAACGAAGGAAGTATCTAAAAGGAGTCCTCATTAGACTATTGGAACAAAGGGCGTCATTGTACGTCGCGTTCCGTCGACAAGTTGGCGGTGATGCTTAAAGCTGCTGGCAATACTGTACTGCGTGCGGTATGTTTAAAGTTTAAATCCGCCGCTCGCTCCATCGCTCATAACAGGCACCACGTCCTCGCCTACCTCCTATTTTCTAATAGACTTCTTTAGTTCATTACCGCACACCACCGACACCCTATATCAACAGTTTTAATCTGTCATTCCTTTGAAAATACCGCACATCTCGCTACTATCTTATTATAGATAGTCTTATATTATATAAACTTGTAAATCTTAAACTGCAAATATCAATAGTAAAACACACATATATCCACGTGTACTTTTCTAGAATAAGGCAATCAAGAAGCTTTAATATCTAAAGACTTTCAGAAACGCTAATTAAAAATATAGAAAAAAAAATAAAACCTCAATACATTATACTTCTAATATGTGATCACGCAATAAATGTTTGTGGAACATAAAAGAAAAAATTCGTTTTGATTAAGTTACGTATATTTATTTTAACTAAAATTTTCAGTAAATTATAAATACGGTTGACAAATATTTTTTAATAAGTGATTAATCATAATTCTGAAATTAAATAGAGTTTAGTTTTCGTCTATACTGCCTCTAAAGTAACCCGTAAAAGAAAGATTATACTTTGCAATTTGACTTCTCCAATTTGAATCCGATCAACCTTAAGACAATAAATGATTTGGGTCTTGTCAATAAATGATTTGAACGAAAAGTGTCTAACAACATAGGTACCATAAAAATAATCTAATTTAAAAATAAATGTTGGCAAAACAATAATTTTAGAGTCCAATCATCGTCTCAAGCACTAAAGCGTATCGTTACTTAATAACTATAAAAAAATAAGTACCCATGAAAAAATAATATTTTTATGAAAAGTTAAAGATGGTTCATCATTTTTCCTTAATTAAATCTTGAATAGTAAACCTTCCTTTTGTAAAATGCTTGTTAAACAAATAATAAACCTATAAATAAATAAAATAATTTGTGCCTTGTAATAACTTCTAAACCATCCATTTCAAAATGTTACAGCTTACTATAAGTTAAATGAATTAACTCTCACTGGTATCTATAGAAAGTGGAGGTAAAAGGTATCTATAGGAAGTTAAATCGGTTAAGGAAGAATTACAAGGTCGATTACAAAGTTACAATTCAGCAAATTATATTTAAAACCCGAATTATAAGAGAAAGGCAGTTAGTAGGTTTATTACGGGATCCTTGCTTTAAAATTTAGACAATGGATAAGAAGCAAGCCGCCGAAGAGTTCCATAGGTAAAGCTGTCCACATTCCTCACCAAACCACATAATAAACAAATGTAAGAATTCCTATAGTAAGGGAAATGTAGAGATGTCCTACAGTCTTAAAACAGATATCCTGGACGCCTATAAACCTACAAAACACCCAGGAGATATGGAATAGAAAAAGATGGATTGGGAAAAGAATAATCTACCTTCACAGAGACCGTAAAAACCCACAAAAAGAAATGCTTTAAGGTAGAGCTTATCATAGTATTTGCTTATGTAGTTTCGATGTCTCCCACATTTACTATAACGAGGAGAGATCTTTACGCTTGATGGAAGCAGCATGCAACTTATCAATAGATTTCAGTAGATGGGTGAAATACATACTTCAACAAATTGGTTCTCCTTCTTATATTAGACTCAATCGAAAAAAACTAAGACTTTCTTACGAAAATTCCATCATCTATACATAATTATATGAAGTATGGAAGTATTCAACCGAATTAAAATCAGCTCAGATCAGGTCAAGTAGAAATAACCTGTACCTCCATATTGCCAGTTGTCTACTGCCCTGATAACTTGAACATCTTCCAGGATGTGTATCGGTAATAATATCATTCAATCTATTAATATTACAGGAAGTGAAAATTTTTAAGCCAGGCAACCGTAGAAAAAAGGAAAACTTTTGAATGTCAAATTTTTACAATCTCAGTTCTAAATGCGGCTTAATAATTAAAAATAATAGAAAAATAGTGAAAACAAGTGATTAGTGAATGAAATATCTAAACATATGTAGTAGATATACTTCTAAAACAAAGACTTTTATTAAAATATTAGCTCGCTTAACATAATTTTGGTGATTAATACAATACAAAATTACTAATTTGTAATTTTTCTTCCTGTACTTACAAATTATTTAATTAATTATTTCAATTTACTTTTTTTTAATGTAAATATTTTAATTTTTTAAGTAAGTATTTTAATCGCAAAAAGAAGTCGGTTTAAAATTTCAACAAAATTATTATCCATTTTGACCATCCCTGAATCCATTTTGATTAGTTTTGGCGTGACGTCTGTACGTATATATCTCGCATAACTCAAAAACTAGAAAGCCGTATAGAATATTAACATTTTGGATTTAGGACTGTTGTAGTATCTAGTTGTGCACCTCCGGTTTGACCGCAATCGACTGGACCAAAAGTGTCCAAAAAAGCCCAAAATAAAAAAAAAATGTGGATTTTGGACTTTTTCTTAACTGCAGTAATAAGCCCTCATTGAGAGCTTATTATGATATATAACGACATATCATAAGTGGTACTTGTTTTCATTGGTTCCAGAGTTATAGCCCAATAAAGTTTTAATTAATGAAATATTTGGCTCATATAAGGGAAAGGCACATCGGCTCCAATCCGCTTCATTTCCTTTTTTTAACTTTTTTTTATTTAAAAAATTGATTTATTAATAATTATTAACCTTTAATTGTAAAAAAAAATTATAATAAATAATAAAAAAAAAAATAAAAATAAAAAGGATATGTAATTTAATAGACGTATATGTAATAAGACGTCTATTAAATTACATATACTTTTTATAATGGTGTCCACATCAGAGTTTTTAAACTCACATTTATATATTCTCTTACAAACAAAAATTATGATTATCACAAATTTTTTCCACTTAAACCTTACTGGTACAGTTTAATAAAGTTGTTGACTGCTTCTTTTCCTCTTAAAGCAGTTAATGTTAAAAAATTACAGCTTTAGGATATTTTACAACTGCAAATATTCATAAATAACTGCTCCAGAAGTTTTAACTTATCAAAAAATATTAAAACCTCCCCAAAAAATAAACTCAAAAATACCTTTCAAATTTTATAAATATATTTATAAACATCTGTTTAATTAGAAGAGAAAATAAGAATAAAAAATAGACTTTAAAAATCGATAATATCTGCTGTAATTTTGTATAACAATAATTAGAAGATCATTTTGATAGAAAAATTTTGAAATAAAAATACATAACCTAGACTATTGTAAAAAAATTAAAAGTAAGAATTAGTTATGACATTTAATGAAATTTATTTACTGATAATAAAATGGTTCGTTGTGTTAATAAATAACAGAAAGAATATTTATTAAAAAAAAAGAAAAGGAAAAGAAATATAAACCTTAAATCGGGATTTTACTTGAGGGTATTACATACTAAAAAGCTGATATAATTGTGAATATTGGCATATTTATTTATTTTATACCGAATCTGACCTTACAAAGAGTATCAATGTAATAAATAGAGATTTCATGAGATTGTTTCAGATATCTTAGAGTACATTACCATGATACTGTACCGTGATACCGTTTTAATACCAAAGATCTAATAAACATTACATGCCTGCAGCAGCTACGTTATCCATTCAAATTAAACTTAGATAAATAAAATAAATTCGATATTAGGATTTATATATTTTAAATATTATTTTCAGATTAATTAATTTAATAAAAATTAAGATAAAAAAGCTACAAATTTTCATCTTTAATGATGTCATCCAATTAATTAGCCTATATATAAAAATCATTATAAAGCTTCTTCCTAACGTTCCAATGACCGACATTAATTATTTTTAATTAAATAGAACCATTTACAAGTCTAAAGTCGCAAACAAATTATCAAAATACCTTTTTATTTGCCTTTTACTCCTTTCTGATAAAATTAATTGGTTGGCGATCTACAAGACTTGATTATAAAAGTAGTTTAACCCAACAAACCAGATTTATGCTTTGATAGTTCTGGTAGTTGCTAAGTACATCACAGATCCGATTAGTGTTAATGAGAATCATGTGATCACTTTACATTCTAAACGGCTTTAAATTTTAAAACTATCTTCAGTTTTCTCATTTCAGGGAACTACATTCAAATATAATTCTACAGAAATTGGATAATTAGGTTGTTAAAAATCCTTACAAATTATATCAGTTAATAAAATGCTTAAAGGTAATGTATTTTTATCAGCTGATTTGTTAATTTAAATAATAAATAAAATTGTAGAAGTTTACTAAACCAAGTATGAAGTCGAATAATCAATTTTTATCTTGGTAAGAAATAACCAACACACTGAAGATCGTGACCAATCCGATTAATGAACAAGAGAGGTGAATTAAATCATTTATTTATCTCTATTAATTTACGTTATTAATTAGATAGAATTATTGCAAGCAGAATAAAATACAAAGAAAGAAATACATCTAAAATTGTAAATTAAGCTGCCCGTTCGTCGACAAAATATTAGAAATGTACAAACGTATGTCAAAAATTTATTTTGGCCTAAATATTACACATTTTTTCTGTAACAGTGGTTTTCAAAAATTTTATTAAAAACTAAAAGATGAATTAATAATGTTTCAAAAAAGTTTTTTTAATTAAAATTTATAATTTTAATATGTTTCTCCATGTAACTTACCCGAAATCTAATCTATCTTCCCTTCAATTAAAAATAACTTTAAGCCTCATATATATGGATACTATACTCATAAACAGTTTTGTTTAAGATTTGTTGAAATTAAAAATTTTTTTATTTGGCGGATTGTTTTTATTTTGGTTTCATCTGATCTTTTAAAAAAAAAATTAGTAATAGTTTCCTTCATCACGTACTGTTGAAGTGAAGTGAAAAAAAATCACGATTTATTTTTGAATATTAATTGAGAAATATAAAGAATGAGTGGCAAACTCATTTAATCTTCTTTAAATAATTTTAATTGTATTTCTGAAAAAATATAATTTAAAATTCATAATTAAAAAAAAAAAAAAAAAATACCAAGAGTATTATTTGTACAATCATATAGAACATCATTATTAAAAAATTTAATTGATTTATTGAAATTTATTTGATTTTGAATAGATTTGATTATACGAAAATGCAGCACTGAGTAACTATATAGATAAACTGTAACCTTTATTAATGGGTCATACTTCCCTTATTACGTAATTAAACTTGTTCTTTTTCAATTAATCCTCCAAAAATTTACGTTGTTATAATATATTTGTACCTTTTAATTGTGATCGAATTTTACTCAAAGACGTAAGAATATGACATTTACAGATCACGGTAAAAATTTTTGGAATTTACTGTTACAGCAGGGGAGTACTATTTTTACATCTCCATCCTGCACATTGTAGTATTGTATAAAATCAACAAATCATTACAATAAAAAATATCAGATGTGGACAACACGTGATTTCCTTGTACGCCTATTAAATTACATATATACAATTTTTTTAAATGAAAAGTACAAAAAATTTTATTTATTTAATAGCTTCTGATATTTTTTCTTTTTTTTATTGTTATTATTGAAATATTATTTTTTGTAAAACTTTTTTTACAATCAGAAGTTAATATTTATTAATAAATTAATATATTTAAATTAAAAGAAAAAGGAAATGAAATCGGATTTGAACCTATGTGCCTTCCCCTTGTAAGATCCTAATATTTCATTAATTAAAATTATATTTTGCTATAACTCTGGAACCAATGAAAATAAGTACTACTTATGATATATCGTTGAAAAGCTCTCAATGCGGGATTATTATTGCAGTTAAGAAAAAGTCCAAAATCCAATTGTGTATGGATTTTGGGCTTTTTTGACACTTTTGGTCCAGTCGATTGCAATCAAAAGGAGAGGTGCACAACTAGATGTTACAACAGTCTTAAATCCAAAATTTCATCTCTTATGGCTAATCGTTTTTGAGTTACGCGATGTACGTAATACGTACCTACAAACGTCACGCCGAAACTAGTCAAAAAGGATTCAGGGATGGTCAAAATGGATATTTCCGTTGAAATCTTAAAAACTGAAACTTTTCGCGATGAAAATACTTCCTTTACTTCGTACAAGGACGTAAAAAAACTATACATTTAAATACATATACTTAAAAAAAAACTTCTTGGTAGTTTATTAATAAATTACAAAAATACAAAAACAATTCTACAAGGTTACTCTTCATATCCCAAGCTTTTTCAAATAAAACTAAACCAAAACTTATCAAAATTTCCAGTTGACTGAATAATAAGAACGGTATATAATTTAACATATGATTTTGTAAGTTTTAGTTTAGTTTTACTTGAAAAATTTTCGGATATGAAGTGAAACGTTGTTTAATTATTTTTTGTATATTCGTAATTTATTAATATTAAATGGTTGTATAACCTTAAATATTTTAACATAAATATTTATTATAAATGTAATGTGTATGTACTCGTATGTGTGAGTGTGCGCGCGTTCACACGCATAAAAGAAAATTATCATTAAATAAAATTTTAATTTATGCAGTAGAAACTTAACCAGAACGTAAAAATGTCAACAATAACAATTTAAAAACTTTACGCGTTTCGCGATTTTTGGAACGCATCATTAGGTTAATTTAAAAATAGAAGTAAGTATTTAGTTCAGAAATATTAAACATTTTGCTTCAGAAATAACGAAACTTGACGCAGATATTTAAAGCATACTTAATTTTATTTCTAAGTTAACTTTGTGATTCAGTTGGGGAAAAAACGAAACGCGTACATTTTAAACATAAAAAATACAGTCATTATTTTGATGTTTCTAATAAAAAGATTCTAGAATAAAATTTTAAAGAGAGTTACTTTCAAAATTTGTCGAATGGACATCCTCCTACTGCTTGCGTAACATATAAAATGAAAGGATTAATTAATTACATAAATTAAATCAGAATTAATTTATAATTAATTATTATAAATTAAATCAGAATTAATTTATAATTAATTATTAAATCAAAATTTAATTATTAATTAATTTTATCATTAAATCATATTCAGATTTATTGATGTTACATATTTTCGTTAGGTGCAGAGATTGTTGCAATCTTTACTAATAACCTTTCTTAAAATAAAAAAACAACCTAATAATATCCATAAATTATATCTCTCGTTAGAAACAGAAAATCAAATTGACTTCTGACAAAGAGGTAGTTACCTCACTGTCAGAAGTATTATTAAACCTCTTTATTAAAAGAACTTTTTCCAACCCATTCGCGATAAAAAATCCCTATAAATTTATTTAATTAATTCGACAAATCAAAGTTCAAAAAGAAAAAAATGGGTTTAATTCATTATTTTAAAACACCTTTCTTCAATTTCCTTAAAAAAATATTTTAATTTTAATTTTACCATTTAATCAATAAAGACCCCAAAAGGCTTACCAAATACTAAAAGAACTAAAAAGCATATTTCAATGATTCACTACTAAATGATACCATCAAAGCAAACTAGAATTTAACATATATACATTATGATGTAGGATGTAGGGGGTATACCGAAATGAAACGACTGGCACTAGATAGGGAATCTTGGAGAGTTGCATCAAACCAGTCAAATGACTGAAGACAAAAAAAGATAATTAAATAACAACTAATTAGACATAACGAATA